>NC_136731.1:21060020-21520020 GCF_936440315.1 Barbus barbus | reverse complement strand
TATAGGGATCATATCAATTGGAACACAGTTCATGCACGTAGCTCTTTTCTAATGAGCTGGTTATCTGAATCAGGTGTGTTAACTAAGAGAGACATGCAAAATATGCACAGCGGGGGGTGGGGACAGTTGCGCAAAGAATGGGATTGGGAAACGCAGAGCATAATAATATTCTAATGCAGGACAAACAGGTCTCATAAACTTTCATTGAATGAGGCAGATGTTTCTCTGCTTCTAACATGACTTTTCTTTTCTGCTGACTTTATTGTGTGAGCAGGAACAAATATTTTTAACCAAAATATCATATCATTGCAATAAAAAATGCTGACATAAATTTTTATTTTTTGAATATTTGGCTTTACATAGACATTTTCATATTATTAAAATCCGGAGTGTATTCAGTTTAATTTCTATTCTTTTAACACTGTCTTATGTTCTAATTACCCTGAATGTTTTTCTAGCATGTGAGACAAACTGTAGAATGCATAATCTGTTTAACACTGTTACTTGTAATCGTCAGCAAATT
Organism: Barbus barbus; assembly: GCF_936440315.1. Taxonomy (NCBI): domain Eukaryota; kingdom Metazoa; phylum Chordata; class Actinopteri; order Cypriniformes; family Cyprinidae; genus Barbus; species Barbus barbus. The sequence goes on along the minus strand of NC_136731.1, from coordinate 21,519,497 downwards.
TCAAAATTAATATCCATTTTTCATACTGTATTTTAATGTGATGCCTGAACTCAGCATTTAAAATAATACATTGTAGTTTGTACTCACATGACTATTTTTGGCTCAGTAATGTTAATATTTTTATTCAGCAAAGGATGCATTAAATTAATCAAAAGTGAGAGTAAAGACATTTATAGTGGTGCAAAAGATATTCTGCCAAATAAATGCTGTTCTTTTCAACTTCATATTCATCACAAAATCATGGAGAAAAAACCTGTATCTTAGTTCTACAAAAAATGTTAAGCAGCACAATGGTTTTCAACACTGATAATAAGAAATGTGTTATATTAAATCGACATATTACAATGATTTCTGAAGGATCATGTGACACTGAAAGACTGGGATAATGATGATGAAAATTTAGCATTGCATCACAGGAATAAATTCTATTTTAAAATACATTAAATAAAAAAAAACAATCATTTTAAACAATAATATTTCACAGTATTACTTCAGTATTTATAACTGTATTTTTTATCAAATAAATGCAGCCTCAGTGAACATAAGAGGCTTCTTTCATAAAAATTGTCTTTGAACTTCTAAGAAAAGTTCTAAGTAAGAAGTATCTTACCAAGATACTTCTCCAAACTTGTGTTATCAGTAATTCTGTCTATCATAAATCTACTAAACCTGCCATGTGCTTGAATATGAATCACAGCTACTCTCACATCAAACCAAATCTGCATATGGTTGTCACAAATGTGTGACGTTATTCTGGAGGATTATTAAGTATTATAAATGTGACTGTAGGAATAGTTCACTTAAAAATGTCAATTCTGTTATCACTGCAAATGATTTCAAGCAGTCACACACAGCGTGAGAATAGCTGACATTTTCACTTGGAAAAAAATGTATACATAATACATGCTAAACCAAATCTGGACCACCAGAATAACATCTTAGATGCAGTTCATGCCTTATCCGAAGGCACCGCATGAGTCAGTTGACTGGTGCCCCTTTAAAAACAAATAGATGCACAGCATCCAAGACTACTCAACAAAATTGGCCTGCTAGGCTGCGACCTGCATCTGATTTGCTCCACAAAGCAAAAGCCAAGACGACCAAACACAACATTACAGACCTACGTGTTCACATAAACGTATGTGAGGAGCACGTGCACGCATGTGATGTATCAAGTTTGATGACGGTGACCCCATTCTGCCGTCTGCAGTTACCCAGCGACGAGCTGGGCCGAGTCTCGAAGGGTCTCCAAATCTCCAGGCTTGAACTCCCACATGCTTGTTACTCACCCAGCCACTCACACACACACCAAAACATCCCCGAGCGCATCGGCCAATGATCAGTCGAGCTAACACGGAGAAGGGCAGTGATGTCACAACGGGCATAATCTCCATTCAGCATCTCCCTCCTGACTCGTGTGTTACTGCAAGTTGACAGTTTCGCAGACATGCTGACTCGTCTGGCCGCCTGCAGGATTTCATCTGACGATACGCACAGAGGGGCGATTTCTTGGCGAAAACAACATTGAAGAGTTTAAAAAGATCTATATATATATATATATATGTGTTAAAAATTCAACTGAGAGAAGTGTTATTTTTGTCTATGTCATTTATGTCTAGCATTCATATAACTATTACACACTTCCATACCATACAAATTTGAAAAATAAAGTTGAGAAGAACGGAGGTGCCTCTACCCACATGACATAAATGGCAAAAAAAAGCAACAAAATGGTCAAAAACATCCAACAAGTGCATATTCAACTGGAAAAACAACGGAAAAACAGCACAGGCGGACACAAATACACTTTTGGTATAATGGTTTTCCTCAGAAAGTACCTTTTGTTTCAGTTGTTTGTAGGTGAATATCCACTTCATCCAGCGCTGTTATTACGTATGTATGTCTTTACTGTCTGGTTGTTTAACCAACTCATACAAGACACAGTTTTCAACTAAAAACTTAAATTTTTTATGCGTTTATGTAACAGCTGTTCATTTACATGACAAAGGCAGTTTGGGGCGCTGAAAATGCAAACTTTTGAAAATAAGTTAAAAGTGCAAATTTTTTGAAAATGATACCGTTATCATCTCTGTGTAAACTGCAAAAACGTGAATTTGTGAAAATAGTGGTGTCATGGACATGTGTATTCAGGGCCAGATTTATGCATATAATGCAAGTGGTAATGTGGCCATGATCCCAGAGCCTACAGTCTTTCTCATTTCTCAAACAAATTAAGAACTTTGTTCGATCTTCAATGACTAAACACAAGCTAAAACACTTCACGCCTATTGCAATACTGTAATGATTTTCACTGATTACATAATATGTTTTGTTTGTTGGGGTGGTAATATTATATATTAACTGGGAAGGGGGGACCAAAACTTTATTTTGCCTATATCACGATAAGAGGTAAATGTGTGTATTGCGTGTTCGAGTAGGGTTTCTACTACTTCTACTACTACTAACTACTGGATGGCATGCATGATACAGCATTTTTAGTTTTGGGGATTGTTTTGACAACATTATTGTCTGTACGCAAAACAAAGCGCATTTTCATTTTCTTTTCCATTTTTAGCTCAATCAGTGTCGTATAAACGTACCCCGAGATGTTTCAGTGAGAGAGCGGTCTGATTGAATGTGAATTAGTTCAGACCGTTCTGCAAACACGTTTGTCAAATTCACTGAAATGAAAGAACCGACTCAAACGAATGACTTGCATCGCTGGTTCAGTCGACAGAAATTCAGGACACACATAATAACTGCTGAAATATGCGAACAGAAAACGTTTTTCAGGTCAGTCATAGTGAGCCATATAGCTTCAGGCGCCAATGCTGACTAACGTTTTTACCACTGAAAGAAGATAAAAGATTAGAATATTACAGCGTGGAGCATCATGTCAATAACAATATGTCATATTGTTACAGAGATACAAATCCATATCCCTGATCTAAGGCTCGGTAAAATGGATTAAAACAAAGCCGGTCATAAAGGGACAACGAGTGATCCATCTCTTTACATGCACACAACCTGCCGTTTTAAGCTCGAACCTGAAGGATGAACATTAGCCGCCTCATAAAACTACAGCAGCGCACAAATCACGGACACATGCAATTACTTTACAACCATACCGCCCCAGAGCACAGACAGGATATTTTCCACACCACACATTACACTTACTGCACTAACACACTCTCCCACAAACACCCGCTCCCCGGAGGAGGATATCATAACGATACAGTCCTTATAAAGTAGCCGTGTGTGTGTGTGTGTGTGTACATGTTTTTGTGGTTTATGAGGACACAAATTTGTATAATGACATGGGTATGACAGAGGTATTACAATATGAAGGTGGTTTATGAGGACACTGCCTATGACCCCGTAATTCAAAAGGCTTAAAAAACATACTAAATGGTGTTTTTTTGAAAATCTAAAAATGCACAAAGTCTCCTGTGAGGGCTAAGTTTAGGTGTAGGGTTGGTGTAGGGCAATAGCACACACAGTTTGTTCAGTATAAAAATATTACGCCTATGGAGAGTCCCCATAAACCACAAAAACCAACATGTGTGTGTGTGTGTGTGTGTGTGTGTGTGTGTGTGTGTGTGTGTGAAAAAGCCCCTGGCTCAAACCTGCAGTCATACCTTAGCAGGTGCTACTTTCCACTCGCTGCATCTGTTAATTAGGAACAGTCTGCTACAGGAAGACTCGGGCTTAGCATGGCTGCTGCCTTGTGACTGGTCATTAGAGCATAGAGTGAATCCAGAGGGTCTGTTAGGCTACTTACAATAGGAAAAAACACACGCACACGTGCACATACGCCGTTACACTCCGCTTGCTCTGTCTATTTCTCATTTTCTCCCATCCGTGCCCCCCGGGGGAGTGAGCGCATTGCTTCATCCATGCGATCCCTTTGGCCAGCAGTCTTCGTGTTTCAGGTGACCTTTTTCTTGTGGTCTTTCAGAGCGAGCGGCCTGACGACACTGCCCTGTTGCCTTTGTTACTGTATAACTGAAAGAACAGGAAAAAGAATGGTAGCGGATAGAGAAAAAAATGTTCTTATTTCTCCTGAGGGCCTGTCGGTGGAAATTGTGTGCAGCCCACCCTTTACCTGCTGGTGTAACCGCACATTGGCTGTGAGAGAGTAGAAATGCATCAACAGGTATGGCTATAAAATTTATATTGAACACATCCACTGGGCCAGAATGATCTGGTGCAGCTCAGGTGATATTGCTTTTATACAACAAGGCGCTAATATTGAGTAACTCACATTTTAGACACAATATCGCCTGTCACATTGTTTTAGCTTCACCAACAGAAACAGATTCAAACAAAGCCATAGCAGAATCAACAGCTGCATCTCTGAGAGACACACAGATGTGGGTAAGTGAATCAGTGTTTTGAATAAAGTGAATGAATAAACATTCACTCATAATGACAGTAATGAGTGACCCTGGAACGCTGCTGACCAGTTATATTTGAGGATCAGAATTAAATATTGTTGCCATTCAAAAGTTTCGGGGTAGAAAAATTATTCTTATTACATTTTTGTACTTTAAGCAAGGACACATTCAATTGATCAAAATAATCATGTCCAGGGGGTGTTTATTCAGCTCTGTATTCAGATCTAAATATTCTTCCTGTCGTTTTGTCATAAACTTGCATAGTCAAATTACATGTTTTAATTGCACATGTGAAAATACTAAAGTGGGTTTAATTAATAAGCCCAACTAATCAACTGCTGATTAAACTGGACAAGTAAGAACAACTGTTTTAATAGTTGGTATCACTCAGAGTCAGCATCATTTCAACAATAACCATTTGTTTTGTCCCTTAACATATCTGTTGTCCTAGAGATAATCAACTCCATGGGCCCTATTTTAATGATCTAAGCGCAAGGTCTAAAGCGCAAGGCGCAGATGCACTAAGGGCGTGTACAAATCCACTTTTGCTTGTTTAATGATGGGAAAAACGGCAGGCGCGCCCAGCGCATGGTCTAAAGGGGTCATCCCTAAACTCTTAATGAGTAATGGGTGTGTTTTGGGTATAACGGGCAATCAACCAATCAGAGTCTCATCTCCAATTCTCTTTAAGAGCCAGTTGCGCTTGCGCCATGGCGGATTCGCTATTTACACTGCGGAATTCGGATTCGCTATTTACACTGCGGAATTTGCAAGAGCAAAAACGCATCTCCAGAGAAAAAACGGAGCTGCTCGTGCACAAACAAATATGTAGCTTCATTCTGATACATGCAATGATTATCCATTATGGCTTGTAGGCATTTTTATATTTATGTAGCCTACAAAATAATGATCTTTTACATTGTAATCCTTTAATTTTTAAAATTTGGCATGTTTGTGCGCATACCTGTGTGTGTAATAAGCAGAGTGTATTTTAGACCAGGTTTTAGTTGGTCAATGGCGTGGTCTATTTCAGTTCTCAAAATAGCACCGTGCCAACAATGCGCCTGAACACACCTCGTTTTCAGACCAGAACACCCATGGGCACACAAATGGGCACAAATGCATTTGCTATTTAAACAACGTAGCACAGGACGTGAAAATGATAACTGTCGGGCTGAAACTAGCAAAAAAATACTTGCATTGCACCAGGTGTATGATAGGGCACCATGAACTCTTGAATATACTTCCTATTCGCTTATAGTCCTCAAAATTGAGTGCCATTTTTTCCCTAAAATTAAACTGTAAGTGGATAAAGTTTATAAATTAAAAGAACAAATTAATTAATTCAGTTAAAGCTGTTTTCAAGAGGTTCAATGAGTTCTGAGCTTAGTGGGTCTATTAGGAACAATAGTGGTCAATGGAGCCCACAGACAGTAATATTTCAGGATTATAATTACATTCCCAGCATTGAATCTTATTTCTGGCTCAAGAAACTTCTAAAATGTTTTCATTCAACATGGTTTCCAACAGTCTTTATTCATTTTTGTTGTTCTACTGCATCTATGTAAGTGTCACTCAGACAGTGTGTCCTACCATACGGAATATATTTGTCTCTTCAAATACTGCTTTTAAATGCCAAGACCAAAATCATGGAGGTGGCACTTGATTTATTTAATGTCTTACTTTAAATACTTACTTGAAAATTCTTATCAACGCTCAGCCAGTTTCATCAATGGACTTAAGAAAACAACATCTTTGTAGAGCTCCTTGTATAGTCTGGCAGACAGAGGCATCACAAATAACTCAAGAACTCAACATTCGATTGGCTCCAGATAAAGCATAAAAAAATCACAGTAACAAACATGTTTGAAACAAATCAATTCTTAGGTCTTTTTCCCCACTAGTACTAATATTTGGGGTGATAAAACAGTAATATTGAGAAATATTATTACAATTTAAATCAACTGTTTAATATTTGTATAATGTAATTTATTCCTGTGATGCCAAAGCTACATTTTCAGCATCATTACTCCAGTCTTCAGTGTCACATGAACAGAAGTCAACCTAATATGCTGATTTTGCTTTGTTGAAAACAGTTGTGCTGCTTGCGAAAACCATGATACTTATTTATTTTTAGGATTGAATAGAAAATTCAAGCAAAAGAACAGAATTCATTCAAAATAAAAATCTGTTGTAACATTATAAATGTATTTTACTGTCACTTTTGATCAATGTCATGCATCCTTGCTGAATAAAAGTGTTCTATAAATAAAAAATCTTACTGACCCCAAACTTTTGAATGGTAGTTTATATACAGTATCCATTAGCGTGAGATAAAATGATTCATACTGTGACACAAGATTTTGGTCATAACGCCCACCTCTACTACATCTTGACAGCTTCCTCTAATCCTTCCTCCTCCTATCCTCACTCAACCTCTTCACTTCTTCATTTATATAAATAATGAAGGCTGTGCGGACAAAGCTGGGAGGAATATATTGCCAGCAAACATGAGTGGAGTTCACATGTGGGCACGAGTGCGGCAAAGCTGATCAGGGTGGAGAAAGGGAGAACCGAGATGATCAAAAGACCGGCCCGCTCTGATCTCTGTTAAAAGTGGCATGAATAATTTAGATGACATGCTTTGACTGCAAAACTGGGCCCTGCCCACGCCTCCTTTTGAGAAAGTCTGGTTGGGATCTAGTGAATAGAAGTGAAATTTGCATTTACATTTATGCATTTAGCAGACGCAAGCGACTGAAATTGCATTCAAGTTAGTTTTTTAAAAAAAATTTTATCAGCTCTTGCTTTCCCTGGGAATCGAACCCATGACCTTGGCGTTGCTAGCGCCATGCTCTACTATTTGAGCTACAGGAAAACTGTCGTGTGCACCGTTCAGAAATGTTAATGAGGGCAGCATGGCTAAGATGCAGCCTTATAAACAAATGCAAATCGCTTCATTCAATGAACAAATTTGTCTGCAAATAATTTTTGGCCATGTTAGACTACGGTCATGTGCGTGATTCATCGACATTGCTGTATTAAAGCTTAAAGAACAATGCTCTGCAACTGCAGAAAGTTGCAGCTGATTGTGTGTGGGGGTGGATTCGATTGACGCCGAGAGCTGGGACTAATGCAATATTCTCCTTTATTTAATATCGTTGCCTCATACACAGCAGCCAGACTCTGTCAAAAGCTGGAGGGGTTTAAGCTAGAATACATTTCTATTGCATCTGTCTCAAGACGCTCTCACTGTCTCGCTCTCTCTTTAGCGCTCCCCTCTCTGACCTGGTATTCCTTGCTCCTCGACAAACAGAGAACGGATCGATTGATCCGCCTTCACCCTGACTTTGAAGCTACCCCGTGAAACCTGTTCTACATGCGTGTGTGCGCGCACATAGGTGAAAAGCATGCGAACATACGCGTCAGCCTCGAGTGTGTGCAGAAAGGGGAAGTCTTTGCTTTCGGGGCTTTATTTGGCAGCGCGCCGTCCTAGTGTCTGCCAGCTCTAGTCTATCACCTCGGGGCCCAGGAGCCACAGCAGTGAGAAAACAGATTGATTTCTCCCCTCCTACGTACAAACAATTAACTACAAGCCGCTCAATTAGAAACACGTTGTAGACGCCTTCAGACAAGTCTTTTCCTTGACCTGCGCTCTTTACCTCTCTCTATGAATTATTCTAGTGCTCTCACTCTGGTCCCAGACAGCTCGGGCTTGTCTGCAAACAGCGCACCTCATCTCGTGGTCATTAAACGAGCATCGCTCCAATATTGAGGCAATATGGGTCAGTGGGTGTTTAACGCTGGTGCAGATTCAACTGTGTAAACATTGTCTTTAAAGCAATGTGTGATTAAATCCCTACACAGATCAATGGTAGGGTTGTGTGCACCATTCAGAATGGAATTGAGATAATTCATGGATTTGAAGAAAATGTTGCAGAACTACAATTCGAATAGAAGGAAGTGGAATTTGTGTTATTCGTTTACTCATATTAACTAAATGGTATTATACATACATAAAAAAATCTCAAATATACCATTTAAAGAATATTTATATCTTAACGAAAATCATCAAATTTCATTTATAACTTATACAAATGCTATTTATGATACATAAAAACGTTTTTTAGTATTCATTTGCATGCATATATGTATGTATATATATATATATATATATATACACACACACACACACACACACACACTTATATATACCCAAATATGAGGAATTTGCCATATTAACTAGCCATATACCATATACATAAAATTATAGATAATACACAAACACACACACACAAATACATCATAATTAAATCATGCACAGAAAGATGAAGATATGCAATTACATAAAAATGTAAGGAATTAAAATGAATCTATAAAAAAAATCTGATTATTAATTTATTCATTTCTAGCCAGCAATTTATAGTATATATCTAAATACTTCTAAAATAATAAAGATACAATAAATAAAAAAAACATAAGAAATAATACAATAATAAATATATGTAGTAAATAATATTATTATATTATATTTTATTAAATTGTCAAATAAAATGTGTCAATGTGTTCTCCCACACTGTATGATATATACCAAGCTTTGAGAACTACTACGATATTCCACATACTGTGTAGACTGAGGATGAACTCAGTTTGTCAGCTAACAACAGCACCTCATCTGGCCGTCGTTAAATGCATATCACACCAATACTGAGGTTAAACCGGATCAATGGACGATTGACGGTGGGCCAGTTTCACCTAGGTAAACACCGTCTTTAAACCGATGTTGGGTTAGATCTTTCCTAATGATCAACTATACAATAGCTGGGACTCAATGCACTACTAAAGCGATAAGAATTCTATTAAAAAACGGCCAGAATCCATAAAAGCAAATAAAAGCTAAATACCTTTTGGAAAGATTCAATAACACCTTCTTCTGCATTGTGTTTTTCCCCAACTGTAGCTTATCTACATTACCTGGTCACACCAAACACGTTTTTCAGCTGTGCCAGTCAGAGGCGCGTACCTGAGGGATAAATATTATGGTGTGACATTAATCATAAGGATTTGGTGCCCTCTCTCAGAGTGTGTGTGGACCGCTGCAACCAATCCGATTCCACTCAACTCAAAGCTCAAATGAGATTTGCCGCCTTCTCTCCAGACATCAGCACCGAAGCTATGACGGCTGGAATCGAGACGTCGGAAATCCCTGACATAGCCGCTTTAAGCATAGCTAAAAATCTACAACAGTATAACAAATACAAATGGCAAATCCCAAATCGAATGGCTTTTGTTTGCTCTTAACACCCATTTTGTTTTCAGCTTACAGGAAGACGAACTCAGGACTCTAGGCAGGTTCTCTGGAAAGACGTGAGCCGGCGATGCATGAAGGGCACGCATTTCTACTCTTCCACCCTGTGGACGCACAGCTGTGTAAAAACACATGCTGATCAGCCGGCGAGAGACAAACAAGGCTCCTGTCCCTCTGTCAAATCTCTGACACACTCCATCCGTGCTCAGGTCGCAGAAGTGGTGCTTCCCTCCGCATGGATTTCAACAAACACGGAAAAACATTCACATTCAATATGTCACCATCTGGCAATGGTCGGGATTGTGCAGTTTTGTCAGTCATAAAAATGCCGCACTGTCTTTACATATTCAAGTCACTTTACAAAACAGGTGCCATTTGTGTCTCTCATGTACATACAGTATATGTAAAATATGGCTTTAGAACAAATAGCGGATGTCAACTTTCACTATATGTTAGACATTATTTTAACATCATAAATAATGTATAAATATTTTTTTTCATAACTTCTGGCCTTCAGTGTTTTCAGCTTGCTGCAATGCATACTCACAGTGCATGTGGAAAATATGCACATTTTGACTGAAATATAAATATATGCAAATAAAACTAAATTTCTATATAGTATATTAACCTATTGACTGCTGTTCAAAGGTTTTAGGTCAGTACATTTCTTTAAGAAATGCATACTTTTATTCATCAACGATGCATTAAATTGATCAAAAGTGACAGTGAAAACTTTTACAGCATTACTAAAGATTTCTATTTAAAATAAATACTGTTCTTTTTCATTTTCTGCTGAGAATTAAGCTTTGCGTTAAACAGAAATAAATTACATTTTAAAATATAATAAAATATAAAACAATTCTTTTAAATTCTAATATTTCACACTATTACTAATTTCACTGTATTTTTGATCAAATCAATGCAGCATTGGTGAGCATAAGAGACTTCTTGTGAGGAACTAAAATTAATAATTTTATTAATTTATTCACTTAGCCAACAATTTATATATCTAAATACTTCAGGCGGAAGGAAGATGGCGGCGCAATCGATCGCTGCGGCTGCTCCGGGTCCCAAAGACGGTGCTTTTATGTCGTTTAATGTCATCTGTTCGTCTCCAAATAGTGTCAGTTTACCGCTAACTCTTAAGGAAATCACCCCAGAATTCATCTATGATCGCCAAAGTCTTTTGGATATCAGCAACGCTTACATACACCAACCCTCGCCGGCGGCTACTGAGAAGCTACGAGGCCTTTGTTTACTGCTGGAGCCGGACCTCGAGACCGCGGCCTCGCCTACTGACGCTACCCGCACAAGGCAGCGTCGCAAGCGGTGTGAGAGAGGACGGAAGCGCGGTAAGCGCGGAGGTATACGAGCTAGGCTAAGAGCTAACCCCTCAAGACCGGCTCTTCCAACACTCATGCTCTCAAACGTCCGCTCTCTGGAAAACAAACTGGACTTAATTCAACTCAGTCGATCTACACAGCATGAGGCAAGGGATTGCTGTGTGTTTGTTTTCACCGAAACATGGCTAAACGACAACATCCCGGACTCCGCCATTCAATTGCACGGGCTAACCAGCTTCCGAGCGGACAGAGCTTCATCACTGTCTGGTAAGACACGCGGAGGTGGCTTGTGTGTGTATATCAACAAAGACTGGTGTAACAATGCTGCGGTATTATCAAAACACTGTTCATCGCTGGTGGAGTTTATGGTTGTGAAGTGTCGACCGTTCTATCTGCCGCGGGAGTTCACGGCCATTGTTATCGTTGCGGTTTACATCCCCCCATGTGCAAACGCTAAGGACGCGCTTCGTGAACTGTATAGCGCCATCAGTGAACAACAAACAAAAAACCCCGACGGCTTTTTCATCATAGCCGGTGACTTCAACCACGCAAACTTAAAGACAGTTTTGCCAAAGTTCTACCAACATGTGAACTTTGCAACAAGGGGAAACAACACACTGGACTTTGTTTACACAACAGTTAAGAACTCTTACAAGGCTGAACCCCGCCCCCACCTCGGGTACTCCGACCACATCACTGTTATGCTAATCCCAGCATATAGACCACTTCTCAAACTCACCAAACCGGTTGAAAAGCAGATCACAGTATGGCCAGACAATGCCACCTCAGCACTGCAGGACTGCTTCCAGGACACAGACTGGAACATGTTTAAAGAGGCAGCCACCTACAACAACCACACAGACCTGAATGAGTACACTGAAACTGTGACTGCTTACATCAAAAAGTGCACTGATGATGTGACAGTCACCAAGACCATCACCACACGTGCAAACCAGAAGCCATGGATGACAGCAGAGGTTTGTGGGCTGCTAAAGACCAGAGATGAAGCATTCAGATCAGGAGATAAAGCAGCCCTCAAAACAGCAAGAGCCAATCTGTCCTGTGGCATCAAAAAAGCAAAACGGTCATATGCCCAAAAAATCAACAACCACTTCACAGACAGCAGAGACACACGGAGCCTGTGGCAAGCCATTCAGACCATCACTGACTACAAGCCCCCGCCACAGGCCTGTGATGAGGACACATCCCTCCCCGATGCACTCAACCACTTTTATTCACGGTTTGAAATGCAGAATGACACACCTGCACAAAAACTGCCCACACCTCCCAACGACCGGGCGCTCTGTCTGTCTCCAGCCGACGTAAGGAAGACCCTATCTAGGATTAACCCACGCAAGGCAGCGGGTCCTGACAACATACCTGGCCGTGTTCTGAGAGACTGTGCTGCACAGCTGACAGATGTCCTAACAGATATCTTCAACACCTCGCTGAGTCAGGCAGTCGTCCCCACGTGTTTCAAATCCACAACAATCATACCGGTACCAAAGAAATCACCTGTGTCCTGTCTCAATGACTACCGTCCCATAGCACTGACTCCAATCATGATGAAGTGCTTTGAGAGGCTAGTCATGCATAACATCAAAACCAGCCTCCCCAACACACTCGACCCGCTCCAGTTTGCATACCGTCCAAACCGCTCTACGGACGATGCAATTTCCTCCACCCTCCACCTGGCTCTTACCCACCTAAAAATTAAAGACTCCTATGTTAGAATGCTGTTCATTGACTTCAGCTCGGCATTCAACACAATAATCCCACAACAGCTCATAAATAAGCTAAACCTGCTGGGCCTTAACAATTCCCTTTGTAACTGGATCCTGGACTTTCTAACTGGAAGACCTCAGTCAGTCCGTGTCGGCAACAACACCTCGAGCACTACAACACTGAGCACAGGTGCCCCACAAGGCTGTGTGCTCAGCCCGCTGCTCTTCACACTGCTGACCCACGACTGCACTGCCAAGTTCAGTTCCAACCACATCATCAAGTTTGCTGATGACACAACAGTGGTAGGTCTCATCAGCAACAACGATGAAACGCACTACAGAGAGGAAGTGGCACAGCTGGCTGAATGGTGTGGCACAAACAATCTGTCCCTCAATGTGGAGAAGACAAAGGAGGTTGTGATGGACTTCAGGAGAAACTCCGTTGACCACCCCCCACTGACCATCGACAGCTCGACTGTGGAGAGAGTCAGCAGCACTAAATTCCTGGGGGTGCACATCACAGAGGATCTCACCTGGACCACCAACACCATGTCACTCTCCAAAAAGGCACAACAGCGCCTACACTTTCTCCGCCGGCTGAAAAGAGCAAGTCTCCCTCCACCCATCCTCACCACATTCTACAGAGGCACCATTGAGAGTGTGCTGACCAGCTGCATCACTGTCTGGTACGGGAACTGCAGTGCTGCTGACCGCAAGACCCTCCAGCGGACAGTGAACACAGCTGCAAAGATCATCGGTGCCCCTCTCCCCTCCATCCTGGACATCTTCCTTACACGATGCTCCAGCAAAACCAACAGCATCGTGAAGGACTCCACCCATCCTTTCCACAGTCTCTTCCAGCTCCTACCATCAGGAAGACGGTACCGGAGCATCAGAGCCCGCTCCGCCAGACTGCTCAACAGCATTTTCCCCCAGGCTGTGAGAGCCCTGAACTCAAACCACCCCGCCCCCCTCTGAAACCCCATGCAAACCCCTACCTCCTGAACATGGACCACCCCCCACCCCAAACCTTACCACACCAAAGAAAAACTGTATGGAACTTTAATTATTTTTTATTTATTTTATTCTTATTTTTCTTTACACTATGGACACTCTCCTCTATGTGCACTATGGACACTTTACACTATGGACACTTACACTTTACACTATGTGCACTATGGACACTTACACTTACACACACTGCTGCGTGTGCACAATCTCACAAAAGACTCCGCAATATATGTATGTTTACATGCTCATGCACTACAAATCATCCTGCACTGTTCCCCAACCAGCTGCTGACTCAAATGTCTCTCTTTGCACATGTACAGTATTTGTGAAGCATTCATATAGTTTGTATTTTTTATCTTCTATTTTTTAGTTTGTATAGGGTAATATTTATGTGAAGCATTCGTATAGTTGTATTTTTTATCCTTTATTCTTTTAGTTTGTATAGGGTAAATACTTATATATAGTATACTTATAGTTAAATCTGTTAGTAGTGTATAGGTTTATAGTGTTTTTTTACTTCATTGTTGTATGTCTGTATTTATGTAGCACCGTGGTCCTGCGAGACACGACATTTCGTTCCACTGTATGTCCCCACATGTAGCGGAATGACAATAAAGCTCAACTTGAATTTGAACTTGATCTTCTAAAACAATACATTTAAAAAATAATAATAAACTAATAAATATAAATATATGTAGTATTTAATTTATATTTTTACATTACATTATTACATTATTATATAACCAAGATGGCGGCGCGAACACATCGCGAGGCTCAGCGTCTTACCAGATTTAGGAAAATAGTGTTAATTTACCTGGTTATTACACTCGTGTTCGCGCGATTCAGTTATGCGAACTACAGCTATACTAAACAGTCACTTTTGGACATCAACAAACAGTGTTCCAACATAGTTTTAGATCATCCTTTCGACTTCAGCGAACTCCCGCCGGAGCTACTGAGATCACCGCGGACAAGCGGATCACTCGTACCGTCCAGAAGTGCTCGGCGTCGGCGTCGAGACCGTAAACAAAGACGGGGAAAGCGTGGAGGGCTGCGTGCTAAGCTAAGACTAAACCCACATCGACCAGCTCTGCCCAGCATCTTCCTTGCCAATGTACGGTCTCTGATGAACAAGATGGACGAACTAAAGATCTGGACCCTCACACAGAAACGGCTTATGGACTGTAATGTTATGTTCTTCACTGAAACATGGCTCTGCAACGATGTCCCAAACAGCATGGTGCATATGGATGGACACTCTCTCTTCAGGGCTGACAGAGTAGCAGCAACCTCTGGTAAAAACAAGGGTGGTGGAGTATGCATTTATGTAAATAAATCATGGTGTAAAGACTCCGTCATTGTTGATACCTACTGCTCTGCTGAGCTGGAGTTCCTGATTATCAAGTGCAGGCCATTCTATCTACCACGTGAGTTTACTTGCATTGTTGCTGCTGCAGTTTATGTACCTCCGGACGCTAATGCTAATGTGGCTATGAAAGAACTTTGTGCTGCTATTAGCAAATTACAAACCCTGCACCCGGATGGAGCCTTTATCGTTGCTGGGGACTTCAATCACTGTACTTTTAGATCTGTTCTCCCTAAATTTCATCAAAATGTCTCTTGCACTACAAGGGGACATAAAACATTGGACCACGTTTATACTAATGTGAGTGATGCCTACAAAGTCACACCCCTCCCCCACCTGGGTCAGTCTGATCACCTCTCTTTGTTCCTGCTCCCCAAGTATACCCCGGTCATCAAATGTGTGAAACCTACAATAAGGACTGTTAAAATCTGGCTTAAAGGTGCTGACTCCACTCTTCAACATCAATTCCAGCACACAGACTGGAGTGAGTTTGCTGCCCAGGCCACCACAAGCTCTCAGATTAACATTGACATTTACACCAACTCTGTCCTGGAGCACATCAACAGTTGTGTGAGCAGAGTGACCACACACAAAAAAATAAAAATTTTCCCCAATCAGAAGCCCTGGATGAACAGAGAGGTTCGCCTCCTGCTCAAAGCAAGAGATGCAGCCTTCAGGTCTGGAGACCAGGAGGCTTACAGCTCAGCCAGAGCCAACCTGAGGAAGGGTATCTGCAAAGCCATACTCACACACAAACAGAAGATTGAAGATCACTTCAATTCTTCAGACCCCCGGCGTATGTGGCAAGGCATACAATCTATCACAGATTACAAACCACCTAACTCTGTGCCCCCCTCCAGCTCTGCCTCCCTCCCAGACGAGCTCAATCACTTTTATGCTCGTTTTGATCAAAATAATAAGGAGATCTCACTCAAAGCTGAGCATCAACCCAGTGAACTGCCTCTCACACTCTCCACATCAGATGTTTACTCCACTCTGCGTAAGGTGAATGCACGGAAGGCAGCTGGCCCTGACGGAATACCTGGTCGTGTGCTTAAAGCCTGTGCGGAGCAGCTAGCTGAGGACTTCACTGACATTTTCAATCTGTCCCTGGCCCAAACAACTGTCCCCACTATCTTCAAAACCTCCACCATCGTACCAGTACCGAAACACTCCACTGCCTCGGTCCCTAACGACTTCCGTCCTGTTGCACTCACCCCCATCATTGCCAAGTGTTTTGAGAAACTGGTTGCATCCCAATTAAAATCCTGTCTCCCTGCTACACTAGACCCATTCCAATTTGCCTATCGCCACAATAGGTCAACAGAGGATGCCATCTCAACAGCACTTCACTCTGCCCTCACCCACCTGGACAGTCAAAACACATGTGAGAATGCTGTTCATAGATTTCAGTTCTGCATTTAATACGGTAATCCCCTCCAAGCTGATCTCCAAGCTCAGCCAGCTTGGAATCAGCACACCCATCTGCAATTGGATTCTAGATTTTCTGACTAACAGACCTCAGTCCGTTAAGTTAGATAACCTCTCCTCCTCCATCATCACCCTGAACACCGGCGTGCCACAGGGCTGCGTACTGAGCCCTCTCCTGTACTCCCTCTTCACCCATGACTGTGTTCCTGTTTATGGCTCCAACACCATAATCAAATTTGCAGATGACACCACGGTGGTAGGTCTGATCAAGGATGACGATGAGTCAGCCTACAGGGATGAGTTGCAGCACCTGGCTGTGTGGTGTGCCACCAACAATCTAGAACTAAACACCCAGAAGACAAAGGAGATCATTGTGGACTTCAGGCGGACTAGGAGTCATGCACACACACCCATCTACATCAACGGAACTGTAGTGGAGCGTGTGTCGAGTTTCAAGTTCCTTGGCATCCACATCTCTGATGACATCACCTGGTCCCATAACACCTCCACTCTGGTCAAAAAGGCACAGCAGCGCCTTTACTTCTTAAGGAGCCTTAAGAAAGTTCACCTGAATCCCAGGATCCTTGTGTAATTCTACCGCTGTACCATTGAGAGCATACTCACGAACTGCATCTCAGTATGGTACAGCAATTGCTCCGCATCTGACCGCAAAGCACTCCAGCGGGTGGTGAAAACTGCTCAACGGATCACCGGCACCCAGTTAACTTCCATTGAGAACATTTATCATAAGCGCTGTCTGGGCAGGGCAAGAAACATCATCAAGGATGCCTCTCACCCTAACCATGGACTTTTCACCCTCCTTCCATCCGGCAGGCGTTACAGGTGCCTACGCTCTCGCAATAGTAGGCTCAGGAAGAGCTTCTTCCCCGAGGCTGTGACACTTCTGAACGCCACACCACCTATCTAACTCCTGCACCTGCTTATTACTGCACTGGTCACAGTACTTTACACACATGCATTTGCACTACTCATATTTTGCACAGACTGCACATTGTTAAAGTTATTACACTATAAACTGTCTAAAGTTGTTACTGTACAAAGCACAGTAAACTATTTCTATAAAATATTGCACTACTGTTATTTTGCATAGAATACATTGTTCTATCAATACTTGCACACACTCATCCAGCTGTATTTATTTATTACCACTGTTCTCACGTCTCTGCTGTTCATAATGTGTATATATAATCCCACATTGCTCTGTTCATAATGTACATACAATCCCTACATTGCATTCCTATTTATATTCTGTATATACTCTGCTCAATACTGTATATAGCAATTCCACTGTACATTCTGTACATCATATCTTCACTTACTCTGCACTTATATGTATATAAACCACTATATTCTTGCACTTCTGGTTAGATGCTAACTGCATTTCATTAGCTCTGTACTTGTACTCTGCATAATGACAATACAGTTGAATCTAATCTAATCTACTCTAATCTAAATTGTCAAATAAAAATGTGTTCTCCCACTCTGATTTATCCATAAATACCAGGCTGGGAGAACAAAATATTTCCCATAATGGAATAGTGGTGTTGAATTTTTGTTTTGAATTGCAGTTCAGTTAAATTTTAATGAGCAGAGGCCAATCTTGTAAACAAATTCTGTTTTAGAAGCACCTTGTTTCACAACTGATAAAAATGGACATAACACTGATTAAAATGTACTCACTTGAAATGGCACCATGCCGTTCCTTCAACAACTTAATTGTCTGATAGAGCCTTTAAAAATCCACATAATCAAACTGAAAAATTGACACTCTTGTTATAGAATGACCCAGTATATATTCAAGTTTTAAGACACAAACAACGCAAAAATGTAAAAAAAAATATATATATTTATATAAATAATCTTGAAAGGCTACCACTGAGGATCATATTTGGATTGGTGCACGAACAGTGACTCTCATATGCATATTTACAACTCTTCACAATTCCAGCTATTAGAATACGCATTGTTTTCAGGATTGAATGAAGAATAAATTAGACTAATGAACAGATGGGTGGGTAAAATTGTGGGTGGGATTTGAACAATGCCTTTTTCAGAATGCAGGGAGGGAGACGTTTGAATCGCAGTCTTCACTGCAGCAAGCAGGCCTTGACCTTTTGTGCCGCCTATGTGTCTTATTCATACTGTTGTGCTGCGCTTTGGTTTGTTCAACAAGCATCCCACTGCTCTCTGACTGCCACTGAAGCTCTTCAGGGACTCACTCTCACGCACACACACTCTCACACACACACACACAAATACACAGCGATGAGTTAACTTCCTTAATTACTGCTATGTCATGCACAGAAGATGAACCGCAGGATCACACACACAACATGCTCACAAACACAAACACCCACTGGGTGCACAGAGGCTCAAACACATGTGTGCAGAGCCAGAGTGGTGTGGTCGCTGTGCAAGGCCGTTTTCAAATCACTGATGAGTTCTTCAGTATCTCAACTGCTTCTCTGAGCAAAATGGTCAGAAAATGGAGACGGAAAGCTTAATGATACTGAATAGAAAAACGTCTCAGGTTACGTATGTAACCATGGTTCCCTGAAGGGAACGAGACGCTGCGTCCAGCGACACTTTGGGAACGCCATCAGCGTGACCATGCTCTGAATATCAGGTGTAATCAGTCCGAAGGAGGGTGAGGCGTCACGGGCGGGGTGACGTCACGACCAGGAAGTATATAAGCACGTGCGGTGGAGCCGGCGTCAGCTCCAAGTCATGAAGCAAGCGCGGGCAGGGATGCCGGAAGTGTGGCTAAAGGACGCAGCGTCTCATTCCCTTCAGGGAACCATGGTTACATACGTAACCTGAGACGTTCCCAGTGATAGGAGCTTGCCCTGGGACCACACAAGGATCTGGTGTGCCAGCTTGTACAAGGGTTGGTTGATGTAAGAGACCACTGCCGTGCTGTCGGTGCGGACCAGCACATGGTGATCTCTCAGGTCTGAGAGGAAGTGCTTGAGTGCACGGAACACAGCTAGGATCTCTAGCCAGTTAATATGCCACGTCAGGTGGCGACCACTCCACAGACCGTGGGCAGGGTGGCCACTCATGACCGCACCCCAACCGGTGAGGGAGGCATCCGTCGCAAGCGAGACGCGGTGACAAGGAGCTCCCAGCACCGAATACAGCGGCGTGACACTTTGACAGTGCGGAGCGGGTTTCCCCTCAGGGAGACCTCCCTGGTCTTGAGCCACCACTGTAGGGGTCTCATGTACAGCAGGCCGAACGGAATCACGTTTGACGCAGCTGCCATAAGCCCAAGCAGCCTCTGCCACTGCTTGACAGTGAGTGACTGGCCCTCTTGCACTCTCATGACTGCCGTGAGGATCGACTCGATCCGAGCAGGGGACAACCGAGCTTGCATCGTGGTCGAATACCACACCACGCCTAGATAAGTGGTTCTCTGAGCTGGAGAAAGCGCACTTTTCCTGGCGTTTAGTCTTAACCCCAAGTCTTTCATGTGGGCGAGAACGACATTTCGATGCCGAATCGCCAACCGCTCTGATCGAGCGAGGATCAACCAATCGTCGATATAATTGAGTATGCGGATGCCCTGCAGTCGCAACAGGACCAGTGCCGCATCCACACACTTGGTGAAAGTGTGGGGTGAGAGTGCTAGGGCGAAGGGAAGAACCCGATACTGGTACGCTTTGCCCCCGAAAGCAAACCTCAGGAACTTCCTGTGAGAAGGAAGGATGGAGACATAGAAATAGGCGTCTTTGAGGTTTATCATGACAAACCAGTCCTCGGACCTGATTTGAGACGCGACCTGCTTGACAGTGAGCATTTTGAACTTCAGTTTTCTGACTGAGCAGTTCAGCAGATGCAAGTCCAGTATGGGCCTCAGCGAAAAGGTTTCACCCATGATCTCGACACCTCGGTGTGGAGATCGGGGAAAACGGAAGGCTCCTGTATAGAGGTGGCAAACGCAAGCGCCGAAAACGCTTATCCAAACGGCTAGTCTGCAGCTCAGATGCTCTCTGGGGGACCAGCTGGTGTCAAGCTTGGCCACTGCCCGAGTAACCACCTCTAAAAGCTCCTCATATTGGCGAAAGAGGCGGCGAAACCTCGTGAACGCTCGTCACAAACCTCCTCGAGCAAGAAAGATGCAGCGTCAAGCCCTTGTCTCGGGGGGAAGAGACCGCTTCCAAACGAGAGACGGGCGCCAGATCTGGCAGATACGGGAGGAGCCAGATCAGCTCTCACCAGCCAGATCAGCCTGCGAGGCCCACAAGTGCAGCCGCCGCTCTGCCTTGGCAGAAGCGGGACCGAAACCGCGCGGAGAGCTCGTGAAGGCTCCCTCCTCGAAGAGAGCCCTCCGGGTGCGGAGCTTTTTTTTTTTTTTTTAACAGTGGCAGCCGCTCGCAATGATGGCAACCGGCTTCCTCGAGAGCCGATTTCGCGTGCTCCGCACCCAGGCAGACTACGCACAGATCGTGTGTGTCCCCACTCGTGAAATAGCGAGGGCAGGGACGAACACACAACCTGAAACGCGGTCTGAAACTTTCGCCCCTAAGTTATTCATACTGGGGCGAACGAGGCGGCGAAAACCTCGTGAACGCTCGTCACATCAACCTCCTCGGAGAAAGAGAGACGAAGCGTTGTGCCCTCGTCTCGGATGGAAGAGACCGCTTCCAAACCGAGAGACGGGGCGCCAGATCTGCGAGCCCCACGAGTGCAGCCGCCACTCTGCCTCGGCAGAAGCGGGACCAACACTGCGTGGAGAGCTCGTGAAGGCTCCCTCCTCGAAGAAACCCCTCCGGGTGCGGAGTGTAAGCAGCGACAGCCGCTCGCAATGAGGGCAATCGCCTCCCTCGAGAGCCGATGGCGCATACTCCGCACCCAGGCAAACCACGCACAGATTGTGTGTGTCCCCACTCGTAATATAGCGAGGGCAGGGACGAACACACAACCTGAAACGCGATCTGGAATCGCCCTTGTATTTGGGTATCTTTTTGTTTTTGAAAGACAGACAACACCAAATAAGACTGACACACACAGAGCGCTTTGCTGAATGACAAAAAGCTGACGCTGGCTCCGCCGCACGTGCTTATATACTTCCTGGTCGTGACGTCACCCCGCCCGTGACGCCTCGCCCTCCTTCGGACTGATTACACCTGATATTCAGAGCATGGTCACACTGATGGCGTTCCCAAAGCGTCGCTGGACGCAGCTCAAAGTTCCTGGAAGCGAACTTACATTTGTGTAAATTTTAATGCTTATTCTGGATTGTTTTCTCCTGAGGAAATAACAAAAAACAAATCAAAGAAAAGCCAATTAGTCAACAGAAGAGACGGACGGCAGCTCGCGTAAGTGTTTTGAATAACTTGGTCGTAGTTCTGTTGTTTAAATTATTTACTTGCTACTAGGTGTCACGAATCCTGGCCATGCACTTCCACTCATTCACCACCAGAGGTCACCCGTTCACCACATGGACTTTTCACACTACACAGCACATTGGACTCCATTTCCCATAATCCATTGCACTGACGACACGCACAGCTGTTCACAATTATCACGCCCACACCTGATCACATTTCACAATCACCATCACTCATTATTTAAGTCTGGGACTTGCTCTTGCTCAGGGCCGAGTATTGTTAGCGTTTATCACTTTTCTAGCGATAGCAACTTTACAGAGCCATAGTCATTGTCTTAGCCTTAGTCTTGCCTTGTTTTCCTGCCGTGTTTGACCCTGCTCTTGTTTCCTGGATTTACCCTTTGCCTCTGCCGTTTGGACTCTGTTCGCTCCCTGTTTGGATTATTGCTCTCGTCTCTGGATTATCTCTCTGCCTTGCCCCTTTGGATACTGTTCGCCAATCATCGACCCACGCTTGCGCCCCGGATTGCTCTGTCTTGCCTCTGCCATACCTGTTTGCCACTGTCTGACCCTGCCTGTTTTCTGACCATGTTTTTTTAATAAAGCTTTGCACATGGATCCGCACGTCTCACGTCTCGTCAGCCCCGTAACACTAGGAAGGTAAAGTTCGTTTCCTACCTATTTCTACTCTGCATTTTCGTTGGTTTTTCTGTTTGATTGCACTTACTGGTAATTAGAATAATTTGCGCCTCAGCTGAGAACGAGCCTGTGTGATTGTGCAAAGTGTTAGTTTCGTCTTGAGCTATTAGCAGTCCTATCTTATTGGCTGGGCTGATCAGAAGCCAGCCACAGCTGTTTTCACTCTAGTTTCTTAGACTGAATTTATTTGATGTCAGAGAGCTGACGCGGAAGCGTTTAGCCTCCTCGTGTGAAGACCAACGAGTGTAAAGACAGACGACTTTTTCCTGCGCGACTTTGACCGAGCAACGACACCGAGCACACACTTAAGTATCGTTTTTATCTTCCCTCACACTTTCCTATCCTCTATCCTTCCACATCTATCGTGTGTTTCCAAACCATTCCGGCTCTCTCTCAACCTCGCTCTAAAAACACACGCAGAAGGTTGCGTAACCCTGCTAACCTGCGCATCTCTACATCTTCCACTGCACCTCTTTCTTTCTCTGTAGGTCTTTGGAATTGCCAGTCAGCTGTCAACAAAGCCGACTTCATTTCTGCATTTTCCTTACATTCCACACTCAGCATCCTGGGCTTGACTGAGACCTGGATTCGTCCAGAAAACTCGGCAACCCCAGCTGCTCTCTCTCACAATTTCTCTTTCTCTCACACCCCTAGGCAAGTTGGCCGGGGTGGGGGCACTGGTTTGCTCATTTCTAACAATTGGAAATACTCTACCCACTCTCCCCTAGGCAATCTCAACTCATTTGAATCTCATGCCGTTAATCTTGGTCTCTCTGTATCTGCAATTTGAAGCATTATTTTTAATAACAATAATAATAATAATTATTATTATTATTATTAATAATATATTTATGTAATTAGTTATATTACTATTATTATCACCATCATTATTATTGCTATTATTATTATTATTATTATTATCATCATCATCATCTAGAAAAAAACTGCAGTTGCAAACTTAAGTTTGCAATCCAGTCAGATGTTCAGTAACTTTTAAAAATATACATTTTCTTTTATTATTATTATTATAGATATTAAAAATAATATATATCTTACACAGTATATTATATGTCTTACTTTATATGCTACTCTTTACTACTACTACTACTACTAACTCAAATATTTCTCATCCATTTTTTTAGGGAATTTTAAGAGAAACGGCAAGTTGATACCGAAACAATAAAACCGCAATCAAATGTTCATGTGAGCAGAAAATAGGCCTTTAGGATATCTTACCTGGCTGACTCCTCACAGTCTACTCTGCATTTGGCATTGTGCAGGCACACATGCATAAAAGTACAGCTGGAGGGTAGCGCGATGAACACAGCTGCAGAATATCTTCACCGTCGAACATGCAGGTTGTGCGTTTTTCTCCTCCGGCCTAGTCAGACTTGCCTCAGCACCGCGCACATTCAGCCGTCTGCCACCACACTAGATGACTCAGCCAGGCAATCAAAATCCAGTCTATTTTCATGGTGGTGAAGGACCGTCTTAAAACTTTCCTATTCTTCTTCATTCTCTAGACAAAAAAGCACGCCAGCCTCCTGCGCTGTATCTGAATGGCCCACAAACCGCAGGTGGTGTAGGAGTTTGGTGGATTTTCATTACCGCCTGCCTCCCAGCAGGCCTGAGTGCTGTGACTCACCCAGATCAGAAGGGTTATGGGGCAGCAGTTTGGAGACTCTGAGAGTCTGCCTAAGACTGTTTTAGATTACAGTGGCATTTGCTGGAGAGAACTCACTGAAATATTAATCAGGTCAGAGTTAACAGAGCTGTCAATCTCTGCCCCGTGCTGAATTTTAATTCTATTACTGCTTTTTGAAGACCTTTGTTGCGTTTTGCATGTGTTGCAAGTTAACAATGCTGTCTGGACGCTCATGGAAGGATGCCAAGATTGAATTATACAGTTGTCACTTTGGTCTGCACAGAAATACGATTCAAAACATCCGATTGTACTGACCCACTAGCGGCCTACGGCAAATAAAGGCATTTGGCCCTTCCCAGCATCCATTGCTCAAGGAACCCTTGGATGCTCTGACATCACAGTAAGGGCTCTGATTGGTCACCAGATGGTTGTCCCGATTGGAGTCCATCACAGACACTGATGGTGAATCACTGTGTCACTGACATTCTGAATGCGGATCCAAACCCACCACCCCGTCACTTTAAACACACATACACAATCACACGCAGCTGTGTGCTTTTGAGCGCCAAATCTTTTTTTGTCTTAAAGC
Source organism: Barbus barbus (assembly GCF_936440315.1). NCBI lineage: Eukaryota > Metazoa > Chordata > Actinopteri > Cypriniformes > Cyprinidae > Barbus > Barbus barbus. The sequence goes on along the minus strand of NC_136731.1, from coordinate 21,494,631 downwards.
GGTGAATCTCACACCCATTTTAATCTCGAGGTCCCATTTTAGCATTAAAAAAATCAAAGAAATTATATTGTGCATAAAGAAAATCAAACCTATTTTTAGGACCGCAAAGATTTTGATAACACTTCATAAGTAAAGTTCTTTTTACTTTCGGAAACTATATTAGTCATCATGAACTAACAATAAACAATAATTGTACAGCAACACAGCCGTAGGCAATGTTAATTTTAACATTTTCTATTACATTTTATATTAATTCAATGTTGTGTATTTTAAAATTAGTTATTGCAATGTGAACTAACATGAACAATGTATAATTTTTTTTTTGTTATTGACTAACATTGGAAAAGATTATTAAATGTGTGTGTATGTGTGTGTGTGTATACATATATACATATTACTGTTAAAGTTAGTTAATAAATTAACTAATGTTAACAATTAAGACCTCATTTTGTCATTAGCATAACTCTTCTCATTCTTATACATTACTGTAATCCACTATTTTTTATTACAGTCCAAATTACACTCCGCTTACAGTCCAAAAATAATGACATTTAATTAAATTTGGTACATCAAATACCACCATGATTTATACAAATAAAACTGAAATAATATTATTTTATTGCATTGATTTTTATTTTTTAAATGGCATATGCAGTTATATATTAAAGTAACTATATATTAGTGAAGTGACATACTGCCAAGTATGGTGACCCATACTCGGAATTTGTGCTCTGCATTTAACCCATCCAACGTGCACACACACAGCAGTGAACACACACACACCGTGAACACACACCCAGAGCAGTGGGCAGCCATTTATGCTGCGGCACCCGGGGAGCAGTTGGGGGTTCGGTGCCTTGCTCAAGGGCACCTCAGTCGTGGTATTGAGGGTGGAGAGAGTGCTGGACATTCACAAGACTCGAACCCGCAACCTTTTGGATTATGAGTCCGACTCTCTAACCATTAGGCCACGACTTCCTTCATATTAGCATGGAGGGAAGAAGGATAATTATTTTAAATATGTAAATATTAAATTAATTATGCTAATTTTGCTAATGAATGATGGTGTCAATATAATTAATGATTTAAAAAGTGGGTGGAGGGACTGAACTATTCATTGCACTGAAGAAGGTCTCGAGCTAAAACATTTGTGTTTTGTCCTGTTGGTGATAATGTAAAATAAATAGTTAAAAGAACACTATTTTTTTGAGTGCAGATCATGTATATACGGAAAATTAAATAAATAACCCTTAAAAATATGTAGTACAGGTCCAAAAAAAAGGAAGAAAAAAAAACCACGGTATTATTATGGTACATCTATACAACGATGATGGATGCACATGTCAAGATATAAAACCTGCACTACACCCACGAATTTTGGACCAACGAATATAATCTTATTTCCTAACCAGATTCTGCTCAGAGGTGTCATCTTCTAGCAGCTCCACGCTAAGCTCTGTTAGGTGTCTTCTCCCTCCATAATCAGCCTAAATGCTGCAGTCTTCCTGTAAGACGGCCAAGAGAGGCTTAGCTGCCTGGGTGAGATGCCAAGCCCAGGCTAGAAAAGGGGGAGAGAGGGGAAGGTAAGGAGCCAGAGGGAGCAGGAGGGCTCTTCAGCCTGTCTAAATGATTGCATGTGTTTCAGTTGTGTATCTCTTTTCACTTATGATGTGTTTTTGCTGTTGTCATAGCGCAGGAGCCAATGAGGAGCTCTTAAGTGCCTGCATTCTTTTTAAATTAACCCCGAATTGAGCTTTGAGTACCAGTTTTGTCTCGAATGAGAAATTGTAATGCTCCAAGGTTCCCCATTCTTCAGAAGACTTAATGGAGATTTAATTTATGTATCATTTAAGGTACACCTTTGACTTTGAAAGGTGGATACAAATGAAAACAAATATTATTCTTAGAGGTTGCTCTTTCATTGTTCAGGAGATCTCAGTTATATTTCATTTAAGCATCGACTTTCTCACATGTTTATCCTCAGATTCTCAGGAGAAATAAAATGGACATAAATGAGAAAAACTGTATGTTTGGCCATACTTGAACCTGAAGAGGCACTTTCCCTCTTATTCCTGAGAGGGACATGAAACAAGAGCACACCTCTACAGTTTACCGCCACCCTCTTCCTGCTCTCCCTCTCTTTTTCTGCCCAGCGTTCTTTCCACAAACCGCCTTGTTCTCCACGGGCCGGCAGTAGTACACTTAATTCTCAGAGATTGTAATGCCCCCTAGAGATTTTACACTACATCTGCTAAACTTAAGACCTTGAGTCTGACTGAGTATGCTTTAGTTTTACTAAACAATCTGACCTATACTTTCTACTGTAGTAGACAGTCCTCAAAATCATACATTGGCTGAAAGTTCTCATTGTGCTGAAATCTTTGTGTAACTTTAAATTTTAAACAAATCTAAATGCATGCAGGGCTTTTGTACTGCCTTAGAACACCTTAGCAACACCACAGCCACACCCCTAACAAGCAGCTGGCAACTCAGGACACCCTAACAACCACCTAGTACTGCCCTAACAACTACTCAAAACACCCTAACAACCATCGAGCACTGCCCTAGCAACTACTCAGAACACCCTAACAGCCACCTAGCACTTCCCTAGCAACTACTCAGAACACCCTAATAACTGCCTAGAAATACCTTAAAAACACCTTAGCAACATCATAGCAACCACTCGGAACACCCTAATAACTGCCTGGCTTCACTCTTGAACCACGCAAAACATCCTAACAACCAGCTAACAGCTCAGAACACCTTAGCAACAACATAGCTACACCACAACAACCACATAGAACACCCTAACAACCATCTAGCAACATCATAATCACCGTCTAGAACAACCTAACAACAAGCTGGCAACTCAGAACACCCCAATAACTGCCTCACTCATGAACTCCAGAGAACTGCCTAACAACCACCTAGCAACATTATAGTCAGCACTCAGAACCAGAACTCAGAACCACCAAAACAACCAGCTGGAAACTCCGAACACACTAACAACCACCTAGCACTGCTCTAGCAACTACTCAGAGCACCCTAACAACTGCCTAGAAATACTATAAAAACACCTTAGCAACATCCCAGCAACCACTCAGAACACCCTAATAACTGCCTAGCAACATCACAGCAATCACTCATAACACCCTAACAACTGTCTGACTTCACTCTTGAACCACGCAAAACACCCTAATAACCAGCTGCCAACATAATAGAAACCACGCAGAACACCCCAACAACCCTCTAGCCCTACCCTAGCAACCTCTCAGAACAACCTAACAACTGCCTAGAAATGCCCTAAAAACACTTTAAGAAGACCTTAACAACTGTCTAGAAACATCATAACAACCACTCAGAACAGCCTAAAAAGTACTTTATAATGCCTTACAAAAACCCCTAAACAACAGCCTAATAATTCCCTAACGACCATTCAGAACATCCTAGCAACCACAGAGCAACCACTTTGAATATCTTGGTAACTATTGTCACTTTAGCAAGCCCCAGGAACACACTAGGTTAATGCCTAGAAACAACCACCCTCCTAGCAACCATACAGAGCAGTTTAGCAACTATCTAGAAACCACAACACCATAGAAACCAGGTAGTAACACCCTAGCAATGACCCTTATATGGTTTCATGCAGTATGAATGTACTGAAACTAATCAACACTGATGTGACCTTCAAATGTATTTTTGTATCTTTGACTTTAATCTTTATGGATCTCTGTCTGTACAAAACCTATACAAGGGACCTATACAAAACCTAGACTTTTTTAAACTATTCATAAAAATTCAGGCAAGGCTTTGTCAAGCCAACATTCAAAGCCTGTCATTATGAACATTCCTTTTCTTTTGTACGTTATTGTCATCTGTGCTGTTCACAAAGCAGAGCTGGTGCTGCATGTTATGAGCAGCAGATTCTCTTTGGCCTTTGGAGGAGTGACTCAGCCTCTGTTGACGGCAACAAGCGGGCGGACGGAATTTGGCAACATGCAGACCCCGCGCACCTGTGCGCCTCTGACCGGATCACTATTTAGCAGGGCCAGAATAAAGCCCTGCAGGTGAAGAGGGAGGCGAGCAGAGCGTTTTTGGACCACAGGTTTTGGAATCTTGTCCTCTGTGTGGTGTGCCAGTGCTGGAGGTCACACGATGCTTGTGTCCTCTCACTGGCACCTCTTTCAGATGTCTAACGCAAAGAGCCTGAACCAAGCTGCTTTCTCACACTCACTTCCCCGTGTAAGACAGGATCAAAGATAGCCAGACACTAGGCACTGATATCCTTGTGGGCAGAATGCCGACATGTAGCTCTGTTGCTATTTTCTGTCCTGTTTTTAACCCCCCTAATCAGAACGTTTCATTTGAATAGGCGTGGCGGATTGTAGACTCGGAAGTAAACACCCACTGCTGTGATTGGCTAATAGTTACTTATGCAGTCTGGAACTTCATTAAAAATATAGTTAATCAAATCCAGTTCATCATTTGGTTTCTGCGTTGACCTGGGTTCACCTCTCGTTATTTACACTACATGCGCAAATCGGCTGGCGGGGTTAAACAGGCAGTGCGTAGAAGCAGGTGTTGATCCTCTTCTTCAGATTTATGACACTATTACATCATAAAGTGGCACATTCCACAAGCTGTCATTTTGGAAGATGAGCTTCAAAATAAGCTGTTTTAGAGAAATGTTTGAATTCTGAAACTTAGAGGATGTTTTTGTAGTACAATGACTTCTTATTTGTTAAAAGATCAAGGGAATTTTGATTTCTCAGTTCATGACCCCTTTAAAAAAAAAAGATGGCCAGACAGTTGCACAGTCTCTCTCCAGCCCGGCCTCTGATGGAGCGGTCATTTTTCTGCACCTGCTTCTCCCCAGCATCCTCTGCCGCCATAACAATCAGCCACACAATCGGCACAATCTGCTCGGCGTCTGTGATGCCACGTCTCCATGGCAACGGCACTCCGCTCTTCCCGATGACTCTCCTGGAAAAACGGAGCTCCAAATGTGGCTCAAACATCCCGACAGATCTTCGCAATTTCGATAAGAGAGCACTTGATGTTCAATCAAGGCGAAGCTATTCAGAAAGCACTCCAGACAGATGGAGGTTACAGCCTTCCCAGAGACCTGTCTGGAATACTCCTCTGCCTCAGCATTGTTTGCGATGACATAACGTTTCAAATGTGGGCCAGAAGAAGCAGCGCTCGATACTTGCATTTCGAGCTTGTTATACATCAATGCGGATTTAATTCATTAATCCATCCTCTCATTGACTGTGGGGTGGGTTTGGCTAATTATGCACAAAAGACACATCTATCAGAGTCTCCTTTGTTTGTCGGAGCACTTTATCCCGCGGGGAGGCAAATAACAGAAATCTCCGACATACATGTCTCCCGGGGGAGCCATGTGTCCCGCTGAGACGACTCCTTTGTGACGGACTAGCCTGTTAATCAATAAAGGAGGGTCTTGATCGCTAAAAGATGAATCAATTAATCACCCAAGCCCATATCTCGACTGCAACGAGAGAGTGAAGTTAATCGTTTTAAGGACACACGACCCGAGGCTAACAAATAACAAAAAGAACATACTAGGCTTTTAAGCACCGGAGTACTGGCCAGATAAACACTAACAATAGGCCGGTTAGTATGCATCTAAATCTGTGAAGAGAGATCTCGCCCGCCACATGGAGTGTATGTGGGTGAGGGATACACACTGAGATGAGAGAGGGAGGGCAGTGAGATGAGCTCAGTGAGATGAGCTCAGTTCCCTGAGGTGCTCCTCTACCGCTGAAGAGGCAGGCCGTCCACTCTGGCTTTGAGGAGGCAGCTCTACAAAGCCCTGGCGCTCAGAGGGACGCTCGCAGAGCCAGGGCTGGTCAGAATCCTAGGGCGCTGGCGCTGTGTGGAGCGGCCCTCCCGCAGAGGAAAATAAACAGGGGCCGGGGGGAAAAAAGATGAGGGAACTGCTATAATGGATACAGGAGGAAGACAGAGATTTGGCAGGGATGGAAATGGTGCGGGGGGAGGTTGTTGACGGGGAAATTAGACAGTTGAAGGAGGGGGTAAGAACAGAGAGAAGTGGCAACTATTGTACAGCAGGAAAGGAGCCCAAGGAAACTTACTGTTTAGAAAATACATGCAGATATTGGTCATGTCTCAATTAAGTAACAGTTTTGTCTTAGAGGTTTCTGTTAATATTCTTAAAAATGGATACAAATGAGACAAATTTTAATCGCTCATTCTCCACAAGACATATTGGAGATACTAGTTGTGTGCATTTAAGTACCAGTTTTGTCTCAAATGTGAATGAGAAATTGTAATGCTCCAAGGTTCCCCATTCTTCAGAAGACTTAATGGAGATCTCATTTGTGTCTCATTTAAGGTACACCTTTGACTTTTCTGTTAAAATTCTTCAATAGGATAAAAAGGTGGATACAAATGAAAACAAATATTATTCTTAGAGGTTGCTCTTTCATTCTTCAGGAGATCTCAGTTATATTTCATTTAAGCATCGACTTCCTCACATGTTTATTCTCAGATTCTCAGGAGAAATAAAATTGACATAAATGAGAAAAACTAAACTGCACAGGTTTTCTTTCATTCTTTAAAGACTTAATGGAGAACTCAGTTATGTTCCATTAAAGGGTAAACTGTGTCAAATCTTTTTTTTTCTTCAGATTGCTTATGAGAAATAAAACAGACAAATGACATATGCTAATAGAAGACATTGCTCTTTCATTCCCACATGGAAAGAACCTATATGAGGATATATGCGCATATATGAAACCTATATGCACATATATGATAACATATATGCTGCATATATGCGTATATATGCCACATATAGGCAAAATTGAGGTTCATATATGTGCATATAAAGGCCATATAGGTCTCCTGTATTGCTTCTTTATATCCACATATAAGCCCTATATGTACATGTAAATGTAAATTTCGACATTTTGGGCTTTTATTTATGTTGTCTAGCAGCTATGGATTTTAATAATTTTAATAATATATAGGTAAACATATAGGTGCATATATGCACACATATATATACATGCATATATGTACCTATATAGGTACATGTATGCATGTATATGTGTAGGTACATGTATGCATGTATATGTGTAGGTACATGTATGCATGTATATGTGTACATATATGTATGCATATATGTGTACATATATGTGCATATATGTACATATATGTACATATATTATAGGAAAACGGCCAATTTTATATATGTCACATATATTAAAAACATATATTAGGCCATTTTTGCCCAGTCTCTTTCTTATGGTGGAGTCATGAACACTGACCTCAACTGAGACAAGTGAGGCCTGCAGTTCTTTAGATGCTGTTGTGGGGTCTTTTGTGACCTCTAGGATGAGTTGTCGCTGCACTCTTGGGGTAATTTTGGTCGGCCGCCCACTCCTGGGAAGGTTCACCACTGTTCCATGTTTTCACCATTTGTGGATAATGGCTCTCACTGTGGTTCGCTGGAGTCCCAAAGCTTTAGAAATGGCTTTATAACCTTTTCCAGACCGATAGATCTCAACTACTTTCTTTCTCATTTGTTCCTGAATTTCTTTGGATCTCAACATGATGTGTAGCTTTTGAGGATCTATTGGTCTACTTCACTTTGTCAGGTAGGTCCTATTTAAGTGATTTCTTGATTGTGAACAGGTTTGGCAGTAATCAGGCCTGGGTGTGGCTAGAGAACTCAGGTGTGATAAACCACAGTTATGTTTTAACAGGGGGGGCGGGGGCAAACACTTTTTCACACAGGGCCATGTGGGTTTGGATTTTGTTTTCCCTTCATAAAAAAAAAAACCTTCATTTAAAAACTGCCTGTTGTATTTACTTGTGTTATCTTTGATTAATATTTAAATTTGTTTGATGATCTGAAACATTAAAGTGTGACAAACATGCAATAAAAAAAAAAATCAGGAAGGGGGCCCACACTTTTTCACACCACTGTATTTGTACTAAATTATTTTAATAAATACAAATATCACAGATCAACTCACAGAATATTTTTAGTTTTTTTTAGTTTTTTATTTTAGTTTAGTTTTTACTGTGTTTTACTGAGTTTTTATTGTGAACTAAAATTATAAAAACATTAATTGGAATCTGAAATTAAATAAAATATAAACATTAGATGAAAAACTCAAACTTAAAAATTAAAAGTGATTTAAAAGTTAAAAAGTGAATTAAAAATACATTGTAGAAATATACAAAAATTAAATTAATGAAAAAATCTAATTCAAAGTAATAATAAGTACTATAATAGTATATAAATCAAACAACAGTTTGAACTGATTCGCAGATGAAAAACATATCAGCAACACTCTACTTTTTCTACTGAGACTGAAATTAAAGATGTAATTAAAATAACTCACTAACACTTTCATACTAAAAGACGGATCATGAAACTAATCTAATGACACGGGTAGGAAACCTAATGGCTAAATAAAAAGCACAATAAATTCCTTACGATATTCACAGTGTTGCATAATTTTACCTACCCAGCAAAATCATTCCTAATATTTGTGAATATTAAATATATTTGCCTATAAGATTTTGCAATGACTTTCCACAGTGTCTGTAAATCCTTCCTTCATAAGTCAATCTTTTGTCACAAGTATAAGAAATGTCCACTGTCTCTTATAAGAGAACACCTATTTACATGGCAGAGACACACGGAAATCTCGCTCTTACATGTACGCACACTTACCGAGTAGCACAATCCGTTGCCGCTTGACTGATACACTGTTGTCATGGCAACCTCATTAAGTAAGGACACTGCAACAACAGTGAAATCACCCCCCCATAACCTTTAGTGCGACTATCTGAAAGCTTTTCTTTTTTCCCTTGATTCTCTTCTCGCATACTTTTCTCACCGTCGCTTTGCAAGTGAACTCTACTCTTCCATTAATACTCTATATGATCATTTATTCACCAGCGCCTCTGTAAATATGTCTGAAATTACATAATTTATCTTCCCATCTCAGCCATCCATTGCCTTTGACTGTAACGGTTTTTGTCGCTCCCCACCCACATGTCCCACTATTGCTCCGTGTTTCCATCCATTCGGCGAGGAGCGTGCTGCCGTGGATGGCTGCCTGTGCCCTCTCTAATTAAAGAGGAGATTTGCAGGGTGAGCGAATGTGAGGGCAGACGGAGAAGATAGCTTTAATAAGCCCTGTGGAGCAGTGCTGGGGGACGAGCCGCCAGTCACCGCCCACCCCAGAATGCACACACGAATAAACATATGAACTCCTGCCGGACAGACACACCTGTGCTCTTCAGCATCCTGAACATCTACTCACTGTAGTGGCTTCCTAATACACTGCACACACAGACAAATAGACACTACAGTTTCGTCAATGTCAGAGGCTTCACATAGACGTCACTCCAGCATGAAGGAATAGTACAAATTTAGCTCAGTCGACAGCATTTGTGACAAAAACACTGCTTTCCTGTAGTTTAAACGGTAGAGTATGACACTAGTAATGTCAAGGTCATGGGATCGATTCCCAGGGAATGCAAGAACTAATGAAAAGTGTTCTTTGAATGCAATGTAGGTAGATAATAATAATAATAATAAATAAATAAATAAACATGAAATAAAAATAAATATGAGATTGATTACCACAAATGTTGATTACAGTACAAATGAATAGGGCCAATTTGAAGATTTAAGGTAAAGGAATGCAAAGCTTACTAAAATAATTTACATTATAATAATTTATCTGTTAAAACCTATGCATTATATTTCATTTTACATTTTAGGTGGTGGGTGTTTGGTCATTTTGGGGTTTTAGGTATTACATTGTCATGGCAATAAAGTTACAAATCAGCATATAACTGTACATAGAAAAGGTTAATACACATTTTTGGACAGTAAAATCATGTTAAAGTATTTACAATCTTGTTATAAATGTAATTGTCACGATTATGTTTGATTTAGTTCAGTTGGTTTAGTTCTGTCATATCTGTTATGAGCTCTAATTAGTTACCATGGTTCCTGATTAGTTAATCCTTGACCAGCTGTTCCTGTTAGGTTCCCTCATTTACCATATGCGTATTTATACTCATTATTTGAGTCTCTCCATTGTCGGTGATTAGCTTATGTTATGTGTTGTACCGATTCAGTATTCTCAGTAAAGTCTGTTTGGAAGTATGCTTCTTCGTTTGCTGTCCTCCTTCCTTAACAACCCGTGACAGTAATATATGACATTTATTGCCCTTTATTAAAAGTGATCATTTATTTTTTAAATATGGTATTATATGTAATGATATATAAAAATGTGTTTTATTTATGTAAGCAACTTTATTAAAACAACATATATACATACTGCCTAGTGGGCCACGCAAGGTTGAATTTCGGGAGAGTCCCAACTTGAGGACCTTTCCACTTCACTTTCTGTCTATGATAAAGGCAAAACCAACAAACAAACAAATATATAACTTTTATAGTTACTTATAAATTGTGAACATGTATTGACTGGTTTTAGGATGGATATACATGCACATTGCACGGAACTCCATAAATGTATTACACATACATAAGCATACATATTTGGATTGGCAAAGTGCTTCACTGTAATCTGTATTTTGCTTTGTCTAATGAAAAAGGACAAGAAGTCTAAATGAACTTCAACATTATGCCACAAGTGCTCGTTTTAGCTTAAATTGTGCTGAGCCTGGAGTATTTATTTAATATGTTGTTGTTCAAGATGGCCATTTATATCACATTCACACCATGTCTAACCTAAATCACTCTCATTATAATGAGTATACGATCAAGATGGCGCCGCGTATGGCTGCTGTGGTGTGGAACGCTCCCGTACTTTTGTTGTTTTTGTTTGTTTGTTCTGTGTTTAGTCATTCTCTTACTGTCAGTTTTACCAGAGACGAACTACTGGACATAAGGCAACACACACCGGACAATTTTTTTCCGGTTTTTGATTATTCAGACGCTTTGTTGGATGTTTTGGTCGGAGGGGCAGCGGTCCTAGTCAAACGCGCGCTCAGACGGAAAAGAGGGAAGAGCGCCGGCGCGCTGGTTAAACTCCGCGATCGCGGCTTCCGAACTGCGCTCCCAAGCATTCATCTAGCGAATCTCCGATCCCTTCCTAACAAAATGGATGAACTACTTCTCCTCACCCACACAAATAAGAACTTTTCAAACTCTGCTGCATTGTGCTTCACTGAAACCTGGCTGAGTGAAAACATCCCGGATAACATGCTTCGTTTGCCGGGATATCAGCTGTTCAGATCAGACCGCATCACGGCGCTAACGGGGAAAACGAGAGGTGGTGGACTATGTTTCTACATAAATGAAGGTTGGTGTTCAGATATAACAACTCTGAAGAAGATGTGTTCTCCTAATTTGGAGGCCTTCTTCATAAACTGTAAGCCGTTCTATTCACCCCGAGAGTTTTACTCCTTCATTCTCGTGAATGTGTACGTGCCTCCGGACGCGTGCGTGAGCTGGCCGAACAAATATCTGAAACAGAGCAAAGGTACCCAGACTCTTTTTTAATCATTCTTGGAGATTTTAATAAAGCAAATCTCTCCCGCGAACTGCCAAAATACAGACAGCACGTTACATGTCCCACCAGAGACAGTAATATATTGGATCATTGTTACACAATAATTAAAGATGCATATCACTCTGTCCCACGGGCAGCTCTGGGGCTCTCTGATCACTGTTTGGTTCATCTCATACCGACCTATAGGCAAAAACTCAAATCTTCTAAGCCTTTATTAAGAACTGTTAAGAGATGGATTAATGAAGCAGAGCAAGATTTAAAAGCTTGTTTTGACCTCACTGATTGGAGTGTTTTTGAAGCCGCTGCCACCGATCTGGATGAACTCACAGAAACTGTAACATCATATATCAGTTTCTGTGAGGATATATGCATCCCCACCAGGACATTCTTATCATTCAATAATGATAAACCGTGGTTTACTGGGAAACTCAAACAGCTTCGTCAGGCCAAAGAGGACGCTTACAGAAGTGGGGATAAAATCTTGTATAACCAGGCCAGGAACAGACTAACAAAGGAGATCAGAGTGGCTAAAAAGAACTACTCTGAGAAGTTGAAAAAAGAACTTTCAGCCAACGATCCGGCGTCGGTATGGACTGGTCTGAGGAACATCACCATGTACAAGACACCACCCCCACAGTCTGTGGAGAATCAACAACTGGCTGACGATCTCAATGTGTTTTACTGCAGATTTGAAAAGGCCAGACTGACACCCAGCACCCGCTCTGATCTGCACTTCACACATTCACCTTCCCCCCCTGCAACCCCCCTTACTCCCTCCCCCACCATTCTACCTGCATTTAAAGTCTGTGTAGAGGATGTGAACCGGGTCTTCAGAAAACAGAAACCTAGGAAAGCTTCAGGACCAGACGGTATTTCACCTGCCTGTCTAAAAGTCTATGCTGACCAATTGGCCCCCATCTTTACACAAATCTTCAACAGATCTCTGGAGCTGTGTGAAGTTCCCTGCTGCTTCAAACGCTCCACCATCATTCCCGTCCCCAAAAAGCCCAAAATCACTGGACTTAATGACTACAGACCTGTCGCACTCACGTCTGTGGTCATGAAGTCACTTGAGAGACTGGTCCTGGCCTACCTGAAGGACATCACTAGACCCTTGCTGGATCCTCTTCAGTTTGCCTATAGAGCAAACAGGTCTGTGGATGACGCTGTCAATATGGGACTGCATTACATCCTGCAACACCTCGACAAACCTGGGAATTATGCAAGGATCTTATTTGTGGACTTCAGCTCGGCCTTCAATACCATCATACCTGACCTTCTCTCAGACAAACTGAGACAGCTCTCTGTGCCCTCCTCCATCTGTCAGTGGATCACCAGCTTCCTGACAGACAGGCAGCAGCTAGTGAGGCTGGGCAAACTCACATCCAGGACTCTCACCATCAGCACTGGCGCCCCTCAGGGTTGCGTTCTCTCCCCACTGCTCTTCTCCCTCTACACGAATGACTGCACATCAAAGGACCCCTCTGTCAAGCTCCTGAAGTTTGCGGACGACACTACAGTCATAGGCCTCATCAAGGACGGTGACAAGTCTGCTTACAGACAGGAAGTTGAGCAGCTGGCTGTCTGGTGCAGTCTTAACAACCTGGAGCTGAACACGCTCAAAACTGTGGAGATGATAGTGGACTTCAGGAGAAACCCCCCTGCTCTCCCCCCACTCACCATCATGAACAGCACTGTGACTTCAGTAGAGTCATTCAGATTCCTGGGAACCACCATCTCTCAGGACCTGAAGTTGGACAATCACATTGACTCTATTGCGAAAAAGGCCCAGCAGAGGCTGTATTTCCTCCGCCAGCTAAGGAAGTTCAACCTGCCTCAGGAGCTGCTGAAACAATTCTACTCTGCAATCATCGAGTCTGTCCTATGTTCTTCTATAACTGTTTGGTTTGGTTCAGCTACCAAAACAGACATCAGAAGACTACAACGGACAGTCAGGACTGCTGAGAGAATTATCGGTGCCCCTCTTCCCAGCCTCCAAGAACTTTACACCTCCAGAGTGAGGAAAAGGGCTAAGAAAGTCACTCTGGACCCCTCACACCCAGCTCACTCTCTCTTTGTACTGTTGCCCTCTGGCCGGCGCTACAGATCACTGAGCACCAGAACAGCCAGACACAAGAACAGTTTTTTCCCCCAGGCCGTATCCCACCTGAACAACACATAACACACCCCGGTACTGTACATCTGTAAATAACTCCTCAAACCTTCATCTGTACATAGGACACATGCACATTCACAGTTCTGTCTATGGTCATGTCTCTTTTCTGTATATTTTTATTACTGTTGTTATTCTTAATTATTGTATATTCTCTTCATTAGTGTTCTTTATCACCTTAATTATATGTTGTCTGCACTATGTTTGTACTTTCTGTACTGGAAGCTCATAACACCAAGACAAATTCCTTGTGTGTGCAAACACACTTGGCAATAAAGCTCTTTCTGATTCTGATTCTGAGTAGAGCCTCAGCCTTCAGCTCAAGTCTCTGATGTTTCTAGTCTAGACCTACTAATTCAATATTATGTTTGAAATGCTCTCCCTGGTCTAAAATAACTTATGCATGGATAAGTTGGATTTCTAAAAAGTAGGATACAAAATTCCCACATTTTTACTGAAGTATATTCTCCAGTTACAACTAAATATTCCAGTAATTAAAGTTTGATAGTTTGATCTCTAGCCATTGTGTTGAGGTGCACCATCAGACACTTTCATTGTAGACATGATGCTACTCATTTAACAGTTTTATTCAAAGCAAGCCGTGGATTCTATGCATACATTTTACCTTTGACCTGGGTGTTGTTAACACACTGCTCTTAATAGTTGACCTACATGTTAACAGGTCAACCTTGGTCTCCACCAGCTGATGTCCAGCAGATCAGTTACTGTATATATACCTGCTTGGGCCAGCTAATGAACAAATATGACCATCTCAAACTATCTAGAAACAATATAAAACCAAAAGAATCTGGATTTAGCTAGATCTTCCACCAGGAATTAAACAAGAAGATAACAGGAATCAGGCAGTTGTAAGAGCTGTAGCTCTGCTGTAGAGCAGTAAGAGCGTGTGCAGTCATGACACAAAGTGCTGTGGTGGTCCTGAGGGGACGCGAGTTTGAATCTTGTTTCCTGTCAACCTTCACTATCCTTTGAAACAAAGGCATTAAAAGACTCAAAATAAGTTAAAATGGGAATTTCTGCACCACTAGAGTCTCTTAACGCAATTGTGGAAAAATACAATTTTAACCAGTTTTCCCCAACTCTCTTCCAATCTTCCATTAACAGACAGTCACGCCCCAAGCACATAAAATTGGTTAAGTCAATTTTGCTTTGCCAGGCATTTTAAGCTGCATCACATGCTATCTGCTATCTAGTAGGTATTGTATTTGGTTTGGTTTGAAACTTACATTGCAATTGTTATTAAAGTACATTCTATATAGTATGAATATGCATAGTATGAATGAGTGAGGTCACTGTCATGTGACCTACCAGCATCAGTTGCATCATTTAAAGTTAAATGGCTGTGCCTGCTTTTATGTTAAAAATAAGGCAGATATTTGTCTCTGCATATCACAAATACATAAAACAACAAACAATACACACATCACTTTCAAACAAAGCAATGTATAGTTAGCATGCTGTCAGAACAGTGGGCAAAATGCTGTATGAAGAAAAAGTAATTTACTCTAGCTGTTTTATTTTGATGGGACTTGCACCTGACTTCCTCTCGCTGCTAACTCCTGCTCGGGCCTGCATGCTAACGGTAAGCCTGGCCCTGTGAGATAACGCACTGGAGTGGGAAGGGTGGGGAGAGGGACGTGGGAGTGAAATTGAGGCCCTGGGCTAATATACGGCCTACATGTGGAGAAAGGAGTGACAGAGAGGGAACCAAGGGAGAAGAAGAGCGAAAATAGAATGAGGGGGGGGGGGATAGACAGAGGAAGTGTGGGTAAAACAGAGGGGAGGAAGAGGAGGAGAGGGCATTGGAGAGAGACCCAGGCATCTGCTCTCTTTCCGTTATGGATGTGAATACAGCCGGTGGCAGACACAGAGATGCATATTTGAGCTGCTCTGCCTGCAAGCCAATTCTCATTTCCCACTCGGGGCTTTGGTGCACTATTTGTGTGTGTGTGTGTGTGTGTGTGTTTGTGTGTGTGTGTGTGCACGCTCACATGAAAAGATGGGGGTATTTGCCTGCCAGAGGTTTCGTGTGCGTGAGCACCACAGCGGCAAGCGCGTTACCAGCTAGCTCAATCTCATTTCCTGTCTCTGATTTCAGTGTGTGCATCAGCGTGTCCCTATTAGAGAAACAACAGAACAAGACTCAATGAGACAACAGAGAGAGGGGACTGAGAGAGAGAGAGTTTATATTTAGCCGCGTAGGGGACCGTCTGGAGGCTCTTCCCAGCTTCAGTGAGGAATTAAACATCTCCCTTATTCAGACAGGGTGCATTGTGGGTATTTTAAGTGTGCGAGTACTCGACAGATTAACCTGCTGCTCAATTTTAATTGCTGGTCAAGGTAAATACGCACTAGACAGGAGTTTTTAACATGTTCAAGCTCTTTAAAGCAGGATGGATTCTGATTGGGTGTCAATGTTTCTGTCTTTCGTCAGCTGGATAAAATAATTTTGAAAGTGATTCCAACAATATCATTCCTCTGTGCCATTATTGTGATGTGAATTCAGCATTAAAAATCGTTTTAAGTTCAAGAGAATAGCAATGTCGTTGTAGTTATCATCCTTGGTGTGAATTGGCCTTTACACTCCATCTAGTATGTTCATGTGTGTTTTTGTTTTGTAAGCATTGCATGCAATCAGTGTTGTATTTTCAATACTTTTAATATTTTTTTTAAATGTTTGAAAACAGCTGAATTCTGTTGCATTACTGCAAGTCCTAACCATACACAACGCGACATGAATAAACAAACTCAGATCAACAAGGAAAATAATTTTGCCACTGTTTTGTAAGAGTTGCATACAATGAGTGTCGTATTTCAAACAATATCAGGTGTTGAAAATACTTATTTTTTTGCAAATGAGTTTTGAGACACGATAAAACAAACTCTGATTAGCATGGGCAAGAATTATTGTCCTAACTAACTGACAGCAACACATGACAGTTCTACTGTTTTGTATAGTAATAAATTAGTTTAATTTTGGTTTAAATATCACCATGCGGGATTTTAATAGTCATAATGAAAGTGAAAATGGATCATTTACCGCAGATCTTCCGGAACAGAAACAAGAACTCCACATCAACAAACAAACAATCCATAATAAAGTATATCAGTCACTGAGTATGTGTTGTGAATAATGTTAAATTTATTTATTTATTATACATTTGATTGCATACTTATCCATTTCATTGAAAGTGTGAGACAGTGCTTCATTTGTCGTGACCTATGGTATCAGTTGCGTCGATTCACTGCCATTCGCAACTCCTCTCTCATGGCCTCATGGGATAGTATAGTTTCCATCATATGTAGCATGAACCTAACCAGAGGTAGCAAGTCATCCATGTATTTCGTCTGCTGTTTTATGAATACTACAAACTAGCACATACTACTCATTTCATGTACAATTTTTCAATGAATACACTTATTCGGACACATGGAGGGCGTTGCATTCGATCACTAATGATTTAATGATTGGTCTATGCAAATGTGTCCTGTCAGACAAATACTTTTTTTAAATGTCATACAATGAGCATCATAGTTGTATAACACCATTTTAAGTTGAAAATAGTTCCTCCCTCTAAATCTTAATTGTTGGTCTATGTACATGACAAGTGCTGTTTCTCCAGGGTCACATGCATTGAGTGTAATAGGAGTTAAAATAAATCAATAAATAAATGTTGCCACCCTGAACAAAATGGAGGAAAGGCAGAGGAATAAGGTCCGTGTTTGTGGGTATGAATATTTAAGAGTGGCGTGTGGTGGGCAGTGGCAGGATGTAATGAAACACGAGAGAGTGAGATAGAGGGGTGGCAGAGGTTTTGCTGTGCGAATGGATGCGGGGTGGGTGGGGTAACGTGTGGGTGGAGAGGCGGGACTCTCCTGCAGCGGGGACAGATGCCACACTGGTTAGACTTCATTTCCCACCGCCAAACGCCACGAAGCGTGCCAACCTCGAGCGTGTGAGTGTGTGAGAGTATGTGAACATCACAACCCATCAACCTGCATCAGACGAGACGTGCAGTCACACTTTCATGATGAGTCCCACCCAGCCTCGCTTTCTTTCACTGTTTTAGCTTGTTCCAAAACCTCTGCAGCAGGGCTCACTCCCCACTGCAGCAAAAAGAAAAAAGTAATGTGAGAAAGCGAGAGAAAGAGAGCGAGAGCGAGACGTGCGAGATGAAGAAAGAGCAGCGTGACATTTGGCTCAGTGTTGCATTATTGGCTGTGGCTGATGTGATCAGAAGAGATTACAGAAATACAATACTCTCACAAATCACCTCTCCGCCTCTTCGTTTCACAGCTGTCTCTCTCTCAGCCTCACGTGTGGGACACCCTGCTGTTATCATCACCGCCGGGACACTGACGGACTTTAGTGTACACTTTCTCTCTGTGAATCATCTCTATTCTAGTCATTCATCACCTGGGCTCATGGAACCAAATGTTCTACATGAAGTCTGGTCCACTTTCCAACTTATTCTGGCCAAAATCTGTCCACGGCTAGTTGACTGAACTGTCATTCGCCCCTTTAGGCCACTGCTTCACTCTCACTGAAAATTCACTGAACTTTCATTATTCTTTGCCCAACGGACATCTATTTTTATGCCATGCAAAAAAGTTTGGTTTTCAGTGATGTATGCTAAATTGTTGTTGCGAATTCTGCTGATTTGTCACCAAGATAATGTTATCCAGCTGCTCATATTGATGAGGTTTTGTTGAATTAGTCACATCAGTAAAATGTGTGAGAAAACTACAAACCAATCTGTAATGATTTGCATTGTGTGCCACAGTTTCCAGCAAATGGGTCTTCGTGAATTTTTGAAATATATTTCTTATAAATTAATGACAATTTGAAATGTATTGATATTTAAAATATTATTTATAATATATTTTAAATACATATTATATACACCATTTGAATTATATGTTTATTTTTTATAATATTGTTTAGCAAATGTACTATTCTTTTCTGGGGCCAGTGAAATAAATAAATAAATATATATATATAATACAATAAAATAACTGGACACAGAGATATACTTTAATTTCACTTAATGCATTAAAATATGGAAGGGACAATAGCACATTTAGCTGAACTTAACTTAGATTTAGCCACTTCAACCCTCCAGTGTGGACATTTCATTTACATTTCTGTTTATCTAATTCACTTGCTACTAAGTGTCTTAAAGAAATATACTGAGAATCTTTAGAAAATTTGATGCCACTAACCTGACAAACTTAGGCAAATCCAGTAATTATTTATTTCCCAACAACCCTCATTTGGCCTCACTCGTCTGTGTGAATCAATCGTAAAACAATTAAGAATAGATTTTATAAAATATGTGCAGGGATATTCATTCTGCTAATGTTTCTTGAAGCAAGTCCACTGAATCAAGCTTGGTACACCGTAAAAACAACTTTCCAGACGGACCAGTGCACCCACCGACTCATGAAAGTTAAATGATGCCAGTCAGTTACAACTAGAACTGGCAATTTCTTACAGTTCTTGCCATTTCAGTGTGCAATATGCAATCTGTCTGACATTACCCGTCTCCCCACACCTGTGTCCAATCCTGCACTTCTGTTTTTCCTGCTTGTCCTGACCTACTCAGACCCCTCCACCAGCATTAAAAACAAGGCTCCAGACCCTCTATCCGCAAGCTAAGAGTCCTCTCTCCCTCTATCCAGTCACCACTACCTATTGACTAATAATTACCATAATTAATTTGGCTGGTTATAAAACAAAAAAAGCGAGCGCGAGAGGGAGAGAGACAGAGAGAGAGAAAGGGGAATTTTAAAAGCTGAATGCGTTCCAATTTTGCACTGTAATGTATTCATTATTAATGAACGCTCTTATTTCCTGGTCTCTGTGTACTTGGTTGCACTTGGTCTGGCTGCGGAGGTAGGGGGGAAGGGGGCTTTACTGGCTGCCAAGACCAGCACCACATGCACCGCCTCATCCCTTGCACATTAATTCACTTACTGATCACATTTGGGGAAGAAAGTGAAGAAGAAGAGCAGGGTAAATGGGGCCCACCGCATTCACAATGCAGATGGATGGTGAGCGTGATAGATGGACGTGCACAACGGCTGTTCAAGCAACTTCCAGAGTGTCCGTTTCATCCGAATCCACGCTAATACACACATATGTGCTCAGAAAGAATCCATACAGCTCAAGCAAAAAGCAGCATTGCACCACATTAATTTCATTCGCAGCCCAGCAGGACCCATGGATCCATATGCATCGATTCACACTTCGACAGCAGTTATTCACTTATCTGTTTACTCATTCATTCACTTATCCATTTCATCTGACTGCCAGGCCAGCAGTCCAGCTCAAAGTTTACCCATCGATCCCTTCTAGATGGTTGCTTTGCACATCCTTGATACAAGTAGGTGCGGACAAACTTCTCTGTTTGTTTTATTTGACTGGCTTAGGGTTGGGCGATATTCCAGTTAAAATGGAATTTGTCAATCCGTATAAATTTTTTTCAAGAATCCATTGTTTTTTCTGTGAACGTCAACGTTCTTTTTTCTGCTAGACTGCTACCTGAGTTTACAGTCTAAATTGAATGTGATGAGATAAAAAGGACAATGTACTGCAAAATAATAGCAAGATAATGTGAAAAACGATTACACTGTGTGAATCACCTTGGGAATTATTGGGTAATACCTGGATTAAGTGTGCTTTTATATTGAGTAACTATATGTATTTGCCAGAAATGCTTTTATTTATTAATTTATTTTATTTAAAAAAATTCAGAACAGCAGAAAAGGCTCATCACGCTCAACTAAAAAGAGAAATAGCTCATTGATTGCAATAAAAAAACTGATTTATTTATTTATTTATATATATATATTTAAGTATTTTTAAGAAATTAATACTTTTTCAAAACATTTATATTTTTATTCCTAAATTTCAATTCACCAAAGAATCCTGAAAAAAAGTATGACTAAAACATTGATAATAAAATAAATGTTTCTTAAGCAGAAAATATGCATATTAGAATGATTTCTGAAGGATCATGTGACACTGAAGACTGGAGTTATGATGCTGAAAATTCAGCATTTACATAAATTACATTTTAAAATATATTATGATAGAAAACAGTTGTCCTAAATTGTAATAATATTTCACAATATTACCGTATTTGTGATAAAAAAATGCAGCCTTGATGACCATAAGAGACTAAAATCTAAAATTACTTTGAAAATTATTATAAGTATCATTATTTAATTCATTCATTTTTTATTACTTATCTATATAATCACTGGCCTACCGTCTACAATCCATTGTGCTATTGAGTCAGAAGGATATCTTTGGCCATTAAGTCATAGAGGCAGTTTCTTAGCATCTCATGCAAACACAGCCAAGTTTTAAGCTGTGTCATGAAGTTTAAAAATAGTTAAACTTCAAAAATCACATCTCGTGAACACAGTGTTCTGCACCATTCTGTTGCGCTCCATCTAGGTGCTTTTGAATGCAAAACGTAATCCATTATTGTAGAGCTCTGAGTTTGGCAGGCTGCTGCTTAATAGAATGACCTGAAAAAAAAAAATCACAAAAAATGACCAAACAGATTGCGGCAAATGTACGTCGACACAATGTGAGCTGAGCAAATAGAGCAGGGGACAAATGAAGGAGCTACACACCTGCATCACATTACAGGAGCCCTGCCAAATAAACCGCCGTGTGCAAAGAACAATGGGAAACAAAAACAATCAGAATTAGGGTCCCTGTAGAAATTACTAATCAGACACACACTGGCACTGCTGCGCCGCGCACACATACACATGCAACCGCAGACACACATGCGCAAGCTGCGGCGTGTAAAGCGTCATGGTGTCTGGGTGGCAGACAGGCTTTGGAGACAGCAACGGTGAAAATTAAATTCCATTTAAGACTAATCCCATTTACAAACTACTGCTATTGTGACAGTCGGGCAAATCTGTCTCAATTGTTGCACTGCGAGAATCAATGGAGAAACTGGATAGCATGTAAATAATGGAGCACAGAGCCTGGGAGGGCAGAAGGAGCCGTAGGGTCAGACGAGAATGCTTTAGCAAGAGCGGTGGAGAGGATAAATGAGACGAGATGGAGAGAAGAAGGGTTGGAAATCGGTTTCATTTTAATAAAAATACTGGAACCAGATTATTTATGACGTTCGACTCTGTTAATGGTTCTTGAACACTTGTAATCTTCTATAAAAAAAAATAGATGCTTGCATGCAGAAATAAACACCAGGGTATTATGATCGAACTAAAGAGTTGCATGAGCCGATTCTTTATAAAGAATATCAAAAATACTAACAAATTATTCTCAGTATAAAATGATGTAACAAACAATTAAAGATACACATTTGTTACAGATTATTTATGACATTCAACTACGATAATAGTTCTTGGACACCTATAATCCTCTATGAAAATAAATGCTTGCATGTAGAAATAAACACCAGAGTATTATGAAGGAACTAAAGATTTGTACAGTATAAGCCGATTCTCTACAAAGAATGTCAAAATGACTCAAATTATTCTTAATGGTCTAAAACAGGGGTGGCCAACCATTAAGCTCCAACTCTAATCAAACACACCTGAAGCAACTAATTAAGGTCTTCAGGATTGCGTTAGAATTAAAGGCAGGTGTGCCAGGAACAAGGTTGGACACCCCTGGTCTAAAACAATTAAAGATTACGCATTGTTACAGATTTTGTTGTAATACATCATAAATTTCATATTGAAATTGTAAAAATTAATAATAATATTTGTTATATATATATATATATATATATATATATATATATATATATATATATATATGTATATATGTGTGTGTATATATATATGTGTGTGTATATATATATATGTATGTATGTATGTATGTATATATATATGTATATATGTATGTGTGTGTATATATATATATGTATGTATGTATATATATATGTATATATGTATGTGTGTGTATATATATATATGTATGTATGTATGTATGTATATATATATGTATATATGTATGTGTGTGTGTATATATATATATATATATATATATATATATATATATGTACATATGTTTATATATATATATATGTATATATATGTATGTATATGAGGATGATGCAACTAAATGATGCAACTAAATCTGGAAGAAGGCCGAACAGAACAGTCAATGCATTAGGGGCAATGGTGGTGTTAAGGGCCTGAGAAAGTGTTCTAAAAATGTCTGACCAGTAGTCCATTAGCCTCGGGCAAGACCAGAACATATGAATATGATCAGCTGGAGATTGTTTGCATCTGTTGCATGCATCACTTCTGTTAGGAAATATTTTAGCCAGTTTAGCATTAGTGAAGTGAGCTCTGTGAAGCACTTTACATTGTATTAGAGCATGTCTAGCACAAATAGACGAAGAATGAATTAAACCAAGAATGTTCTTCCACTGGTCTTCGGGTATATCAATGCCCAAATCCTGCTCCCAAATTTGTTTAAGAGAATCAACTGGAGATGAGGTTAAGGACATTATTTTACAATAAATAACGGATATCAGCCGTCCTTGACCAGGGTCAAGGGTGAGAATTGAATCAAGTTCTGATTCAGGGGGCCGACTGGGAAAATGGGGAAATAACTTTTGAATAAAGTGCCTCACTTGAAAAAAACGAAAAAGATGGCTATCGGGCAGGTACTCTTCAGATTTTGGTAGCCCGAGAATTAATTTAACTAGCCCAAAAAAAAAAAAAAAAAAAAGTGTTTAAATATAGAAAATCAGATAAGTCTAAATGTCAATCAAAAACATTTTCAATGCACAAATATCAACAAATACAAATGAAATAATTTTATTTCACTATTTACAAGGTCTCTGCTGAATTTTTAAAAATCAATTTAAGGCAACTTATGAACCTTTTTGAGAGCTGCACAAGTAAAATGAACACTGTATGAGTGGGGTCGGACAATGTCTATGGTAACATTTTAAGCCATAAATTGACGTTTTCATACACACAAAAAATCTTAAACAATTACATTTCAGCTTTTAAGTCAAACATTATTATATTAATTTAAAACATAAATATTACTGTTTAAATTTTTAGATTTTTAGAAGGCACATTAACTTCTTTCAACATTTACAACTATGTTTGCTGCATAAAAACATGGGTAGATATTCGCATTGATCGGAACATAAGATGTAAATGCAAATTCACTTTCTGCTACGAGGTGGCTTTTTAGGAGCAAATGAAATTTTGGAATGTGCAGCGCTCATATTTATTCAATGACATCATTGCCTTTTGAAGTTTAATCCAGCTGTATCGCGGTTCTTGTCTTTCTGTCACCAACTGTAAGACCTCTTGAAATTGGAATTAAGACTTTTCTTATACCATTTAACGTATTTAAACCTTTTTATGGCCTTAAATTTTATACAACTAAATTGAGAGTTTTAAGGACCTGCAGAAGCCCTGTATTTTAAGGTAGCCGGTCGGGCAGGGCAGTGGTACATTTTGGTAGCCCGACTGGAAAACGCAATAGCCCCGGGACGTCGGGCTAGCGATTTTGCGAGCCCTTATATATATATATATATATATATATTCACAAATTACAAAGTAACGGCAAGTAACATTGAAATGAATATCTTATATAATATAACACATACTCCAATAATAAATTAAATAATATATATTTCATAATATATAACAGAATGCAGAAATGCAATGGTAAGGAATTGTAATTTTATTGTAAGGAAGCGGAATTAAAATAATTTGTATATACTGTATATTATTTAGTGCTTTCTTCAAAGTTGCTATTAATTAGGATTGCTATGGACTGGCCATCTGACCAGGGTGTTTCTCTGCCTTCGGGCCAAAATGCTGGGACATACAGTTGTTACATACAAGCTGTTTGGAGAATGGATGAATGGTGAGAATGTAAAGAATGTAAAAATTCCTTATAATTCCCATCCCGAGAGAGAGGGATGACAGGGAAACCAGAAATCCCTCCAATCTCTCCTAATCATGTGGGAACCACTGTTAATTCTTGACCTTCAGGTCAAAACAGACAGAAAGTGATGATGGAGGTAGTTTTTTGGTGTGGTGCAAGCTCCAGGACAGGCTGTGGAAGGTTGTCTATGTCGTCCATGCTCAGTGGGCGTTGAGAGGCGAGGCAGGCGTTCATTGCCCCATGGGGGCTGGGCTGTGGGGAACAGAATAAATTGTCTTCCCCCTCCATAGTAACAGCTTCTCTCTAATAGAGGACTGGCAGACACTGAGCCTTTTCCCCGGTGAGAATAAATACTCATCTGCTACAAAATGGTTCCCACTTACGGCGCCGCCAAGTATTCTCCTCAAAATATTAACATTAGGATTATCATTTAATGGAGTTTAACTTGGACCTTAATTTCAACCAAGACTTCTACTGTATTTTCTCTTACACTTTTTTTACCATTTTATCTCCCAGTCACATGCTGTTGGTAGCTTCACAACATGGGGTGAATCTTACAAAACATTTTGTATGAAAGTCATGACACTTTCTCACAACTCAGGTCTCGAGTCAAACATACTCAAATCATTCATACAGCTGTCAACTCATTACATGTCCACAACTGCCATATAATTTCATTGCATAGATAAATTATTAACATAAAGCAGTTCCGTTTTACTGTTATCAATGTTTACTGTTATAAATCTTTATAGTTGGTATGCAAAAAATGTTTAAGCTAGATCAAGTCATCTGTTTTTCTCTATTTATTTGCATTTATGGGGGTATAATAAATGTAATAATTACATGGGGGTATAATAAAAGTGTCTAAAAGAAGTCAGATTATGATACTTTTTTTTAAACATTTGAATTAATAAACAGTCTGAAATAATCTGTCTAAGATGCATTAATGGAACATAAATACATATGTATTTGTATTTGTATTTATGTATGCATGTATGTATATATATATATATATATATATATATATATATATATATATAAAATATATACACACACATATACACATACATACATGCATATATATATATATATATATATATATCACACACATACACACACACATATGTATATATATACGTGTGTGTGTGTGTGTGTGTGTGTGTATATATATATATATATATATAAGTGATCAAATCAAACAAAATCAAATTAGCAAATTTTGTTTTGAATTAGCAAATATGACCTTTGAATAAAAACTGAATTATGAATCAAATTAACTGTCAAAATTATGATTCACAACCCTACTCATGACCATGATGCAAAACAAATTATATTAAATAATAATAATAATATTCATACATAGTAGTGTATGTTGCACTGCCTTTAATTTATGTAATTTAACTTATTTACATTTATATAATTTTAAATAAAAAATATTGCATTACAGTTATTTTTTACTGTAATGTTTATTTTTAATACTGTATTACAGTAATGAGAATTTAATGTGGATCATCATTGAGACTAATGTAAAATGTCCAGATTCACTGCAGTAATGGGAATTTGAGGAGAAAATATTCTTCATAATCATGAACACAGTGTAACAACAATAAAAATAGGCCTCATTTTACTTATGCATTTTATTTAAAACAGTCAATATCTAATTTAATTTAGCTATGCTTTCAATGTTTACATCATCGGCCATGCTTTCATAAAGCATCCTTAAAAGCAGATGGAGTTGAAAAGGACAAAAAAAGACATTCTGAAAAACATCGCACTCCTTTGTTCTCCTGATTTCCATTCCCTTCACATATTACTTCGAATTCATGTCTCATTTCACATGCGCTTCACGTTCGGCCTCACACTCAAATTCACCCAATTTTGCATGCAGCGGCCATAGCCGGGTCATTGTGGTTAGGGCTGACACTCCCTGTCAACACTCACATCACTAACCTCCATTACTCGCCCACTTGCTCTCCCTTTGCTTCCCCGCTCGCTCACTCATTTCTCTCCCTCTGTCCTTCCCTCGTTCGCTCGTACTCTTTAAAACGGGCATTCTCTGTCCCGCCATCTCGTTAATCGACACAATCATTCACCTTACTGCCTCGCTACTGCTCCATAACTCCACACTGTCACTCCGCATGTGTGCGGCTCTCTCTCTAGTCCAATGAAAGATTTACGAGGACCTTTAAGTGTTAATCAGGTTGTCATTCATTCAGCCAAAATCAGAGGCCAGATAAATAAAGGCTAAAAGCTTGTTGGCTGGTTTGTTGTGTGCGCTCGTCGGGTGACTCAGTAGTGGGTTCTAAGCAAACAGAGATCGATTGCAGCACCTCTGGGGTCCCCTGCAACTTGGAAGTGAGAGAAAGCTTATCGCTCAATATCATTCTGGAGACAGCTTCCTCCTGTCTTTAACACTCGCGCAGCTCTTTCCTGTCCACTGCCACTACGCCTCCTACATCCGACATGCATGTCCAATACCGACCGGCTCATCATTCCCTGTGGCCTCACCTGCGCTCCAACTACTGACCTCCTCTAAAAATCCATCCGCTCTGTAATACCTGGAGAAAGATATCCGTTAACATTCTCATTCATCTCAAAGGCAGCTCAGGGATTTTCAAACTGGGGTCTGGGACCTCCGGAGGAGTTGTAAAGTTGAGGTGACTTTAGCTAAATTTAGGCTAAATTTAGTTGGCAAATAAAGGTCTAATGTCAATAGTATAGTGCTCATGCAGAAATCATTCTCAAAGCAAGTATCTTTCTGTTAGTCAACAGGCTAATTTACATGAACAAATTGTAGCCACTTTGAAATACGTGGGAGAAATATTTAGCCTTCATATGACATTCTAAATCGTGTGGATTCCTATTTGAAATGTCTGGATTTAGCCCAAGGAAATTGCCATACAACAAACAACACAACCAAACATTTCTAGAGTTTGCTGGAAAAAAAACAACAACAACAAAAATTAAATAAAATTAAAAATAATAATATTTTGCAACAATATTATTTATTTAGTTTGTTTGTTTGTTTGTTTTGTAGTAGTAGAATGGACAATGTTTTGTCCATTCTATTGTCCATTCTAGTGTCCATTCACACTTTCTATTTTTCTCACCAAGTATAAAATCAATCTTAAAATATAAACCTGGCTTTATGTTTTAGCAAGGAGGTCCTTTGCAAGAGAATCATTATATAAAAAACCTATATATAAGTCTAAAAACCTGTGTCAGCTAGCACCCAACCAATATGACTTGAAATCTGTCCCAAACCATTCACTTGCGGCTATGCTGAGCTGTGAAGTCAAATAAAGCATATAGCGAAAGTCCATTTTATAGTTTTAAGAGTTCTCTGAAGAACTGGCCATTGGTACAATATCTACAAGAATATGCCCGATTTATGTAATTTGCAAAAAAATTTATTTCATTAGAATATGCTTACTTTTACATGGAGAAAGATGCATTTTGCCTACAGATGATGTACTTCTAACACCTATTTAACATTGGCTAACTAGTCAAATCTTGGCCCTCTGCTCAACCCTAAATGCTGTCCACATTAATGCCAATAACAATAAGTTCCAAAATGAGGGTTAGAAGTCAACAGAATTCGCCAGCCAGCAGCCTGTGCATTTGCCTCCACCCAAAGACATGAACTCAAGGTCCATCAAACACATCCAACACCTTCACCTCCAAGACTCCCACTCTTCCTCTGCCTCTCATATCCACTTCTCGCCTCTTTCCGCTGTCTGTTATCTGTCTACAAATATCCACCTTTATATTGTCACTCCTTCCCATGCCTTTGATTTTCTGTCCATCAATGGGGCGTGGATTAGTGCTCTCTTGTTTATCTGCTCGTCTGTTTTATCTATCTATCAGCAAGGCCTCCGTTGGGCGGCCGCGGCCTCCGCTACACATTAATCCTGTATCAGCCCGGCGCCCATCCATCAGCCTGCTGTCTATCACGTCAGATTCATCATCCGCCCATCTGTCTCCCACTGCCCACGTGAACCACCGGATGAAGAGATAGAGCGAGAAAAGTGCAGGACAGCGATGAAACGGAGGAGAATAGAGGGGTGGAGATGGGTTCTGCTATGCCAGCGGGCCTTCTTCCACCCTCCCCCATCTGCCCGGGCACATACAGTGAGCTTTGCATGTCCCGACATGATTATTACCTCCTCAGTTTGTTCCCCTGTAATTTGTTTGTTTGTTTGTTTTTCCTTTCCCTTGCTTGTTAATTCTAGCCGATGGGAAAGGCGCCAGCGGAGGGAAAAGCTCAGGATGGGTCATAAATCCCATCAAGCCCTGGTGCAGCTGGAATTTGCCTCCTCTTCCCCTCCTCCACCCCCTTCCCCACCAGCGAGGGATTCAGCACAAAGGCTTACTGCCCTGAAAGGCTCAATATCTGGCTGTACGAGGGTCAGGTTGATTGCTATTTATACACAAGGACGTTTAAGTGCAGAGGAAGAGGAATCTAAGAACACATGCTGGGTGGGTCTATGCACCGCTGCATTGATGCACAATGTAGCACAGGTGCAAAGACAGGTGTGCACATGGCCGAAAGGAAAGGTGACTATGAGAGGATTGGGTTAGGAGTGTGAGAATGAATCAGAAAGAACCGACAGGCCCCCACGCTGCTGACCTTGTCCGATGGCCCCTGTACATCACAGCAGCACCTTTTATCCGGACTTCCGTACGCAGCGGCCCCGGCTCCTTAAAACGACTCTTGCGGTGTTCTAAGCGCCGAAAGAGAAAACAAGCATCTCCAAACAAATGTGTCTCTTCCACAAATGAATGAGAGCAGACAGCTGTCAGGAGCAATCCATATCCATCCTCAGTTAAGCAAAGCTAATTAGTTCCACAACTGGGTTTCCTGTCCCACTCAGAGACACGGCAATCTGACAGAGCTCCCTATACGGGATGTGGGATCAGTGACTCATGTCTCAGCCCATTTTATGGCAAAAAAAAAAAAAACGAGCGGCTGCGTGTGAGAAATCGTGCCTTTTGACTTGTGCCTGAGTGTATGTGTATGTGTGTGTGTGTGTGTTTGCAATTTAGTGGAGGGTGATTATACAAGTGTGAAGGTGCCTCGTTCTAAATTGGTTGCCTCTAAAATAGAAAAGATTGCAGTGTTTAACAGATGCAATCACCAATCAAGGCTGGCACAAACACACACCTACACACTCATTTACATGAGCACACCCACCTACACACGAGAACGCAACATCACACTCGAAGAATCAATCCCTTTCTCAGACAAATAACAGAATAAAGAGTGTGGATACCCCGATCAATATTGTACCTTCAAAGCATTGGAGTTCATCACCATGTCGAGCTCTGCATAGCCGCATCACCCTCTGTTTAAGCTGAAACTACATTAATTCAGGCGATCGATATAAGCAATCTTTGGAAGAAATCAAGCCAGCGCGAAAACAAGAATCCATGGGAAAAGAAGGATGACTCATTTTAACAAAAAATTCTGAGGTACGTAAATGCCAAGTGTTTTATTTGCACCTGGGTGCCAGCCGAGACCATCACTGGGCAAAAAGAATGATTAAGACATTGTAAAGCCACTGAAAAATGTATGTGTTAGTTCAAATAGGAAACCCGTGTCATTCATTCATTTGTTTGCATTCAATACGAATGTAGCTTCTGCTTTAAAGGATCTTTAACAACTGCCTTTCGTTGCATCATTTGCCAGCACCCCCTATCAACCCACCACCACCAGTTTGATATATATGTGTGTGTGTGTGTGTGTGTGTGTGTGTGTGTGTGTATGTGTGTGTGTATGTATATATAGATATACATATACATATACATATATATATATATATATATATATATACACATACATACACATATATATATATATACATATATACACACACACACACACATATATATATATATATATATATATATATTAAAGTAATATAATGAATTTATATATAAGTATTATGTTACAGGTATACTACTTACTAAGTACACTAAGGATAAAGTATAAACTAAGTAGTTTACTAAATATATTTGATTAATGTAATTAAAAATAATTAACTAAATTAATAAAAAAATAATAACTATTATAAATTATAATTTAATACTTCAAAACATAAATTATATAATAATTTATGATCAGAAAATTGAATAAAAACAGTATATTATTAGAATTTAAAATATCTCTTTTCTATTTGAATACATTTTAAAATGTAATTTATTCCTGCGATGACAAAGCTGAATATTCAGCATTCATTACTCCACTTTTCAATGTCACATGATCCTTCAGAAATTATTCAAATAAAATCATTCTAAAATAATTTTTTATCCATTTCTTATTATTAATTTCAGTGTTGAAAACAGCTGTGCTGATTAACATTTTTGTGGAAACAGTGACACATTTTGTTTAAAATTATTTTAAAGTTCAAAAAACAGCATCTATTTGAAGTAGAATACATTATAAATGTCTTTACTGTCACTTTGATCAACAATTTTTTTATTGATTAAATTCATTTCTTTAAGTATTTAGTTATTTTAAATTATTTGCAATCTAAAATAGTATAAAGCATATAATTAGAAAATTATAACTGATAAAGCATTAAAATAGCATCCTTTAGCTAGGAGACAACATTTATACGCACAATAACACACTACCTGTGGCTCCTATATTGGGCTGAACACATCTCTGCCAGATCGTTAAATACAGAGGTTTGCTTTGGTTATAATGAGATCAACAGCATCTATGATGTCTAATAGCACATCAGCCAGGAGTTAGAGAGCTGATACAGTGTTGTCATTGGATTGCGACAGCATGTAAACCGCATGGATATTAGTCCTGTGCATGGACTGGAGAGCATTGTTATGGTCATGTGGATTTTGCATAGGTCAGCAGGTACTTTGCTGAGGGGCAACACTGTGCATTGATTGGACAGCACTCTCATTATGGGATGTGCTGCCATCAAGGCATACTAGCTTGGTCTGTTCAGAATGCAAGATGTAAATCAGTTTGTTTCTTCATCAGAACAGATTTGGAGCAATTTAGCATTACATCACTTGTTCACTATTGGATCATCTACAGTGAATGGGTGCCGTCAGAATGAGAAACATGAAAACGTCACAATAAACCACACATCTCCAGTCCATAAATTAATGTCTTGTGAAGTGAAAAGCAGCATGCTTGTAAGAAACAAATTCATATTTGTAAGAAGCAGATTTCTCTCTTGATTCAGACAAGATGACTTTTTCACTGGTGAAAGCAATGGATTATGTTACAGGTAGAAGCAATGGTTTGAAGTTAAAATCATCTTGATGGATTTGTTTCTTACAAACACAGCTTTTTTAATTGATGATCTGGAGTGATGTGGATTACTTGTGGGTTATTGTGATGTTTTTATCAGCTGTTTGGACTCTGATTCTGATGGCACCCATTCACTTGCAGAGGATCCATTGGTGAGCAGGTAATGCAATGGAACATTTCTCTACATCTTTTGGATGGACTGAGAAGAAGCACATTTTCAACAAATTTAATTTTTTTGGTGGACTATTCCTTTTAAGGACTGAAAATAGCTACATATTGCTGGAGAAATGGAATGATCTTAGAGTAAACATCTATCATCATTCACATTTGTTTTGCTGTAAAGTGATGTGCGCTAGTTGGGATGTTATAGAGTTTTCAATCATATTTTGGTTCAGTGTTGTGTTCAGCTTAGGTGCTCTTAACGAACTGATGGAAAAGTCACATACTGGATAATCTATTAGAGGAGTGAGGAAATCTGCATCATTTGTAATGCAACAATTGCAGCTGCACTCATAGCTTTTACAAACGCTTCGTGGCAACTATTTTCAAGCAAATAAGATAGTTTGTTTCATAGAAATCATAGTATAAAAAGACTAAACAATGAAAATTGTGATTACTTGTGATTATTATGGTTTTACTTCAAATACCACCATTAAACTGTGGCTTGTTTAGTACATTTCTATGTCAGGCTGTAATTTTAGAGCAACAATTAAAATGGTACAAGACTACCAAAAAGAGATAGATTGAGATTGAAATTCCAAAATGCATCATTTATGAAATTTAATAGTCAATAATAACTAGACTAATAATTAACAGATGATAAGTATCTACAATTGAGAATAAAAAGGCACGCTTTAAAAGAAGAAACCTTTGACAGTGGTTCTGTCTCATTATACATATTTGTATGTCCATTCAAGCAAAGTAAGTCAAATGTTATTTTCTTGCTTAATTTCTGGTATATTATGTATATATTCTGGAATATTTTGAGTTACTCAGTTATTCTATTTGTATCTGAAGCTTCACTCATAAGCCAAACCTTGTTTCCCTAGATGCAGCTCTCTGACTTTAGCATGCTCACGACTACTGAAGTCTGATTCTGTCGGCGCTATTTGAATTAAGAATGTTCAATAAAGACTTTGAATCTTCTTCGTGCCATCAGACTGTGAGCTATGACTGATGGCCCTGTGGGGGCTGTTCACTCAGGACACGTTCTTGCGTTCCATATGTGCTATTTTTTAATTGTTCATGTTTGTAAACAAGCACCAGATGGATATCTCACTGTATTGTCAGCGTCTTGCAACATTAATGTCATAACTATGTCAAGTTACAATGAACCTGTAATATACTCAAAAAGGTTATTTTATAATTATGAGAAGCATAAAATTTCTACAAACATTTACAATTCCTGCAACACAGATGCAGGTAACATAGGTTATGATTAATCAGTGAATACCCAGTTTCATAATAAAACGTTTAAACATCATCTGAGGCTGTTTATTTGTTGGCCAATTAGATATTGATGTGTCAGTGGAGAGGAACCGAGCTGGTATCGTAACCGAAGCCAGTGTTGGTATGGAGCCAGTCTTACTCTAATGAGTCCATCTTAAGAGAGTGTCCGTGAAAGACTTTTTGCTCTTTCTCTCCCTCTTTTGGGTGTGAATTATTCTCCCTATGCTCTCTTTTTTCTTCCTGCTGTGTTTTGACAGTTACCTTTTGTTTTCTTTTTTTTTCTCCACACTGCCCTTCCACTTCTCTTTCCAAGTGCTCCCTCCTGCCCCCCTCCTTCCCTCTCTCTGAAAACAGGCAAACAAACAGCTGCCTTTAGTCCCTGGCTGGTTAGCTGTGGTGCCTCCTCCCTCGGCTCAGAGAACTCCCTGACAAACACACAGACGCAAACCAATACACATGACCCCCAATACATCTGAATTCTGCTGGGAGAACATGCTAACAAATGACCAGGCATGGCATAACACTGCACTTATCGTGCCTATTGATCTGCATTGATAAGGCCATGTCTATCACTGCATGACAGTGAAATTCTATTTAGTGACATATGCGGTATGTGCATGCTGAAACTTTTTTTTTTATTATTTGCAGAATAATAGCCAGAAGGAAAACATCAACTTAGAAACCAACAAATTCCAACAAAAATTGACTTTATTTATTATAAAATAAATATTATTTATTATAGTTTTGTTTCACAAAGTATACCATATTCATTTTAATTTACTATTTTTAATTAAATAATAATAATAATATCAACAGCTACTATTGTTGTTATTTTGTTAATTTCTTCTTACTATTATTATTATTATTAGATATGTATTCATATATCATTGTTCATAATTCATTTAATAATATTCATTTTTAATCCATTATATTTTACCAAGTATGAAACATCACTTTAGAAACCAAATTTACTCATTTATTTTCATACTTGTGGATGTAGCTTCATTCTGCAATTAAATTAAATTGTAATAAATAATTAAAAAAATATAACAATAACAGTAATAAATAATAATGATAATAATATAGGTATTTCTTCCCAAATATAACAGGTTAGAAAAACGGCATACAAGTTCAGTAGGAAGACTATCTGGGAGTTCTGTTGAACGTCTGTGAGCTATTATTATTATCATTAAGGTCTGTAAGCTATTATATTCAACACTCTCTCCTGCTCCCTCCATCACCTGCACAACTCCGTTCAGCTTGACTTCCCTCTCCAGGCCGGCACTCACGCGGGGAGCTGACTGGCAGGATGTGAACGGAATGATGCACGACTGACATTTTGCATCCCGTCGAGCGAGTTCTTCCATTTCATTTTCAAATGAATGTTTTCAAGGAATTTCACTCAAACCAAATCACCGTGGAATTCCACATACAAATTTGTACGAGGACAAGGCAGAAGTGGATTAGTACAGTCCTGTACCGCTCGCACGCACATTATACACAGCGCCATTTCATAACTTCACACACAGAACGCAAAATTATCTGCTATAGTTGGTTGTTCAGTCGGCGGCAGATGGCAACACCCTTTTATGTGCTAATCAATGAAACGATTCTGGCTTTCCCTTTAGCTGCTAAATCAGCATCAAACGGCATCCAAGTTGGGAAAAAAAAATACCACAGCAGGAGCAGCCTTGTGTCTTGTTAAATATGTTGGATAACCAGAACTGTTTTGGACTGCTCCTCAGAAGCGGCAAAAAGGAGTTTTTAATTGGGGAATGTCTTGGCCTGGATGGATTGTGATATTAAGCAATCACACAGTGGTATTATATTGGCAACAGAAGTGGGTGTGAAGCCATTTTGAAAGGCTTTATCTGGCAGAGCCACTTTTGACAGCAATACCCCAAGTAAATTGCCCCTGTATCTCAGTGCTCCATTGATTGGGCTCTATTTTAGCCTTTCACAGCTGTAAACCGACGCAACCCACCCCCCTCACCGAGTCGATAGACATGATCCAAAAACAGCAGCTAAACAATCCGCTATCTGTCCAGACGGACCCATTCGGCTAATTTAACATGCAGTCAATTTATGAAAAAGAGCTTTCATTGATTATATGCACTTGTTGATCAAGACATTCCATTGTGCTCCACGATCACGCTGCCAGTTCCCAATCGGTGGCGTACGGAGGTGCGCACTCCTCCTTCCCTGGTTACAGATGTAGTTGTTTTTTTCCACCGTGCTCTCTGAAACTCGCACAAAAGCCTTGATGCCTGGCGCCTGCAGTTACAGGCTGCTGCATTCATCCGCACATTCAGAACACCACTTCACGACACAAAGGCGCAGTCTCGAAAGGGACGCCCAATTCCTGCTGCTTTTGTGCATTTTCACAACAACTGGGACAGTTGCGACAGCATCCACACAAACTCCTTTCTATATTTCGCTCTGTCTCCCCCAGTGAGTTGCAAAAACCCCATTTATTCAGTAATGAGCAGTCTCATAATGCAGTGACTGTCAACACATGATGAACTAACAGAAGAAAGGCCAAGGCTGTTGCGACTAAACAGACATGTGAAATATTTGCAAACAATCTTTTGCACCAAAACTACTCACACCGATTTTACTCACTCAGTCAAACAGTTCAACTACCTTAATGAATTGTATTCACTTCAAACATCTAAAATAAAAAAAAAGACTAAAACTGTTTCTGCTATACAAAACTTGCCAACATATGCTTACATTGTATTTTAAGCTGATGCTGTTACAGTGTAATTACACAAATATACACTGAGTAGTGTACTTACTATACAGTAAAGGTTAAAGTTAAGGTTTGGTTTCAGTTATGTATTTGTAATTATGCATAATTTATTGTTATTACTGTAGTAAGCCCATATTAAATATATAACTGTCACCTTCAAATAAAGTGTTACCATACATTTTTTCCTGATTAAAAACAGCTGCATTTCACTTAAATGTTTTAAACAGATAAAAATTGTGTTGTATATATATATATATATATATATATATATATATATATATATATATATATATATATATATATATATAGTGTGACGAGTGTCCCGAAGGATCATCAGCATCGCCCTGGAAACAAGCGAGGAGCACCTGCACATCCTCATCACAGGCTGATCGGTCACAGCTGCGGCTCATCAGGCGGTGGCTAGATAAGCCGACAAACGATTTCCCTGACCTCATCTTTTTTTTTCTTTTTTTTTCCCTGTTTTTTTTTGTTATTCAGGCGAGTGCTCCTCCCCTCACCATGGACGAAATCCTCCAGCGGCTCGCTGAGGTTAGTATCCGCCAGCAACAAATCGTTGAGCACCTCGCCACCCGTCAGGGAGAGACGGAGCAAGGGCTCGCGGCTTTGCAAGCCGCCGCTCAACGCGTTCCACTGCCGGACCCTCGATTGCAAGCCACGAAATTGCTCCACAAAATGACCCCGCACGACGATGTGGAAGCCTACCTCCAAATGTTTGAGACAACGGCAACCTCTGAAGGATGGCATCCCGATGACTGGGCACGGGCGCTGGCTCCCCTGCTGACGGGTGAAGCTCAGCGCATGTTCTTCACTCTTCCCACAGCCTCCGCTGACCAGTATGCGGAGGTTAAGAAGGAGATCCTCGCCCGCATGGGATTATCCCCTATCTGTGCCGCCCAGTATTTCCACGACTGGGAATATAAGCCCCGTCTGCCAGCCCGTGCCCAGGCCGCCAAACTCACGCGACTTGCACAACATTGGCTGCTCGAGGGGACGTCATCAGCCTGTCAGGTGGTGGAACGCGTGGTAATAGATCGTCTGCTTCGAGCCCTTCCCCGCTCCCATCGACAAGCAGTTGGGATGAGGGGCCCAACCACCACCCTGGAGCTTGTAGAAGCCATCGAGCTGGCGGATGCAGCCCAACATCGGGACGCTGGGGAGCGAGCGCCGCCATTTCCCCGAAGGGTGGTTCAGGAGCGACGCGCGCGGAGGGCACCCAGCGACCTTTGAGCAGGCCGGCGGTTTCCTCTCCGCGGGATGAGCCCATGCCAACAGAGGCTCCCGCGCTTCCCACATGGACATGGCTGGCAGGCTGCATTGTACACCGCGACCTACCGGCTGGGGCTCCAGAAGTGGAGGTTAAGGTGAACGGGAAGCCGTTCTGGGCCCTCCTCGATTCGGGCAGTGCGGTCAGTCTGGTGCAGTCTCACATTCTCGCTCCACGGATGGAGTGTAAAACCTTCCTTCCCATCACCTGTGTCCACGGGGACACCCGACGAGTGCCCGCCGGCAGAGTGACCATCTCGGCCATATCTGGCACCTGGCCCATCGAAGTCGGAGTCGTGAAGGACCTTCCCGTGCCCGTGCTGATCGGGAGAGACTGGCCCGGGTTTGACCGCCTGCTGGGCGCAGCGACGCAGCCTGCCAGCCCTTGAGGGGACCACCGGAGACGGAGGCCCAGGAAAGGACCTCACCAGCGCCCCGTCCTTTTGGCTTTGGACAGCGGGAGAGATGGTGAGTCCCCCTCCCAAAATACTAACCTCTTCTATGATGTTTTCCAGCAGGTGAGGGGAGGGGGATCATTCGGGAAGGAACAGCGAGCGGATGACAGGCTGAAGCATTGCTGGACTCAGGTCCGAGTCATTGAAGGCAAGGAAGCTCAGCCTGGCCCCCATCCTCTCCCGCACTTCATCGGACAAGCACGATTGGGAGCTCATTATCCCCTACGTCCTCTTCGGGATCCGCAAAGTCCCCCAGGCCTCAACTGTATTCAAACCCTTCGAACTCCTCTTTGGCCGGCAACCCCGCGGCCTCCTGGATGTGGCGAAGGAGACCTGGGAGCAACAGCCGGCAGCCCATCGCTCGGTGATCGAGCACGTCCGCCAGATGAGGGAGAGGATCGACCGGGTCATGCCGTTAGTCCGGGAACACCTGACAAAGGCGCAGCAGGCTCAACAACGCCACTACAACCGGGCAGCCCAGCCACGGGAGTTCCAGACAGGCGACTGAGTCATGGTCCTAGTCCCCAACGCGGCCTGCAAGTTCCTGGCCACCTGGCAGGGGCCTTACACGGTGCTGGAGAAAATTGGGCCGGTTACCTACCGTGTCCGGCAGCCAGGAAGAAGGAAAGCCGAGCAGCTCTACTACATCAACCTGCTGAAGAAGTGGGTGGGGACTAGAGACCAGCTCGCCGCCCTCGTCACCACTGATCCCGTGGTGGTCGATATCAACCCCCATTTTTCGGCTGCCCAGAAGGGGGAGCTGCAGCACCTGATCGGTCAGTTCTCTGATGTGTTCTCATCTCTCCCTGGGCAGACCAGATTTGTACAACACGACATATGGACACCACCAGGGGTCGTCGTCAGGCAACGGCCCTACCGTGTCCCTGAGGCTCGTCGGCAGGCTATTGAGGATGAAATACAACAGATGCTGAAGTTAGGGGTTATAGAACCATCACGCAGCCCATGGTCCAGCCCGATCGTGATGGTCCCGACACCGGACGGCACCCTCCGTTTCGGCAATGACTTCCGCCGTCTCAATGAGATCTCCGAGTTCGACGGATACCCCATGCCTCGGGTGGATGAGTTGTTGGACCGACTGGGAAGGGCCCAGTATATCTCGACGTTGGACCTCACCAAAGGTTACTGGCAGGTACCCCTCTCTGATAATGCCAAACCTAAGACTGCTTTTTCCACCTCTAGTGGCCACTGGCAGTACTGGACCCTTCCCTTCGGCCTTCACGGAGCACCAGCCACGTTCCAGCGGATGATGGACATCCTATTGCGGCCCCATCAGTCTTATGCCGCCGCTTACCTGGACGACGTGGTAATCCAATCCGAGGCATGGGAGGACCACCTGGACGGTTACGGAGGGTGCTGTCGGAGCTCTCCGAGGTGAAGTTTCCAGGTTGGCTGGGGGTTAATTCGGCCGCAAGAGAAGAAAGTGGAGGCGGTACGGTCCGCCCCAAGACCCGAGACCAAAACCCAGGTATGAGCCTTTCTAGGGTTGGCGGGATATTATCGCTGCTTCATCCCTAACTTCTCCTCTATAACCACCTCCCTGACAGACCTGACCAGGAAGGGGCAGCCGGAGAAGGTACTGTGGACACCAGCAGCGGAGGAAGCCTTCCAGAAGGTGAAAGGGGCCCTCACCTCGGAACCAGTCCTCCGAGCCCCGGACTTTAGCTGCCCCTTCCTGCTGCAGACGGATGCCTCCGACACAGGACTGGGAGCGGTCCTGTCACAGATCCAGGAAGGTGAGGAGCATCCTGTCATTTACATTAGCAGGAAACTGACCCCGGCCGAGAGAAACTACGCTGCGGTGGAGAAGAAG
This sequence comes from Barbus barbus, assembly GCF_936440315.1. NCBI lineage: Eukaryota > Metazoa > Chordata > Actinopteri > Cypriniformes > Cyprinidae > Barbus > Barbus barbus. Next base: position 21,454,911 of record NC_136731.1, on the reverse strand, counting down.
GCCCTGGCCGTCAAGTGGGCAGTCCTGGAGCTGCGGTACTACCTCCTGGGCCGGAAGTTCACCCTGGTCACTGACCACGCACCCCTTCAGTGGATGGCCCGCACCAAGGACACCAATGCCAGGGTGACCCGATGGTTCCTCGCGCTCCAGGACTTCCACTTCGTTGTGCGTCATCGGGCTGGAGCCGTGAACGCCAACGCTGACGGCCTCTCTCGGATCTGGGCAGCATTCACAGGTCTGTCAGGGGTCACTCCCCACCCACCCCCTAAATTACCCCTACTGCCTAATGTTATCAACAGGACCAGGACGATGCTTAGGGGGGGGGAGTGTGACGAGCGTCCCGAAGGATCATCAGCGTCGCCCTGGAAACAAGCGAGGAACACCTGCACATCCTCATCACAGGCTGACCGGTCACAGCTGCGGCTCATCATTATATATATATATATAATATGGGCCTACACACATACATACATACATTATGATTTTGTTTAGGGATACTCAATTACTCCATATAATTATGCATAATTTACAGTTTTTACTATGGTAAGTACATGTAACGCAACAAGGACACTGTAAAATAAAGTGCTATTTTAAAACTTTGCCAACAGTTAAAAATATAAATACAATGTTAAAATATTTTGCACTGAAATCTGATGATGATTTATTCATGTTTGCTTTAGCTACTTTTTCAAAACAAAGCCTTGAATGCTGCAGTGTCCATATGGACCTCAGAGGACACTCCCTCTGAATGGGCCTTACAGGAAGCTACAAGCAGCAAAAATCTTACACTACTGGATGATTGACAGCATAACAATACCCTAACCCTGTGGGAGAACCATAGAGCAAGAGATACAGATAAACAGGCAGAGAGAAAGGAGGAGAACAGAAGGAGACAAGGGTCTGAATCTGTTTTAAAAAGAGAGATGAAAAAAAAACAGTAACAGAAAAAGCAAAGGCCTTGTGCACTCATGAGATGCTGGTGCACCGAACAAGAGAAAATTAAAATGATATGTCCTCTCAGCAGCTGGCCTGAACCATCTGCACACAACTTTGCTTAATGCAGCTAAGTGCACTTGAGGAGGATAGAAAACTGAAAGACGTTATGATTCAAAGGAGCATTAAATGCCGTTAACAAGCGCTCTCCATAACTTTCAAACCAGAAGGTCAAACTAGGACAATGTGCAAGTCCCAGTTCTCAACGCTTTTGTTTGTTTAAAGATATACCAAAGAAAATAGTGGGGAAATGTCAAACTGTTTTTAGTGGAAAGCACACAGAACAAGCTTCGCTACTGAATAAAAATCACCTGAACCTTGCTGTTGCTGTTTCCGTTAGATGCCCAAACAATTCAAAACACTGCGATGCACACTTTCACATAACAGACAAATTAATTAAATATTTTGGGCAAAAAAACAAACATTATTTTGCTATTAATTGGATAGTATTTAAAAAAAATATATATTGACTGCACTCAAAACTAAAAAATTGCACATTTACTATAAAAATTCAAATGATTTTCCCCCCAATAGTCCATGAGCAATACTGCCATATACAATTCACTTTGTACTTTCCTCCTTGTTCTTTTCCTTTAGATTGTGAGGGAAATAAAATCATCGTTGGAAGCTTGACCATCACAGCCGTTGTTTCAAGGCACGGTAAAATGGGCTAACAAATCATGCATCTGACAATAATGTTGCTATGACTGAATCACTATGTGGATCCATATGTCAAATCCAGACCATTGCCGTGAAAGCTCTGCCAAAATAAAGATGGCACAGATGCGGCCAATCTATCAAATCCTTTTCATCATACACAGGAAATGCTGAGCACTGGTTACTTTGGCAAAAGCAAAGGAGAAGCGATTCAAATAAATTTCTCCAATGATTACTGCCACAATATAAAAATGAGAGCTATCATTAATATTGTGCTAATGCTTGACTATAATTCATCTGCTCGGAGCTTAGAATAATTGTTCTGACACTCGGACAGAGACGCATAAATCCTTCGCTCTGTTCGGAGAGAGTGTTTGGCAGTGAACCAGTCCTGAAGCAGAGCACTGGCATTTTAGACCTAAACCAACATCAAGAGGCTTCTGCTCACACTGAGGCGTGACGTTTAAAATGGAACCTGCTGCTTTGAGGAGATTCAACTTTGGTCCAGTCGTGACCATTTACCCAAAGGTCACCCAGCCGTTCACTTTCGCTGCCAGCAGAAAGCAATGTGCTCTTCTGCATAGACTCGACTCTATAATATTTGAGTGTCCTTGTGATTTCCCTTAATGTGTGTAAATATAGGGACATTAATGCTTATTTTACTGCTCACGTAGGCCTGTTCATTCAAGACATGCAAAGGTCGAGCACTGGATGATAATATCCCATTTAACACTAGAGTGCTTTAATTCGAGGTTTCTTGTAGGCCTATAACATATGAGATATGAATGGTAAAATGCGCATTTTCAGGACAGAAATGTGATATATATGATACGTGATAGAGGTATCAGAAGCCATGATCATTCTGAATCTCTTTATCATCATTTCATGATATCTCATTACCTCCATTTAAATAAAGGTTAGCTCAAATAAAACTGTGTAACTTATTGTGCCAGCGTTTATTACGTTGCAGTAAGTACCTGCAAAATGTGCTCAAATATTTGAATACGATTTCTGACTAAAAACAAAACAATAACGACAGTCATATCTAAATTTTAGCTATTTTACAAGCACACATATTTGTAGCTGCCTACTTTACAAAATGTTTGCTCATTTTGCAAACATACAGGTTATTAATAAATTCTATAGGTTAGGGTATACTTTAATCAAAGTGTCAAATTTGACATTTTGTGGGATATAAATGACCCGCGCGGATCTATCATTACGCGCGAGCGTTTATATGTGTCTGGCGCATCAGGAGCGCGCGCGTGGTCTATATCCATAAGCATAATACATCAATAAAACACCAATAAATAAACCTCGTTACATGCCAGAGGTGGCAGAGATGTCCGTGCCGAGTCCTCCTGCAGCATATCCAAGCCATCATAAAAAACCTCGGGTTCATACCTTACTGCGTTTCCTCCTGTTCTTCAGTGAATCTCGTTCATTCTTCAGTCCTCCTGTCGTTTATCTGTCGGTTTCTCCTTCTTCGTGCAGATGCATTTAGATTAAGAACGAACAGCCCGAATGGAGCAGTCCAGAGAATTAACGGAGGGAGAAAATGCGTGATAAAGACGCACAAAACGACGAAAAACAATCCGACATGTTAAGTTTCTACTCAAATGACAGCACTCGCGTCAAAATCTTAACAAAACAACAACTTGCATTGTCATGCGATGTTTGACACGCGACTCACTGATAAGAAGTCCACATGAGACGCGAATAAAATATCGTCCGCAGTGCCGTCTTCAGCACTGAACATAACGCGAAACGTCTCCCCAAATCCAAGAAGCAAAACACAGACGCGCAGAAACGCTGGAAAGCCCGTAAGTGTTCATATCGGATTCTTTGTCGTATTTAACACACACATTAGAGCAAAAATGAAAGGTTGTGGTGTCGACCCATGTGTCCTCCCTCCTCGAAACCAGCAGTCGCTCTGACTCCCTCCGTCTGAAGATGCGTAACGTCGATGTATCTCTCTGACAGCACACCGACTGACTTCTTATCTGAACCCCATCTAAATTAATAAACCATATCCAGGTTTATTAATTTGCACCCTGCGTGACCGTGCGCAAAATGACAATGTATTATTGATCAGTCTCATTGACTGATTCAGCCTGGTAAATAATTAAGGACTTGCTTACATGCAGCTTATTTTTAAAGGCTGCTATATTTAAACTAATATGATGAAGGTCTCCTGACTGATCCGACATATGTCTTGAAGTCTGCTGTCCAGCACGGTGTGGTGGGGTGATATTGTGCGATAATTCAGATGGCTTTCGGTATGAGATGCCTCTCAGTTGAGCTTTCACTGTTTAGGAGTGTATGAAAGGGGGCGTGGTCTGTGCGGGGGGGGGGGGGGGTTGAGCGTATATGAAGGGGCGGTGCTTTTGTCGGTGGAGTGGTTTATTACAGGTGATCAAGTCTACACTCTTCTAGACAGACAAACATCTTTAACCCCCCCCCCACAAAACATATGTTTAAAAATCACTTGTTATTGTCAATATTTATTAATAACCCCAGACTTTAAAATAATTATCACAATTCAATAATTAGGTCTACTACACATTAGTATGGATAATAGTGATGGATAATCACGTAGTAATTAATTATACATGTAACACAGAGACTGTAAAGTGCCACATTATCTTTTTGAAATAAATTTTAATCAAGAGTCACAAGTCTAATCATTACTGAGAGATGTGGTCAATACATATTAAATCTATTTTAAAAAATTAATTCTCGCTCACATATGGGCTATATATAGGCTAAATACCAATTACAGTTGGCCTGTGCCAGTGTCCTCTGTGACAGCCCGTTTCGTTAAGATTCTGTGTTGACCTTAAGGGATTTGATTAGTGCTCTATTTGAAGGGCAGTCATGATCACATTAACTGTCAAATCAGAGGAAACTGGCTCAAAGTCAACAGGATAGCCTACATTTTCCTTTCATTACCAAATGACTTTTTTCAATAGTTCTGGCCAGACGATTTTCCCTCACAACAGAGCAGCAATATGTGCTCAGACTTTTGATTTTCTTAGATAATCTACGAGGATATAATGTCCTCTCTGCTTCCTGTTACACTTGCCATGGCAATTTCATAAGCACACACATACACACTCATATGTATTTTTAGTCTATGTATTCAACAAACAAGACTGATGTTGTTTAGATTATCAGGTAATCACAGTCTTGCTGATATTATTATTGCTTTTTAAAAACAGTTCAGTAAGTTACAGTAATATTGTGTATAACTTACATTTTACTCATTATATCATCAGTAACTCTATCCATTTTTGTCCCATCAACAAATATGGTTACAAACCAAGTCAGAATCAGTTGTGAAGCAGTCGTGTCTCCAGACAACACAGTAATGCATTCCAGAATCAATCAGTGTTTGAATGAATTGACTGAGTGAATGATTCAGTGAGTCACTTATAACCTCTCACATTTCCAATTCACATACGACTGATTCTTGTTGTTAAAATAAGAGTCGTGGCTCTTAATTGATAAAAGCCATACCAAAATAATACCAAACAAGTGACTTGAATTCAAGCAGTTCTTTTTTCAACTTCCAAGTATATCCATTGGATATAATTTAATAACTTTAATAAGAGAGAGAGAGAGAGAGAGAGAGAGAGAGAGAGAGATAATAGGGAATATAGTAGGGAAGTAGTACTATCCTATAGTAATATTCATTAGATAATAATATAGCATACACACCAACTCCACTGTGAAATGCTTACTTGACCATTTGCATTGCAAAGCTGATCGGTCAGCTGCATATTCCAGTCATGTTTATATGTTTGTGACCTTGCTGTTCCTAAAGAGTGGGCTCCAAAATAGGTGGAATGTTATTGATGTTAAGTAAATTTACTAAAATTGGTTAAAACATTTCAAATGCTGTGATTTGCCCAATCATAGCCTTGAGATTTCAGCTGTGAAAAGTGCAACCTAAATAGGTACGCTTACTAGATAAAAATACAAGCTATAAATCTGACAGACGTGAAATGCTGGAAGAGTTTGGTGGTCATCTAAGCTCTCTTTCTCTCTCTCTCTGTCTCTCTCTCTCAAGCCATCCACACATACACATAACCATAAATAACTTCCTTAACATAAAAATTAGTCACAGAAAATTTGTAATAGAACATCTCTGCTCAATTTGAGTTTAGGTATATCAATACCATATTAGCAGATATTAATAATATAAATTCTATATAAAACTTAATTTATCTTAAATAGTGCTGTCAAACAATTAATCGCGATTAATCGTTTGACAGCATTGATCTTAAATAGTACTATGTGAATGTGATGGCAAAGATAATACAAATACAAAACACGGTAAATAAGCATGTGCATTTAAATATCCAGTATTTTAATTTATAGTGTACTTTTATTTGCACATGCTCATTTCCCCTATTTTTCATATATATTACCTTTGCTGTCATCTAACGCTCACATGATATTATTTTAACACATTCATTCATTTTATTACAGTGTAATGGGGAAAAACACAAGGCTTCAATACACTTTTTATTGTAAGTTTAACACATTTTATTTTTAGTTTCATGCACGACATACTGCAAAAGACACAAGCCCAGCAAACTCATCTGTCTAGCACAAGTTATAAAATAAAAACAATCAACAAACCCCGGTGTCCTGGCCAAATTCCCTCCACTGGCCCTTATCAATCATGGCCTCCTAGTAATCCCCATCCATTTGATTGGCTCTATCACACTCTCCTCTCCACCTGTAGCTGGTGTGTGGTGAGCGCACTGGCGCCGTTGTCCTGTGGCTGCCGTCGCATCATCTAAGTGGATGCTGCACACTGGTGGTGGTTGAGGAGAGACCCCCCCTCATGATTGTAAAGCGCTTTGGGTGTACGGCAATACACAATAAATGTGCTATATAAATGCATCATTCATTCATTCATTCATTCATTCATTCATTCATTCATTCACAATGGTAAAGCAGCACAGTGGAATAGAAAAATGTGTTCTGTTAATTATCCCTTAAATGTAATCTTTAGCTAAATCGCAAATTTAATATATTTTTTCATACTGTACATGTAATGTTGTAATGCCTAAATTCAATTGTAGCATCCACAAATTTTATTTTTAGTCTGTTTAAATCATTATTTAAAAATAATTTTAAAAGAACAAATTTACTCTGCAAGTATGAAGTGACATTTTGGTGTTTTTACAGAGGTGGCATGAATGCATTTACACAGCAGTTACAACTGTATAGTTTGGGGCTGAGGTGGGTGAGGGCAGGCAATATTTAGTATAACTTATGTGGTATTGCATTTTTCCATTCAATTCTGCCAGGCACAGAGAAGCCTTAACTCTTCTGGCTGTGTAAAGACGCCTTAATATAGAATTTCAATATCGGCCATTTATTATCAGGTATTGGCCAGACTTGTAATAGCTATTTGTTTAATACTATTCGTTTAATACTAATCTATTTGTTTAATACTCGTGCCCAATACAAAAAGTTTAATACTTTGGCTTGGGGGATTTGAAAAAGCTCTAACCACCACTTGCAAATGACAAATTCACACATGCCTTTCTCTTTATTCAGCAAACTAGAGCAAAATCTCAAGCTGCAAAGGTCACTGAAATACCTGAAAAGATTCCAAGCTTCAACTTTTCTTATTTTCGCGTGACATAGTAAAAGAACATAGTGATGAGTGCCAAACTAAGAAAAGAGCTCTCCACATGTCATGTTTTTCTCCGCTTTAATGCAAAGATTTCATTAGATTCAGTATATTGATTCAGACGAGCTACATCCTGCTCACGGTGAGAGCTCATTTCAGGGAGAAATTTGACTGCTTGAGAAGAGGAAGACCCAAGAAAAGAAACAATCATTAGATGGCTTTCTTAAGCTCTACTACACCACTTTAAGACCTCATCTTCCATCAACGATCATTGATGCCCTTCATCTGACAGGTGGATCTTCGTAAATAGTAGCCCCTCAACACCTAGCTGCTACTCGCACGATCTGTTTCTCTTTTGCAATATGAAATAGTCCATTATCTGCTCTCAGGGCGAATTGGTGTATTAACGCCATGCTGTGGGTGACAGAGGGAGCAAGGGAGACGCTGGATAAATATGGATGAGAAAGAGTCAGAGCGTTCGTGTGCACAACTGGGGGAGAGAGTTGTGCAGAAAGAGTGAAAATGGGAGGCCAAGGTAAATCTTTTCAGCAACACAAGTGGTTGAGAGGTGGATGGTGAAATGACAAGTGGTGGAGGGGAGGGAAAAAAAAAAACGTCCAGTAATGGCTGAGTTTTTTTTTTTCCAGACGGCCTTCTCTCTATCCTTCTCTATTCCTCTCTCACCAACATTGCCCATCAGCCCAATTATCCACTTTCCGTGGCGCCAGTTCCAGCATATGGAAATGCAAATTGCACAGAGTAATGTTTTCCTTTTTTCAAAAGCAGTAGAAGGTAAGTAGCTCTCGAGGACGGGGGGAGACAGAGGAAGCGCGTGCGTGTGTGTGTGCATTGGTGGGAAGTACGTTTCTGGATGCTGTGCGTCACCTCCACATGTATTCCCAAGCGTTCCAGTTGCGTAAAGGAGAAGTTCACCCCAAAAATGAACATTTACTGAAACACTATTCACCCTCAGGCCATCCAAGATGTAGATGAGTTTGTTTCTTTATCGGAGCAGATTTGGAGAAATTTAGCATTTGATCGCTTGCTCACCAATGGATCCTTTGCAGTGAATGGGTGCCGTCAGAATAAGAGTCCAAACAGCTGATAAAAACATCACAATAATCCACAAGTAATCCATGCATCTCTAGTAAAACAATTAACATCTTGTGAAAAAAGCTGCATGTTTGTAAAAAAAAAAAAAAAAAACTACATTGAGTTTTTTTTTTTTTTTAACTCCAAACTGTTGCTTTTGACTAAATATGCATCTTCTATCAAGAACATTGCTTTCTCTGGTGAAAACTGAGAGAAATATATACTGATCGAGCACCATCTCCAAGTGAAAGCAGTCAAAAACACTTCTAAACAAATATGTTGGTGCATTTTGATGTGATAGTACAACGGGGAATGGACTTTTTCACAGTCCACAGAGGAAGCATTATTATGGATTATAGACTAGTATTTTTTTCCAGAGAAGGCCTTAATGATGGATTTGTTTCTTACAGACAGAATTATGTAATACTAAATTCCTCCATATCTCCTCTGATGAATAAATCAAACCCGTCTAAATCTTGGACGGCAAAGTTTCATGTTTGAGTGAAGTATTCTTATAAACAATTACGTCCTTAAATGTGGATGCACTGTGACACACGCCCAGGGCAGGCACTTTTTCACCGCACTCTCTTTATATTCCTGCATCTCTCCCATGCAAAAGCCCCCAGGCTGCCGAGTTAGCATGCAGCTTCTAGCACTTTTGGTTTACAGAGCAAAGGTCCATTTCCGTTCCCTCGTGAACAACATGGAGACATGTGGCATATGATTATTCCGATAAGCTGCTGATATCCTCCAGGGTGGAAAGGATCAAATCAGAGGCTTTGTTGTGTTCATTATGCACACTCTCTCCAGTCACCTCTCCTCACGGCTCCTCCGGAGAGCGCCGCAAAGGCGACTCCTCGAATCCGCCGCATGCTCAATTATTTTCAATTATACCCATTGGCCTCCCTTGTATCTTTTCCCATAACTTAATTGTGATCTGAAATGACTTGTTGATTGACAGCAGAAGGCAATTGGAGGCGGGAGAGATGGTGGCCCCTCTGGTAATTATCACAGATTGGTGTCAAGTACACATATTCCACAACTCCCTCTCTATCTGACAACAGCCTTCTGCGTCAGTGCAATCACTCAGATGGGACTGAGGATGTCACAGATGGCGATATCGTAGTCATATTAAAACTCACGTATGGTGTGTTAACTGCAGTGGTTTTGTAGTAATGCAATACATAGTGCCTGGTAGGGCTTTTCCCTGCAATTTCATGCTGAACTGTCTTTGATGTCTAGATGACCTTGCTTGTTACGAGTCTTTGTGAATTACATAAAGAGCAGTAAAGAAGAGCTCCATAAAGACATTTAATCCAGGGTCATCGGGGTGTCTCATTTCTAAGGTGATGTACTATGCTTACTCATCTTTCTCAGCTCCATCTACTAGAGAGCAGCAACCAGAGAGGTGTCTTGATCGTTTTGATATATTATATCTGTATTAAGACAGAGTGCTATACTCAGGTTTTTGAGCCACTGGCAGAGCTGCAATGGATTCAATTTCAGAACCATGGATAGCTCAGACATCATAGTATGTTATTTCAGCACCATGGAGAGCACACTGACAGTACATACAGTTACAAGTTGCATTCACACTTGGCTTTTTTTAAAGCAATGCAAAAATACTTCATATATGAAAGATATACCATCTCATTTGATTATTTTATTTATTCAGCATCAGTGCAAAAACAGATTCACATTAAAGTAAAAAAAAAGTCGTGACGTATTGTCAAGTATGGTGACTCATACTCGAAATTGGTGCTCTGCGTTTAACCCATCCAAGTGCACACACACAGCAGTGAGTAGTGAACAAATGCACACACACACACACACACACACACACACACACACACACACCGTGAACACACACCCGGAGCAGTGGGCAGCCATGCTGCGGCGCCCGGGGAGCAATTAGTTCAAACAATTAAAAACCCTGCCCTATCCAGACACAACATGACACAATATGATGCCACAACATGCGATAAAAGGTGTGTTGTCTATGTGAATAAGAGTTTTATCCCTAACCAGACATGACAGCGATACATGACGAGCGACAGGGGATTCTATTTTTATAATAGCGTGCATTTCTGTGATACCAGTGTTATTTTAGTATCACTGAGAAACAAAGAATTAGTTTTATGTTTTTTGCTGTTCTCATTTTAAGTTTAGTTATAGTGACTGTTGTGTTTTTTTTCTTTCAGTTTTAGTAGACCAAATTGAATATATATATATATATATATATATATATATATATATATATATATATATATAAAATTTTATTTTAGTTTATTTTATTTTAAGTAATGAATATGTTTTTTTATAGTTTAGTTTTAGGTAACTATAATAACCCTAGTCCAGTGACAATGATAATCTACTAATTATATGCTTTATGTATTCTTAAATATATTCTTAATTTTAGTTCAAACATCAATGTGAGGGACTTTAATAACAAAGTGAAAGTGACAATGGAATCTCAGATCTTCAATCTAAATAAAAGGAAAATAAGACTGTTCAAACTGTAAACAAACAAGAATATACCATGATAAAGATTGCACGAGTCAGTGTATACATTTTGTTATAAATAACATTAAAATCTTTTTATTTTCTATTAAATTGATTACGTACTTCCATTTCCATTTCATTGAGAGTGCAAGATATAGCTTGCACAGAAACAGCCCACCCACGCGCTCTTCTGATTGGCTGTAGTTTGTGATTGATTTTGTTGCATCTTGTAACCGCGTCGCGTCTGGTGTGGACAAATTGCTTCTCACTGTAATTTTATAGTGTCATGCAGGACATAATATTATTACCCATAGATCCAAAACTGAAGAATCCTGAGTGGATAAGCTACATTTAAAACTGCACTTGCTGAACAAAATCATAACTATACTTAGCTTCACATCATGCCTAAAAACATGCTTATCCACTTATCTTTTGAACATAAAGTATTTACAATAGTATAACAATATCTCTACAGGATGACACATTTCTACCATTGCACAGCATAGATTGCCCAGCCCATGTTCTCACAACACTGCCAATCATTCCAATTTAGGCCTTGTGTTCTTTGTTTTGCACAGATATCACTCTATGATATTTCAGTCTTAGACATCAAACAGGTTATTCATGATACATGCATGTTCCTCTTTCCATTTTGCAGTTTAGTGTGACTGAAGCAAAAATGAAGAACAAACAATCAAAATCAGGCCATTAAGTTTGTTTGGAGTTATTTCTGAAAAATCACAATTAGCTTTTTATTATTATTATTATTATTACTATTTTTATTGAATGGTGGAAACAAGCTTCCATACAAACTTATTTTTAGCCCAAAGCAAAGAGTGAAAAAGAGAACCATGGACAGCTCCCAAAAATGCTCTCTACCACACATGGCGCCAACTGTTTGCCCTTGTCCTCATGCACACCATGACTTCATAATTGAGGGTGAGCTGGAATGTAAGTGTCCAATATTAGTATATTAGGCACAGAGGCCAGACAAAGAATATTGAGCAAACAGAGACAATGATGTGGGTGGTCTCGACAGGATAAAGAAGCAGGAAAGCATGCAAAATATAATATAAGCAGGTTATAGAGGAGAGAGAACTGACAGTCCAGCTGGCTCCATGTCTCCACTAACACACATCCAATTATAAAGTCTAGCAGCAGCTTAACTGGCTGCCACGATCTGGTGAGGAGCCAGTGTTGTATGCAATCATCAGTCCATAGGGTCACTCCGATTCGGCTGACAACACCCACACCCTGCCACTGAGCTGCCTAAATGAGCAGCGGCAACAGAAAACCCCTCTAATGTCATTAAGGGCCTAATGAGTTTTAATTGGGAGGAAATCTTAACTTGGAGCCCTAATTGCATCTGATTAAAGACAATATTAGTTTTACTGCTGGTAAATTGGTCGGGGAGGAGAACCGAGACGGTTTTAGTGGATTCAATGTGGTCCTGCTGGAGATATTGTTGAAAGACAAGAATTGAAGTAGACATTGAGGCCGGAGAGTGGGATGAGAAATGAAGGCGGCATGAAGAAGCCTGGAATCTCTCACCAGTTCAACATTAGGCATTAGAAAGAAAATATAATACTACCACATTCATGTCTCACCAAACCTGTTTAGCTTAGTAATTTTTCACGTTTGTCTGTCCATGCAACAACGTTTCCATTCCCATAGTACAATCGCTTCAACTGAATGGGGTCAAATGGTAGGACCTGCTTTCAAAGAGAGAGAAGTTTCACTACAACTCTGTTTCGTTCTGGCGAATCACGCCAATGAATCACGCCAATGAATGACTGAATAATAATAAAAAAAAAAAAAACGCCAGACCTAAGTGACGGCCTTAAATGCATCCCCACTATAATATCCATTCAGCCCAACAATGGCCTACTTTGCCTCATCATTGTCACGAATCTGGTCCATGCTCTCCCGGTTAACCACCACTAGAGGTCACCCGTTCACCACAGTGACTATTTTCACTCACACACATTGGACTCAATTTCCCACAATCCATTGCACTGACGACATGCACAGCTGTTCACTATCTCGCCCACACCTGATCATCATTTCACAATCACCACCACTCCCTATTTAAGCCTGGGACTTGCTCTTGCACGCTGCCGAGTATTGTTAGCCTAGTCTCTTTACAAAGCGTTCTCTGTTTCCCGAGTTAGATTTCCTGTGTTTTGATTCCTGCCCGTGTTCCCGGATTATTCTCTCTGCCTTGCCCTGTTTGGATACTGTTCGCCGATCGTCGACCCACGCTTGCTCCACATATTGCTCTGTCTTGCCTCTGCCATACCTGTTTGCTGTCTCCCGACCCTGCCTGTATGACCATGTTTTACAATAAAGCTTTGCAAATGGATCCGCACGTCTCACGTCTCGTCAGCCCCGTAACAATCATGTTAAACATTCCAGCTATTAACTCTGCCTGTTAGAGAAGCGACCTGTGGAATGGATGGAGCATGATGGGGATAATCACAGGCTGAAAAAACATTTGTCCGCTGTTGGGGTCAAGTACAACAGATTCCAATCTGCTCCGTACCCGAGCAACACATCCAGACTTCATAACTCACCTTGTGACAGCTGTGCTTGAGATTAGCCAACACTTAGACGCACGAGCGTCGACAGATCCTCATAATCCCCATGCCTTTCGTGTGCTCGAGCACATTTGTTCAAGATTCAAGATTTTTATTTGTCACATGCACAATTATACAGAGTATAACCAGCAGTGAAATGTTAATGTGAAATGTGAATTGTGGTGAATTGCGGTGGATCAGTGATAATTGGACATAAGGCATCGGAGACCGAGGTAAATTACGCCAACACGAGACGATATATCCTCTGATTTCAAAAATGATGCGCTTTCTTAATTGCCATCCTCACCTGACCAATTGGAAGAGTTCTTTTATTTTTCTAAACAACCTCTTCTGGCCAGAATATGAGGGTCTAATGAGCTCCGGGTGTCCCCTGAAGCCTTCGGAAGCACCTTGCTACATGTTTCTCTAATACACCAATTAGTCATGAGCTACAATTAGTGAAGAAGCGAGACCCACAAAGCACATGTCCATAAGCAGTAAACACTCTAATCTCTCAGCTCTATGGCCATCATCACATCTTTACTTCACTCATCTTCCTCTGTGCTCGCTCCCACCTGCGTGGTGAATATTAGCGGAGCGCAGCAGGCTTCTGCTAGCGTGTGCGTGTACGAGTGTAAGAATGTGTCTACGTTTGCAGGTCGGTGTCTGTATTTAAGTGGGCTGGGACCGGCTGATCGGGCCAGATGAGTAGGGTGCATCAAGAGGCATGAAAAGTCAGGGAAGCAGAAATGGGTTTTATAGTTACAAGCTAAAATACACTCAAAGTGCAAATCTAGCGTGACCGCCGTATCTGATTTCCCCACAGCAGCCTCACTTCTTTTGCTACTAAAGGAAAACCAGTGAACCTAATAAACGGGGGTCCGCCATCAGTCTAAATGAAAGCAGAGAACTGGCGTTGCTCACAATGAAAATGTGTCAGTTTGTCAGTTTTTGGGCTGCAATATTTTTGCCATGCAAATATGTGAATTATCAGACTGAATCGTGTTGTGCGTGTGTTTGTGAGTGAGAGCACTTTCATGAATATTCAAAGCCATTACATCAGCACGAGTGGTTCTCAGCTGGTTTTGCTTAAGGACTCACAACAGCACCAAAATCATTTCAATGACAAATAAGAGTGCCCAAGATTAAGATAGCATAACAGTCATGCGTCTGCAAGGGTCCTCTAAATTAAAATAAATAAATAAATTAATTAATTAATACAATAAAATTAAATTCAACATTAATAATAAGAAGAAAAAAATTCTGCATATTATAATGATTTCAGTAATGACTGCTGAACATTTAAAATATATTCAAATAGAAAAATTGTATTTTTGATTATGTATTTTTGATTTTTGATTAAATAAATGGTGAGCACAAGGAGCCTTCTTTAAAAATAAATAAATAGATACATATATGAATGAAATCCTTACCAACCCCATTTTTTAGTGTGTATAAGTAATAATAAAAGATTATTTCAAAGTACTTAAGGTTTTCTTTTCAAGAATTTCACTTTTTGATGCTTTTGTCTTGATTACGATATCAGTATTGTTATCACCCTGACATTTTCTCTTGAATTTCAATAGTTTTATGTTATCAGTGTAGAAGATTTTTATTAGTCAAAATATTAATTAATCAAGTATAATTAAGCTGAATTTAACCACTTGTGTATTAAGCTATATTTCCATTATAAGCATATGCCTGTGTGTTAAGGGCTCGCATGGATGGAATGTTCTGACCCTCATGATGGGAAACATATGTGGAAATACAAAGGAGGCTTCTTTCCTTAAACATGTCTAGGACCCCCTTCTCTCTAGGGAAAGAACATATGTATAAGGAATATTGCCAAAAAAGGAAAAATGCACATGTATGAAATGTTCTGAACACGCCTAGAGGAAAGACTATTTAAAGAGAAACTCAGAGAACATTTAGTAGAACTTTTCTGCAGAAGACTTCTCGGCTTTATTCTCTTTTTAATAAAGTCTATTTTCTGGCATCAACCACCACATCAGCAGCAAATAATTCATAACGCAAAACGACTCAAATATGTTTATCCTTGTTTCAAGTTCATATTTAATAAAGTCTGGCCTGTATTTTCTTTTACTCTGCTTAGTTTTGTCCAAGGATTTTTTTAAGGGTGAGGCATGTTTGCATCTAATAGCCTCTATGAAGTGACAGATGAATTTACTATAGCGTTTAAGATGCACAGCCTTTGATATCAACAACAAAAGCCATTAAAAGTGTTA
This sequence comes from Barbus barbus, assembly GCF_936440315.1. Lineage (NCBI taxonomy): Eukaryota > Metazoa > Chordata > Actinopteri > Cypriniformes > Cyprinidae > Barbus > Barbus barbus. Next base: position 21,439,192 of record NC_136731.1, on the reverse strand, counting down.
CTGCTTCCTTTTAAAACTTGCTAAGGTATTTATTTTTTGCTAACTATGCGTGCTTATTCAGTTGTTTGCACTCAATTATTTGCTTTTAACTTTTCACCTTCTGTCCATAATCTTATATCCTGTGACCATTTTTTGGGGGTTGTGACCCATTAGTTAAGAACCACTGCAGTAGCATGTTGGTTTCCTGTTTATTGAACACCGTTTCACCTGGGTTCCTGTAAACAGACACATGTGCGTGTGCTGATGTTCGCACAATTTGGCATGAATATATTTGAGAGAGGTTCTCACCTTCTTCATCAGCCGCTGAGTATCTTGAACCTGAGGTTAATTGCAACTAATTAAGTAAAATATTACAGTCAATTAAGCAGTGTGCGAGACAAAGTGAAAGAAACATCCCTGTACTTCGGTATCATGCTCTTCAAAACAGGGCCTCTATCTATTCATTTATTCATACTCAGTGTATCTCGCACACACATGCGCTCTCTCTCTCTTTCTTTTTTGTTCTGGTTTTATCCCTACCCTGCTAATGGACACCCCCCATGTCTGGCTAATCAAAAATCAATTAAAAACACCTCGACGCCAAGTCTCGAGAGCTACCCCGGCTGAGGGAAGGATAGAAGCGCTTCCCGCACGCTCTCTCTCTCTCTCTCTCTCTCTCTCTTTCTCTCAAGCACACACACTCTCTCTCCTCCTCTCGTGATCCTTCCTCTCGTCTCCTCCACTCCCAGGCTCCGCCCTCCTGTCTACTGGAAGTTGGGAACATGATTTACGAGAAGCGAGGACGTAATTTATATATTTTTTTCCTCGTGCATCCTCTCATTTATTTATTAGATTTCTCTTCCTGTCTCTGGTGGAGAGGAGGATGGGATTAGTGGAGAGTGGTTGAGGGGCCAGACCAGCTGACTGGCAGGCCTGCAGACATGGAGCAGATCTGTCCCTGACTTAATATCATTAGCACTATTGCTGCTGTCCCCGGGTGGACGCAAAGCACAAACACACAGACAGACGAAAACATTAAAACTATTAAAACTGTCTGCTCGTGAATATAAATCTGCTGAACTTTGGGTATGTGAGTGCATGCACATGGATGTAAACCATTTTACTCTGGGTGTGGCAATGATCAAGCGTAATTACAATTGCAAAGTGCCACCTACATATATAAATGAATTGCTAATTATATGGCTCAGACTGAGTCATTTAATTTCTTAAAAGCAATTGGTATATCAAAACAAATATTATCAGTTTGAGGATGGATACAGTACAGCAGGTATCATGTCCTGTACATCCACTAAATGCTATCTGAATATGTGAACATTTCATATCAAATTAAAAATCAGCATCTAGCAAAAAAAAAAAAAAAAAAAGATATAATATATGTATATATAATACAATTCAACAATGGAAAGTTTGCAGTATTAAAAAAAAAATGCATTTTTGCAATTTAAACAATATTAATTAAAAATAAATATATGGAACTTGGCCATGTTGGGAGTAGATTATAGAGCTGATCATTATGAAATATTACTTCTACCTGGTCAGTGAGGAACATTTATGCAGTAATGCTGATAATCTCAAAAAAGTTATACAATTGAATTGATATACATCGGTCTACTGCTAACCTGCACATAAAAATCTAACAAGACATACTTACAGTATGTATAACAGAATTACATAAAATGTAAAATGTAAAAACAACATCAGATAAAAACACATTGGATGAATGTATAAATAAATAACCATTTAAAATTGATTGTGCTCTTTATAATTACACACACTGTAATTATAAAAATTACAAAAAGCACATTGTAAAAAGCGCTATATAAGTAAAGGTGACTTGACTTGACACTGTGTATATATATATATATATATATATATATATATATATATATATATATATATATATATATATATATATCAAAATTGTAAATAAAATAATAATTATTAGAGTACACTATTTTGGTATTTCTACTTAAATAATTCATGTTTAATTCAATGTGCTACTTGCTATTTCTTTGATTATTCATGAAATTGACTAGTAATTTTACTAATTGTTTCTACACTTTTTTTATTTCAGTGCATGAAAATAAAACACTTAAATCATGACAAGAAAGTATAGGCATTAAAATATCCAGATAAGTGAGTGGTTATTAAAAAGTATGATACTTATCAGACTTTTTAATAACTGCCCTCTTATCTGGTTATTTTTATACTAACATAATATATCCTTGTTTTGATTAGCTTGTATTTATTTATTTATTAAAAATGCTGGACTGGCAAACTAATCAATTAACAGTCACTATGCCTAAAAAAAGGGACTTAGAGTTCTGACTCTAAAATCTGACTGTATGTGCTACATTCAAAGCTGTTTCTAACACTTGTGACTGAGTGAGTTTGTGACATATAAGGTACACAATGATTTTCTATCATGTAGCGCACTAACATGACATATACTTATCTGCTTTAGAAAACAAGAAAAACAACACACATGAACACATGTGAACTGAGGCAGAAAACAGGCCTTAGTTCAGGTGTGAATGGAGTCGACTCTAGCAGTAGAGAGAGAGAGAGAGAGAGAGAGAGAGAATAGGGGTCTATCTTTGTCATCTGTCTTTAAAGATAGATCTGAAGTACTCTTACCCATCTCTTTACAGTCATTTGCACTTCCTCTCTATCAAACAAGGTGTTACTGATCCTCGCAGCCCAGGCGACTAGGACAGCATGTAACCTCTCAATACACGGCCCCATCCTTCCATCAACATTGAGCAGAGACTGCCCAGCATGCTCAAATTACACAGCCGTACCAGACTGCACCGGGAGCGAGGGAGAGATAGAAATCGGAGAAAAACAGAGGACAGGACAGAGAAGGGGATGAAGATAGTGAAACGAGGGTCAGCTGAGGTGTTTCTAGCTTTTCAGTACTGGGCCACAGGGTCCCCATTAAAGGATTTGTTCACTTTTAAAAAAACTTTTGCTGATAATTTACTTCCTAAGTTGACTTAGGCTTCCTAAGCCTAAGTCAACCGTGACCTTTTCCACGTAATTGCGTATTACGTGACGTCATGAACACGCATCACAGAACAGAGCAAGGCGAGCATTTGTGCTTATAAAACTTAAACTTTTTTATTTATTTTTGAAATGACCGATCGTTTCGCTAGATAAGACCCTTATTCATAGTCTGGTATCGTTTAAAGCCCTTTGAAGCTGCACTGAAACTGTCATTTGGACCTTGAACCGTTTGGGTCCCAATGAAGTCCATTTTATGGAGAAATGTTTTCATCAAAAACCTTAATTTCTTTTCGACTGAAGAAAGAAAGACATGGACATCTTGGATGACATGGGGGTGAGTAAATTATCAGCAAGTTTTTTTAAAAGTGAACTAATCCTTTAAATGGACAGTTCACCCAAATCTGAGTCTTTGCTAAAAAAAATCAACCTATCCAAGATGTAGATGAGTTTGTTTTCTTATCAGAACAACTTTGGTAGAAATTTAGCATTACATAATTTGCTCACCAATGAATCCTCTGCAGTGAATGGGTGCCGTCAGAATGAGAGTCCAAACAGCTGATAAAAATCTGTTCTGATAAAGAAACAAACTCTTCTGCATCTTGAATGGCCTGAAAGTGAATAAATTTTAAACAAATTTTGGGGTGAACTAAAAATAAAAAAATGAGCACTTCTCAAAATATTCTCTTGACTTCTCAAACTTAATATCATAGACAAAAGACCAGACTTAATATGATAGACCTTTTATCATCATCATATAAAGACACACAAGTAAAATTTTACTGGGTCAAAGAAATTGACATATTCAAATGATTTCTGATGGATCATATGACTGAAGACTGGAGGAATGGCTGCTGAAAATTCAGCTTTGTGTCTTAGGAATAAATTACATTTTTAAAAATATTAAAATAGAAAAGTGTTATTTAAAATTGTAATAACACCATACAATATAATATTGCACAATATCACTGTTACAGTTTACTTTATTTTCAATCAAATAATTGGTGAGGATAAGAGACACACACACACAATCATCATCATCATATATATAGTATCTATCCCAGGGGGTCATCAATGAGAGGAAATGGACAGGAAAAAACATGAAGTAAAGACAAAGAGCAGCAGGTTTTTAAATCATGCACATATATCGCAAATGCAGGGAGGCTGAAACAGTTGAGGAAGTGAGTCGCCAATGAGAAAGGACTTTGATGGACAGAAGGAAACAACGCAGGCTGGCTTTTGATGGATGGAGACACGGTTACGGACCCAACCCCTCCCTGTCGTCCCTGCTGCCTCAGCACCAGCCAAACCATGTGCCTACTCTCCTCCACACAAGAAAGGTTAAGTCATGACAATATTGCCCCAGATCATGAAAATATTAGCAATACCTCTTTCCCTGCCACCCAGGGCAAACCCATCCATCTTCCCACTGGAGACGGCAAAGAAAGGAAAGGAGCTTAAGGAGCGGAGGAGAAGCGTGCTAGACTACTTTTCCGATATATCTGTTTGTATAAATCCAATAAATCTCTGTCCTGTGGAGATCGCAAGAGACAGGGAAAGAGGACTGAGAGGAGCTCTGCTATGGAAGCAGTACTGTTAAGGTCGGGTGGCACATTACACATGGAGGAACTGTTGGCCTGCTGTGTCCATTTTCCATATCTGTGCTTGACGGAGGGGAAAACTGTGCTTGCTTGAAGTAAATCCCAAGCAATCCCCATTCAATTACATTAGTCTAAAACACTCATTTTCCAAAACAGCATGTGCTAAAACTATTACAATTTGTCCCACCAGAAACAGCATTCCCAAAGTCGAGGCCACCAAAATAAAATCTCTTCTCAGATGCACAAAAGGTCATACAATTATATACAATTTCTTTGTTTTCCCGTGCAAACTCTACCTCAAATAATATACAGAAGAGTGCTCATAGTTACCATGTAGGGGTCAATGACAAATACGAGAGTCCACGATAAAGAAAATTGCCTAGAAATATACATATACACTCACCTAAATGATTATTAGGAACACCATACTAATACTGTGTTTGACCCCCTTCCGCCTTCAGAACTGCCTTAATTCTACGTGGCATTGATTCAACAAGGTGCTGAAAGCATTCTTTAGAAATGTTGGCCCATATTGATAGGATAGCATCTTGCAGTTGATGGAGATTTGTGGCACGAAGCTCCCGTTCCACCACATCCCAAAGATGCTCTATTGGGTTGAGATCTGGTGACTCTGGGGGCCATTTTAGTACAGTGATTGTCATGTTCAAGAAACCAATTTGAAATGATTCGAGCTTTGTGACATGGTGCATTATCCTGCTGGAAGTAGCCATCAGAGGATGGGTACATGGTGGTCATAAAGGGATGGACATGGTCAGAAACAATGCTCAAGTAGGCCATGGCATTTAAATGATGCCCAATTGGCACTAAGGAGCCTAAAGTGTGCCAAGAAAACATCCCCCACACCATTACACCACCACCACCAGCCTGCACAGTGGTAACAAGGCATAATGGATCCATGTTCTCATTCTGTTTACGCCAAATTCTGACTCTACCATCTGAATGTCTCAACAGAAATCGAGACTCATCAGACCAGGCAACATTTTTCCAGTCTTCAACCGTCCAATTTTGGAGAGCTCGTGCAAATTGTAGCCTCTTTTTCCAATTTTTTGTGGAGATGCGTGGTACCCGGTAGGATCTTCTGCTGTTGTAGCCCATCCGCCTCAAGGTTGTGCGTGTTGTGGCTTCACAAATTCTTTGTTGCATACCTCGGTTGTAACGAGTGGTTATTTCAGTCAAAGTTGCTCTTCTATCAGCTTGAATCAGTCGGCCCATTCTCCTCTGACCACTAGCATCAACAAGGCATTTTCACCCACAGGACTGCCGCATACTGGATGTTTTTCCCTTTTCACACCATTCTTTGTAAACCCTAGAAATGGTTGTGCGTGAAAATCCCAGTAACTGAGCAGATTGTGAAATACTCAGACCGGCCCGTCTGGCACCAACAACCATGCCACGCTCAAAATTGCTTAAATCACCTTTCTTTCCCATTCTGACATTCAGTTTGGAGTTCAGGAGATTGTCTTGACCAGGACCACACCCCTAAATGCATTGAAGCAACTGCCATGTGATTGGTTGATTAGATAATTGCATTAATGAGAAATTGAACAGGTGTTCCTAATAATCCTTTAGGTGAGTGTATAAAATATATATATATATATATATATATTCTATATATTTTTTTAAAAATTCAGAAGGATCATGTGACACTGAAGACTGGAGTAATGATGCTGAAAATTCACAGAAATAAATTACTTTTTAAATACACTACAAAAGAAAACAGTTATTAAATCATTAATTTAATTCATTATTTTTCTCAATAAAAATCTACTCTTAAGTTCTCTTTTCAAAAAGTATTTTTTCTTTTTCTTCTCATTATGGTATCAGGACAGTTACAGTATCATGCTGGTATTTTGAACTTAATACAGTGCTCAAGGAAAACATCTACACAACCTCTTTACATTTTCTGCATACGTCTTCCGTCCTGATTGATGATATCTGCATAAGTTACGTAAACGTCCTTAAAACTCAGAGTTAAATATTGCTGGTACAAAAATGACTTAAAGCAATGTCTTTATCAAAAACTAAATTAAAAACATAAATGAAACTACTCAAAAGTTAGATAATGATACATGTTTGCAGGACATCGAACAGCTAGTTTTAATTAGATTTGGCTGAATATTGAGCTAGACGAGGACTTCAAAAACCGGTCAAGGCTTTCTGAGGTAAAACATCATTCTTTCATAATCTTTGGATGACTTTGCCTCAGGAAATTACTTCTGTCACAAATCTATTGCCCTAATCACAATCCATTGCCCACTATTTTAAATCACTGTGTTTTCAAATAAACCATTTCCCTGAAAGGAGTCCGCTGCAAGGTGAGTTGGGTTTTTAAAATCAGTCAACGTGCACTCCTGGTTGATAATTTCCCTCCTTTGCTAAAATGAAATAAGCAAAACCGCACTACCCAATTCATCAAGAAATACTTTTACATCATGAGCGTGTCCTTGTCCCTGCTCGCTTATTTTCTGTCCAAGTTGTGTAGAGGAGTCAGTCTCGCTCTCTGTACCTATATATTCAAAAATCAAATCAAAAATCAAATCAAATCACTTTTATTGTCACATCACCACAGCACGTGTGCCTTCGTGAGTGAAATTCTTGAGAGCGTGCTCCAGACACTGCAGAAACAATTTACATATAGACAATTTACATATAGACATTACCATACATACGTACAGACTTATACAGATGACAATGTGTAATATACACATACATATACTCAGTACACATAGTGTACTATTAGACAGACATACAGTTACCGATACACATTATACACAGTATGTAGTACACATTCTACGTTATATACACACAGTAATATGCGAAGATGCAGCAGATTATATATAAACCGGGTGTGCAAATGTCATGGATGTGCATTGGATGGTATCCAGTGCTGGCAAAAAGATTGTTGTATTAGTGCAGTAGTGTACTGGTAGTCCAGTTTGAACTGTATTGGAATTAAAGTGCAGTGCGTGGTATATTGTAAAGTGGGAGTGTGCTGTAGGGTGTATTAGTTTTTACTGTTCATTAGCCTGATAGCCTGAGGAAAAAAGCTATCCCTCAGTCGGCTAGTGCGGGATCGGATGCTGCGGAGACGTCTTCCTGAGGGCAGCAGAGAGAGCAGTCTGTGGGACGGGTGGCTGGAGTCATTGATGATCCTCCGGGCTTTCTTTATACACCGCCTGGTGTAGATGTCCTGGAGGGAGGGAAGCTCACCTCCAACAATGTGACGGGCAGTTCGCACGACCCTTTGCAGAGCTTTGCGGTTGCCAGCAGTGCTGTTTCCAAACCAGGCGGTGATGCAGCCGGTCAGGATGCTCTCCACAGTGCAGGTGTAGAATGATCTGAGGATGCTGGGGCTCATTCCAAACTTCCTCAGCCGTCTCAGGAAGAAGAGGCGTTGGTGTGTCTTCTTCAGCACTGCATCTGTATGAGCGGACCATGTGAGATCCTCAGTGATGTGAACACCGAGGAATTTGAAGCTATTTACTCGCTCCACAGGTGTCATGTCGATGGTGATGGGTGTGTGTTCTCTGCTCTGTCTCCTGAAATCCACCACCAGCTCCTTGGTCTTGTCGATGTTGAGTGAGAGGTGGTTCTCTTGACACCATTTAGTCAGGGTTCTCACCTCCTCTCTGTAGGCCGTCTCATCGTTGTCAGTGATCAGGCCTATCACCGTTGTGTCGTCAGCAAATTTGACGATGACGTTGGAGCTGTGTGTTGCTGTACAGTCGTGTGTGTACAGGGAGTACAGGAGTGGGCTGAGGACGCAGCCCTGAGGAGCACCAGTGTTGAGGGTCAGCGGGGATGAAGTGTTGTTGCCCATTCTGACCACCTGACATCTGCCTGTCAGGAAGTCCAGGATCCAGCTGCACAGAGATCCGTTTAGTCCCAGAGTCTGGAGCTTCTCAACCAGTGTGGCAGGCACTATGGTATTGAATGCTGAGCTGTAGTCCACAAACAGCATTCTCACATAGGTGTTCTTATTTTCCAGGTGGGAGAGAGCAGTGTGCAGGGTGAAGGCAATAGCGTCGTCTGTGGAACGGTTTCTGCGATATGCGAATTGTAGGGGATCCAGTGAGTCAGGCAGCACAGAGCAGATGTAGTCTCTGATGAGTTTCTCAAAGCATTTGCTGAAGATGGGTGTCAGAGCAATGGGCCTCCAGTCATTCAAGCATGTGATTTTATTTTTCTTTGGTATGGGCACAATGGTGGATTTTTTGAAGCATGCGGGAACCACAGACAGAGAGAGGGAAAGGTTAAAAATGTCTGTGAAAACCCCGGCCAGTTGGAATGCGCATGCTCGGAGCACACGGCCTGGGATGCCATCGGGACCCACAGCCTTGCGGATGTTCACCCGTCGGAAGGATCGGGTTACATCTGCGACAGAAAAGGAAAGTGCGCTCGCCTCTTCTGCCACAGCCGCGGGAGCGCGCTCTGTGTGGGCGGTGTTGTGAGCCTCGAAACGAGCATAAAACTGATTAAGTTCGTCCGGTACGTTTCTAATCGCTCAAGCCGCAAAATAAGCCTCTGAAAATATGAGTTTCTCCCACAATGAACAAACTTGTAGTGTTTACCTGGATTTTTTTTTTTTTTTTTTTACTTTTGCATTCAAGAACAGAATGCTTTAAGGATATAATTTATGTGTCCTTCCCATCTAAAGGTCAGCAGCTCTTTGCTATGTAATGTCTCTGGGAGTCTGAAAAATTTGGTAACACTTTACAATAAGGTGTCATTTGTTAACATTAGTTAATGTATTAACTAACATGAACAAACAATGAACAATACATTTATTACAGTATTTATTCATCTTTGTTAACGTTAGTTAATAACAATACAATCATTCATTGTTAGTTCATGTAATCTCACAGCGCATTAACTAATGTCAACAAACACAACTTGTGATTTGAATAATGCATTAGTAAATGCTTACATTAGCATTAACTAAGATTAATAAATGCTGTAGAAGTATTGTTCATGCTAACTAATGTTGTTAACCAATGAACCTTACTGTAAAATGTTACCAAAAATGTCAAGTGGAAATTTGTTCCTCCCAAAGGTGATGCCATATCTACGACAGCGTTTTAGTGACACGTTTAATTTTAATTTTTTTTTAATTCAAAAAAATAACATATTCTAAGATATTTCAAGTATAAATTTGAAATGTTTCAAGAATAAAGCTGAAATGTTTAGAGAATTTAAATCATAGACATTAAAGTTATAGGTATTTCGAAAGTATAGCTTAGCCTATATTACATTGAGCCGCATAATCTTACTGGGATGAGGAAGAGTCCATTTTAAGGACCTACGGAAACAGCTTAATATAAAAAATATTACATTTATTTACAGACTGAACAGGAACACTTTATTATCTTAAAGGGATAGTTTACCCAAAAATAAAAATTTGATGTTTATCTGCTTACTGAATTCAATAATGAAATGCCTTTAACTGAAAATTGAGTGTTTAATCTTATTAGTATACATTACAGACACTCTGTCCTCCAATTTGATACTGTTAAGTGCTTTGACACAATCTGTATTGTTAAAAGCGCTATATAAATAAAGGTGACTTGACTTCACTTACCCCCAGGTTTCCAAGAGGTAAGTGACTTTGTTTCTTCAGTAGAACACAAACAAAGACTTTTAACTCAAACCGTTGCAGTCTGTCAGTCATATAATGGCAGTCAATGGGACCCATGGCTTTGAGAGACAAAAAAAAACATACACATACCAAACCAAATTAAACAATGCAGCTCGTGATGATACACTGAGGTCTTAAGACACGAAACAATCGGTCTGTACAAGAAACTGAACAGTATTTATATAATTTTTTACCTCTGATCCACCGCAATGTCCAACTGTCCTGAGCGCATTCACAACATCCGGCACGTGACGCGTCAACGTGCTCTGGTATAGTAGACGCAATCGAAATGTATTTTGATTTTGAAAGGTGAGACTTTGGAATATCTCCCGGTGCACGCAATCTGGGCCATTTGCATGTGCAAAAGGCTAGAATTTACTCTCAAAATATTATAGCTTTAATATTTATTCTCGAAGCATTTCGACTTTATTCTCGTAATATTTCAATTTTATTCTCGTAATATTCCGACTTTATTCTCAAAATATTATGACTTTAATCTCATAATCTTAGATTTAAAAAAAAATAAAAATTAACGTGGCACTAAAACGCCGTCGTACATAACCAGAGCAAAACTATTCATACAAACAGACAGTGACAGTCTTGGTTTCCTATTCTGCTTTTGTGGCATGAGATACAGCATGATAAAGTCAAATACTGTGGGATCCAATTAAAGTTTCAAGGTTAAATAAGTCTTATATAGTTTGAAAACTTGCAGATGCAAGGCTTCTATGCTGTTAGTGGTTGCTAGATTCTTATTAGGGTGTTGCTAAGCAGGATATTCTGGTTCTGATTGGCCGATGAATGTTCTAAGGTGTCCATTTATTTTCAGTAAATGTATGGCTAAAGTAGCCAAATGTTTTCAGTAATTTCAATGGTCCTTACAGCCTAATAAAACGTCTCGGTTACGTATGTAACCCCGGTTCCCTGAAGGGAACGAGACGCTGCGTCGAAGCGCTAGGGGAACGCCCACAGCGTGACCGCGCTCTGAACCAGAGTGTAACGTGTCCAATGGAAGGGCGAGACGTCATAGGCGGGTGACGTCACTGACCGGAAAGCATATAAGCACGTGCGGTGGAGCCGGCGTTTGCTTCCAGGAATGAAGCAACCGCCCGCAGGGATACAGGAAGTATGGCTTCGAGACGCAGCGTCTCGTTCCCTTCAAAATACCTGCCCTGTGTGTATCACTGGGAGCACAGCGAGGGCGAGAAAGAGGAGAGCCGGGAGTGGCCGTAAGATCAAGGTGATAGAACCGAACAAAGGTGAGGGGCGTGGACCAACCCGCAGCATTGCAGATATCCTGCATCGAAACCCCTGCCAGAAAGGCCTTGGAGGCCGCCATACTCCTAGTTGAATGGGCCTTAAGCCCCAGAGGCGAAGGGATGCCTGGAGTTTCATAGGCCAAGGAAATAGTATCCACAATCCACCTGCTAAGGGTCTGCTTGGAAGCAGGCAGACCCCGCTTAGGAGGACCGAAGCAAACCAGCAATTGGTCCGTCCTTCTCCACAGGGCAGCTCTGTGGACGTATGCGTCCAGTGCTCGCACTGGACACACACAGTTATGCTTTCGCTGGTCAGGCTCCCGAAAGGGAGGAGGACTGAGGGCCTGCAGCACGACAGGCCGTGGTATAGAAGAGGGGATCTAGGAAATAACCCGCTCGAGGGTAGAAAAACGCTTTGGCCAGACTAGGGGCAAAGACGAGATAAGAAGGGGCCATGAAGGGCCTACAAATCCCCACTCTCTTAAGAGACCACAGCCAGGTCCCCGTAGGGACACGTCGTACAGGAGGCCTCAGCCTCAGCGCACCGTGGAGGAAACATGTAACCAGGGGGTGTCGACCCACTGTAAGGCCACCGAGAAGGGCGTGGTAGGCCGATAAAGCCGCCACGTAAACCTTCAGGGTGGAGTGAGTTACCCCTGCGGAGAAACGGGCCTGCAGGACCTCCAGCACTGTACCAAACGGGCAGTTAACTGGGTCAAGGTGGCGGTCTCCGCACCAAGAAGTGAAATATTTTCACTTCAGGGCATAGTTTCCTCGTAGAGGGAGCTCTGGATTGGAAGATGGTCTCAGCAACCTCGGTTGAGAGACCGGAAGCTATGAGCTGCGCCCCCTCAGAGGCCAGAACTTCCACACGTAATGCGCGCGTCGCCTCGGCAACGTGCGCTGCAACAGCGAGCACTCACTCAGAGGGGGAAGAACCGCACACGCGGGCTTCCACGAGCGAGAGCGCTAGATCTGGGGAATGCAGGAGGAGATAGGGCGAACCCGTCTCCAACCTGTTCACCAGATCCCTGTTGCCATCCAGAACTCCCGGGAGCAGAGCAATCGGGGAAAAACCGTACAGACGAAGCCTCGGCCAGGTCTGTACCAAGCGTCCAGTCCAAAGGAGCTGGAGGAACTAGAGGGGCATAGCGCTGACTCTCGAGTCGCACAGCCAAAAACCTCCATATCTGCTTCACCACCTCGGGGTGAAGCATCCATTCCCCGGGCCTCGGCCCCTGCCTCGACAGGATGTCTGCTCCCACATTGAGATACCCAGGGATATCGATGGCTCTGAGCGAGCGAAGTTTGCCCTGGGACCACACAAGGATCTGGTGCGCCAGCTTGTACAAGGGGCGCGAACGCAGACCTCCCTGGTGGTTGATGTAAGAGACCACCGCTGTGCTGTCGGTGCGCACCAACACATGGTGATCTCTTAGGTCCGGGAGAAAGTGCTTGGGTGCACGAAACACGGCCAACATTTCCAAACAATTGATATGCCACGTTAGATGGCGACCGCTCCACAGACCGCGGGCAGGGTGGCCACTCATGACCGCTCCCCAACCGGTGAGGGATGCGTCCGTCGCTAGCATTACGCGGCGACAAGAGGCTCCCAGCACCGGGCCCTGAGACAAGAACCAAGCTTGGCTCCACATGTCTAAGGCACGTAGGCATCGCCGCGTGACCTTGATCATGCGAAGCGGGTTTCCCCTCGGGGAGAACCCCTTGGTCTTGAGCCACCACTGTAGGGGTCTCATGTACAGGAGGCCAAAAGTAATCACGTTGGACGCAGCTGCCATGAGCCCCAGCAGTTTCTGAAACTGCCTGACAGTGAGTGACTGGCCCTCTTTCACTCTCTTGACTGAGGTGAGAATCGACTCGCTCCGAGCGGGAGACATACGTGCCTGCATCGTGGTCGAATCCCACACCACGCCTAGATAAGTGGTTCTCTATACTGGAGAAATCACACTTTCTTGGCGTTCAGTCTCAACCCCTTCATGTGCGCGAGAACGACATCTCGATGCCGAGTCGCCACCTGCTCTGATCGAGCTAGAATCAACCAATCGTTGATGTAAAAATGCGGGGTACGAGTGCAGGGCCAACGGGAAGAACCCGAGATCGGTAAGCTTTGCCCCTAAAAGCAAACCTGAGGGACTTCCCGTGAGAGGGAAGGATGGAGACGTGAAATATGCGTCCTTAGATCCATCGTGACAAACCAGTCCTCGGACTTGGTCTGAGACACAACTGATGAGTGTAAGCACCCTGAACTTCAGTCACATGACTGAGCGGTTCAACTGACGCAGATCTACCATCCTTCCTTGGAACAATGAAGTACCGGCTGTAGAACCCGGACTCTCTTCCGTGAGGAGGGACCACCTCGATGGCCTCCTTCCCCAAGAGAGTGTCTACTTCCTGTTCCATGATCAGAGCCTGCTGGGGGCCCACGCACGTGGGAATCACCCCGTTGAAAGGCGGTGGCGGAGCGCCGAACTGAATACAAAAGGCCTTTCTCTACAGTACGCAGGACCCATTGAGATCCATTTGGCAGTAGTTTCCACGCTGCCTAAATGGTCTACTAAGGGAAGTCTCTCGAGACTGTCCTCTGATGTACCCAGAGCTGCTGGCACGGTGCCCTGAAGCGGAGGACCGGCAGGAGACGGCCGAACCAGGAGCTCTAGGGACCCCCGCAGGGGTGGCGAGCTTCTCAGCTCCGCTACACTTCGGGGCGGAAGAAACTGAGAACACCGCTCGCTGGAGCCAGCTGCGCCCTGGAACTCTGGCAGGGTTGGCAGACTGTTCTCCCGAGGGCGCTGGGGGAGACGGACACCCGATCTACCCCAGAGGGGTCTGCCCTCGTAAGTCCTGGGCACAGCACCAGGACTGCCTCAGCCTCAGCCTCCTAATGAACGACGGTCCTCAGACCCGCGTCATTCCTAGGAAGACCAAGCTGAAGAACCAGACCCTGCAAGGCAGGACCCAAAGAGACACATCGGCAGTAGTTCCCACGCTGCCCGATGGTCTCCTAAGGGAACCAGTCTCTCGAGACTGGCCTCTGGCGTGCCTAGAGCTGCTGGCTCGGTGCCCTGAAGCGGAGGACCGGCAGGAGACGGCCGAACCAGAAGCTCTAGAGACCCCCGCAGGGGTGGCGAGCTTCTCAGCTCCGCTACACTTCGGGGCGGAAGAACTGAGAACGTCGCTCGCTGGAGCCAGCTGCGCCCTGGAACTCTGGCAGGGTTGGCAGACTGATCTCCCACGCCCGTAGGCTTCTTGGCCGAGAACCCCCTTAGACTTAAGAACGGTCTGCAGATCCGGCTTAGCCTTAGAGGTCCCCGACCCAGAGCGTTAGCCGCCACGGCCCCACCTCGGTGGGGTGCGAGTAGCCACGCTCTGTTTTGCACCTCTCTAAAGAGGGGCTGGCACGCGGCGAGGGCTGCTCCCGCCCAGCAGCCCCCTGAGCTAGAGACAGGTGAGGGAGAAACCGCTGAAACGCCGCCGCTTGTCTACGAGCCTCCTGGTACCGGTTGACGACATAATTGACGGCGTCGCCGAACAGGCCAGAAGGCGCAAGCGGGGCGTCCATGAGGAAAACCCTATCTTCTCCTTCATGTCAGATAGGGTCGACCACAGACAGCGTTTCTAGGGAGCTCAGAGATCAACTTATATTTCAATCAAGTTGAGCCCCAATCCCTCATCCAGCTCTCTAAGCAGGTACGTCAGCTTGGTGCGCCTGCAACACTCTCTTTCTTTCTTTTTTTTTTTCGGTGTGCAGACACGCACCAGCCTGACCTGCAGCCGCGAGCCTTCAGAGACAACGCCACGCAAGTGGACAGATAGCTCGCGAGCGTCTGTTCCACCCGGGGCATCGCTCTGATATGAATGAGAATACGTAACGCACGCGTCGCCTCGGCAACGCGCGCTGCGATCCCCGCACTCACACTCGCCGCCGTGCCTCAGCAGCGGCGGGAATGCGAGATGTACAGCGGAGAGAAACACAATCAGCCCCCTTTCTCCTTTTTTTGAGCTGACTGCGCGCCGTTCTCATTCATAATATGCTTGTGCAAACACGGTTTCATTGACGCGTCCACCTCCTCGGAGGAAGACAGGTCTAGGAGGAAGAAGACACGGGCTCGTCCGTCTTCATTCAAGGCTAGTGAAACTCACTCCTCTCTTTTTCAAAGAGAGCCTTCAGAGAGCAGGCGTAGAAAAGAAAAAGCTCACAAACGAGCAGTCAGCTCCCTCGAGAGCTGAATCTGCGCGCTCTGCTCTCAAGCAGACCACACACAGACTGCGTGTATCCCAAGCAGTGATATAATGTGTGCAGGGAGGAACACACAGCCCGAATGCGATCTGCTATCGCCCCAGTGCTTGCACATATTGCTGGAGCCTATTCAAGTGATTGTGCAGGACAAACAACACTAAATAAGACTCACAACATGCAAAGACAATACACACATACAGAGAAGCGGTTGCTGAATGACGAAAAGCAAACGCCGGCTCCACTGCACGTGCTTATATGCTTTCCGGTCAGTGACGTCACCCGCCTATGACGTCTCGCCCTTCCATTGGACACGTTACACTCTGGTTCAGAGCGCGGTCACGCTGTGGGCGTTCCCCTAGCGCTTCGACGCAGCTCGAGTTCCTGGAAGGGAACATGGTAAAACTTACAAATTATTTTCTTGTATTTCCCAATAAGTTATTTCTAAAATAATTTTTTTGGAAATGAGATGTGTATGAAATTAGTACTATGCACAAGAGCATTTTAAGGATAAAAACCTGAAAAATGTCGTGAAATACACCATTTGAACAATGTCTTGAGTAATTGACACCTGAACTATTAGAAAAATAATGCACAAGTCTAACAACCACTTCATTTTTTGGCCATTTTCCCATTTTGGTGTGCATTGTTTAGTCAATTATCTTGACATAAATACATTTTTAGTGAGTTGCCTCACATGAAATTTCAAAAGCTGAACTTACTTTGCTTTGTACTAAAAATGTCAAACTGTCAGATATTTTAAGAAATATATTGACCTTGATAAACAATCGGACTACAGTACATTACTTGACAAAAGGTGACAAAAGTTGTTCTCGTTATAAGCAGTGAGTTTTATTCACTGTATGTACACTACAGGTAAAAGGTTTGGAATAATTACGTTGTGAAAGACATGTGCGTTCATTATTAAAGCAACAAAATCTTCATCGGTCCACAATTTTTTAATATCAAAATAAACTGATGTGGCATCAATAAGTACTAACATGATCTAGCGTTAGACGAGTATATTTTTAAACGAGCATTAACCAAGATGAACAAATGTGTCGAAAAAAGACATTAATTAGCCTAATTTATGATACCTAATTGCAACTCAATAGTGCGGGTGGAAAAGAAAAAGATGAAGATGATACCTAATTTAGAATGTAATACATGTTGCTTGTGCAAATGGTAATGCATACAAACCCACGGATTTTACTATGGTGTTGCTGGAGAGTTGCTTGGATGTTCTGGCTGGTTTATTGGCTCTTTTATTCTCACTACTCCAAATTAACAGTTTTCTTTAACACTTCATTTTCTTTTAATTTTAAAAATTTTATCAAAATATAGATTTACAGCAGTACATCTAAACAAATGTAAAACACATAATTACCACTTATCTTTTCTTATCATTTGACTGTTGCACAGAAGTGTGTTAAAATGAAAAATGAGTTCGCAAACTATAAATGCACTTGTATTCAATTGAAAAATGGTGCCTTTATGCATATTGTGCCAGGTTTCATATTGCAGCATCACTGGTTCTCACATCACATGGCAATTTCAACCATATACAACCACAAATGAGATTTTAAAAGAATGGCAGTATGGGAAATTACCAGTAAACTTCAATTTCATTGTGTTTCTCAAACAAAGCTATAATTTGACTTTAGAAGGTACTTCTATAGAGCTTTTTTGTCTTTGTTGCTGTTGTTGTTGTTTGGAAGTATAAATCCTTGTATGGAAAGCAGAAACTGTCTAACATCTTATGATGTGCATAATAAAAAAGGAAAATAATACAGGTTTGGAATGTGCAGAATTTTCATTTTGCGGTGAAATACCTAATAGTAACCTTAAACCTAATAGTGTCCATGGGTTAGTTTCCCATGATGCACCAGAGATTGCTATCCAAAGCCTTTGGGTTAATGAAAAATGCAGCAATTGGCGGTAAAGTTTGATTACAGTATTGTAAGGGTTCTTGGCGCAAGTAGTATTATGCTGATAGCACTGCTGATACAAATGTACGGCTTTCAAGGAAATATTTTTCAGTGCACCAAATTTATCAAAGCATCAAAAGCAGTGGGAAAGAAAGGGGAACAAAGATCTAGGTGGCTTTGTCCTGTGCAGCCAGGAGTATGGCACTTTTATTCCTGCATAAAGTACAATGATAAATGCCTACTCTTATTAGTACAGCAGGTTTGTTAGCCACTACCAAAGCAGTTGTGAAAGACACGTATTAGAGACTGGGAATATTTTATTTGAATGTTGTGACCGCTAGCATACATATACTCTCACGCAGCGCTAAAGAATAAAACCGCTGGTGCACACGAACCATCAGTGTAGACCTATACACACACATACAGAGAAAGTCATCAGCAGTTCCTATTGCCCTCCAGCTAGTGGGTGCTGCTGCAGACATTGATCAAAATGACTTGTAGCATGTAGAAGTTCAAAATCTACATCCTTGATGTTCCTTTTCTGCTAGCAACCTGCCTCATCCACTCGGCCAGGACAAAGAAAAAGATGCTCGTGCAACTGGGCAAACCAAGGCGCCAGATAGATAGATAGATTGATGCCATATCTGTCAATGAATGTCCAGGCTGCTCTTATAGAAACAACAACACGATACATACTGTGTCCTTCCTATTTGAAACTGTATTAAGATACATCTCAGGTGATCAGAAAGGCACTTGTGTGCGGAATTCAAGGGTGTGTATATTTGTGACAACATAACTTACCATTTCGATATGCTGGAGTACGTTTTGATCAAAAAACACAAATAAATAAATGTTTGTATATATTTTTATTATATTAAATTATTACACTGTAAAATACATTTAATATTTAATATTGTATTCTGTTATTATACTGTAAAAATACATTTGGTGTAGATTAGCATAGTTATTCTCTGCATCCCACTGATTTTGCACCACATTTCAAAGACAGTAGAACAAATTATGAAATTACATATAAAGATACTGTATACTCAAGTCCTACTTAAGGACTAAAGTTAAGCTAATTGCATTTTATATACATTTAAACTATATTACATTTTTGTTTAATTGCAATTATGCATTTAAGTGTCCAAAAACATTACATTCAGTGTGCACTTAAGTATATTATATTAAAGTATATTATTTCCTAAAGTCTATTTCTTTTTCACTTCTAATCGACAAAGTCTTACTTTAGTGCAGTGGTTGACAGGTGAACAGGCAGCAACTGTTAATCTACAATTCTGCAAATATGACAAAGCCACATGCGTTTCTAACCACCTCCACATTAGTGATAGGATCACAAAACGTTTTGGACCCCATTTACACCTGACCGCTTATGATCAGATCACAGAGACGGCTCTTTATACCAGGAGCAAATGGGGTCGCAGATGTGGATTTGTGCGCACACACCCTCAGCCAGCACACCTTTTCCTTTAAGCCCACTTCTTGAACAACAAGGGGGAGTAAGAAAACAAAACTTCCACTGTTAATACCTAGAAAAGTCAGGGAAAATGCAGCAGTGATAATTACAACATATTGAAAAGACCTCAAGCCAACAAGGTCAGTAATGCAATAATTACAGTTGTAACGGCACACATACGAGTGAAGGTGCTCATTCGGCTGACAGGAGACAGAAATAATTGCTTGTCAGGTTCTGAGTTTAAGCGTCGTGTTTACAGACATGCTGAGATTACCTCAGCTGTGTCTAATGAGAGAAAGGTTGACTAGTTCTTTCGTTCAAGGTCAGACGAGCTACTGCTAAGGTGTGTGAGCACAAGAAAGGGGAACGTAGTTTGATTAAGCAGCAAAAGAGATGTAGTGTAGTCCGTCAAGAAGAAATCATCTTTTGTTTGTGTCATTTTGCATATTCAGCCTCCGTCCAGCCCACATAGATGTTAATGTACACCCACACAAAAACATTTGTGCTAATAGGGCATGCTTATTTCCCTGCACCCTCTTGTTCTCTATGGATTTCTCACTTCCTGAAACCCACACACTTCAAACACACACTGGCTCACACACATACCGTGGCTTTGTAGGCAAGAAGCTCTCGGTGCAACATCAGCTGAAATCGAATCCAGCGGCCAGATCTAGTTGTATCTCTCACACACATATGCCCTGATCCCAGTTCTGCAGAGTGTTCTTCTCCTGCCTGGTCCGAAGCTTTAGGGACAAAATCCTACCAGCCTGCACTTTGTCTAATGGAGGGTAAAAGGGCCCGGGTTAAAGCAGCGTATCACTGAACTGCTTCAGTTGGCCTCAGAGAACTCTGGGAAACATCATGAGCATGTACAGATGATTTCAGGATTTGCCATCAAAGACACATTTGTGTGTGTGTGCGCATCTCGCTTTTCTCACTTCTCGAGATTTTGGTGCTGATGTCTCAATGTGATCTCATTCATATTCATAGATATTCCTACATGGAGTATTTTTTATGTTTGGATAGACACTGATCGGGGCGGTTCAAGGGTCAGTGGATATTCAGGACTTAGCCCACACATCTGTGTAGGCCATTACAATAAGCTCTTCTAAGGGAAAAAAAAAGAAAAGAAAAGGTTGCAAGGTTCATGGCACTGTCTTAATGAAAAAGTTCTGCAAGAAACACAAATGTCCTGCCTTGTGTTGACAAGTTTGCCAAGAAAATATTCTGTTTTTGTGCCTATGCAATATTCAGTGCTTATTTTCCACGTGAAAAAGAAATGTGCTTAATTGTATTGACTGTGCACTTTTAGAGCATTTCAAATCTGAATCTAATGAAAATAAATAATAAGCTTAAATAGAGTATACTTTATCATTGATTCTAAGCACACTTAAGTACACTTTATTGCATGCTAAGTATACTAAAAATACATTTACATATTTATGTATGTAATAAAAATTCCCTTGCAATTTGACTTTCGGTATACTAAACTGGTATAATTAAAGTCTGCTGGAATAACTAATTTTGTTAAAAAATAACTCAATGCATTTTAATTGTGCCAATTTAAAGGATTAGTTCACTTTTAAAAAAACTTTTGCTGATAATTTACTCACCCCCATGTCATCCAAGATGTCCATGTCTTTCTTTCTTCAGTCGAAAAGAAATTAAGTCAATTTTTTTTTTTGATGAAAACATTTCTCCATAAAATGGACTTCATTGGGACCCAAACGGTTCAAGGTCCAAATGACAGTTTCAGTGCAGCTTCAAAGGGCTTTAAACGATACCAGACGATGAATAAGGGTCTTATCTAGCGAAACGATCGGTCATTTCAAAAATAAATAAAAAAGTTTGTTTTATAAGCACAAATGCTCGCCTTGCTCTGTTCTGTGATGCGTGTTCATGACGTCACGTAATACGCAATTACGTTGAAAAGGTCCCAATGAAGTCCATTTTATGAAGAAATGTTTTCATCAAAAACCTTAATTTCTTTTCGACTGAAGAAAGAAAGACATGGACATCTTGGATGACATGGGGGTGAGTAAATTATCAGCAAAAGTTTTTTTAAAAGTGAACCAATCCTTTAAGTAGTGGTGAGGTCCAACTAAAGATATAATGAAGTATATTTTATTGTGCTAAAGTGGAACTATATACACTTTAGATGTCTTGCTTTTAAAGATAATTATTATTCAAAGATCATACAATCCTCATCAATAGTGACATTAAAACCTGTTAGCGTTCCAATGTTCCACTTGTGGTACATTTGGTGCTTAGTTTTCCCATAATGCTAAGGAGTTAAAACATATTTTCGGTGTAATATTAAGAAATGTGCATTGTGCACAATTAGTAGTCCAAATAAAGTTTATTTTGAATTTTTATATCAGTATGTCTCAAGCAATATGTCAGTAAATATGTTAGGTTTGAAATATACTTAGCATGAAACAAATTTATTTTAAATATATTAATCTTTTACTGGATTGTCATGCTGTTGTAACATTAATTATTCAATTAAATGCAGTTAACTGCCCAAAAACATTATTTTGGGCATTAATGCTTAGTTGTCATTAAACCTTTTCACCTTGTGTCTGCCATATGTTTACGCTCAAGTTTCTTTGTCGTTCTTTGTCTTTTGGCTTCAGAGCTTTCCTACTTCTTCAGCCATACAAGTACTTATTTTCCTGTTGTCTTCATTAATACAGCACAACAATTGTTTCAATGTCTAATTTTCAATTTTTGCATCAGCAAACAACACTGCCCTACTAGAGTATCAGCCAAAGAGCGAAAGGATTCTCTCTGGCATTTAGTGAAACAAGGCAAGTCACATCATTTTTATACATCAGTTTTAATACATCAAAATTAATGCACCTTTAAGCATGGTAAAATGTGTTAAAACTGAGCTGGGAGAGCTGATCTCTTATAAGCAGCTGAAACCATAAGCAATTTAGCCAGAATATTTCAGAACATGCCAAGGGTGGGCAATGTGATCCCATGCGAGTTTACTTACCACCCATACTGTCTCTCAATGTTTTTCTAGTTTTCCTCAGTTAATAGATCTCCTGCTCATTAAATGTAGATTCTCATGACTAATTATCTGCCCTTGCTGCATCTTCCTCACTCTTCTTCTCTTTTTGATGATGTGTAAATATGGAATTATTGGCGAATTGATCGCAGTCTTCTGCCCAGTCCACTGTGGTCTCCTCCATTAATCAAAGATGACTGCAGAAGGACCTAAAATCCATCACTTGACTGCCAGAAGACAATTGCGTGAAGGCCCGGTTCATCACAACTCACTTATAATCAATGGAGTGTGTGTGTGTATATATATATATATATATATATATATATATATATATATATATATACAGTTGGGCTTAGTTAGACAGAAGGATATAAGAAAAGAAGCAATAGAGACAGAGAGAGAGAGAAAATTAGAAACAAATGTGTAGACAGGAGGAAATGTCTAAATAAGCTGTCTAAAATATGACTAAACAGTAAAATAAAACCTAATTCAAAATATTAAGTAAAAAAATAATAGTATATAAATTATACTAAATTAACACATTAAGATCATCTTCAAATTCTGATTCTGTTTCTACCTAGAAATAAATGCTGTAGTTATTGAATATTCACTGAATTATCTCTTAAAGTTGGGGTATGTATTTTTTCAAAAGTCGGGCCCAGTAGCAAAACAAACTTGTAGCCAATCAGCAGTAAGGGGCGTGTCTACTCATGATCTGGACTGCAGAGAAGAGGTTGTCTAACCGTGCTGAGAATTCCAGGCCGAGAACGGTTTGTAATCATGCCGCGCCGTACCAGGCTCATGTGGAAAAACAACTGGAACCGTACTTGACAGTTCTAAGAACCGTTCGGCCTGATAGTGGAAAAGCGGCTTTTGTTTCTTCTTGATAGGTGAGTAACATTGGTTTTGCTTTGTTTCACAGAACTAATAGTTGCCTGGGTTGCGTACTTATGTATGGGACGGAGCTATCAAAATAGGGGCGAGACCCTTTTGGGGTTGGGGCGTGTTTGTTTTGGTGATTTCAAATATCAACATTGGCTACCAGAAATCACTTACCCCACCTTTAAGCTTCATTCAATTTGTTCAAGATTATTAAACGTGACAGTGTGGTGCCTCAGAAGCCGATCTAAAACCATTTTCCTTAGTAGGAATCTCATATACTCTCCATCGCACTGACTGACTTAGAAGAAAGGCAGCATTCTTCAGTTTCAGACACAGATGGGTTTAAAGTGTGTGCCATCATTGGTCAGATTGCTGCTGATTCATCATTAACTATGTAAATAACATCATGTAAGATAATAACTGAGCTTGCATCAGTGCACATTGAACCAAATATTCAATATTGTATGAAGAAAATATGGTATACTGTAATTATCAGCAGTGAATATGGCTCCCTGCCCAGTGCTCAGTTCAACACTGAGAATAGAGTGTTTCCTCTTCAAGCTGTTATGAGCCGGATCAGTGTGACACAGAGGGACGGACAGAAATTTAAAGAGCCTTTTAAGGCACAAAGTGATGTTCCCTGTGTCTACAAAGAATATAAATCAAAACTTACAAATTATCAGTCATATGATAATCCTGCAACAAAATTACACTGTTTATTACTAAAAGAAAAAAGATTGCTCAACATTTTCAAGTCAAACTAGCACTTGTTGAACCTGACAATTCAGGATAGGTTAATTTGTTTTTCGACTTCAAAGGCCTTGGAAATTTTAATTGGGTCCAGTGGAGATAAAGAAACAAAAGGGACAGAGAGAAACTGAAAAGACAAGGGAACTGTGAAATACTGATTGTTGAGGCACGTGTGTTAAAGTCTGATGCGTCAGGGAGATTGAAAGGAAGAGAAACAGGAGACTTGAGGGACCAGACACCCACATGAGATTGAGTTTGAGATACAATGAAGAATGTAAGGTGAGGAGAGAGAAATAGTGGAATCGAGGACACGGTTCTGCCTTATAATGGAAAGCATGTGAAGTAGATGTACAGCATGGCACGTGTTCAATTTGTCTTGAAGTTTTCTTCTTTAGTTGTAGCTTTGATGAAGATATCCTCTATTTAGTCATTATTTCATCATGTCATTTTGAAGGAACATCTTCCAACCCTCAAGCCAGCTGGAGGAATACGACCTGGAGGTCTTTGCTCCATTGGCACTTGAAAACATGCTTTCTGAGCCTCAAGGGAAGCCACTGCCCCTCACTGGCATGTAGGACTGTGTCTACACACTGGGACCCACCAAAATTTGGAAATGTGCACTTTTGGTGGATACTTTTATCCAAAGCGACTTCCATTGTATTGAAGGTATACAGTTTATCAGTTCATGCATTCCTTGGGATTTTAACAGAGTTTCTAGCACCATGCTCTACTGTTTAAGCTACAGGAATACAATACAGGTTACCATACAAATACAATACAATACAAAACAACACAATACAGAATGTGTTGTATTAGCTACTTACTTGGAGTTACTGTGTGACTGCTTTGTGGCCATGCCAAAATGTTTAAAATGTCATTTCCACCAGATTATGTTGAATAAAGTACTTACAATACTTACTTTGAGGTCTGGTATAAATTATCTCTCAAGCATTTTTGTTTTGGAATTTCCACAACAGAATATTATCAAAAACAGTGCATACTTTGAGATGTGGTGGAAATGGAATTTACAGTGAGAAAAAAAAAAGGATAATTTTCCAGTTATGCATGTACACCCTAGTAAAAAAAAGTAATAGGCCTATATTTAAAATACATTTATTTCATACTAAGTATAGTTCAAATCTATTAACATATTTACTAACATATCACTCAAGGCTTACAGTACTGATATAAAAATTCAAATTACACTTTTTTTGGAGTACTACTTGTGTACAATGCACATTTCTTCCTATTAAGCCTAAAATGTGTTTTAATGTCACTACTGTTGAGGATTTTATGATCGTTGAATAATATCGAGATATGCAAGATATTTAAAGTGTACCTGAAGTACACTGCCCTCCAAAAGTTTGGAAGCACCCCTGGCAAAGTGTGGTTTTGGACGATATCAGCATAAATCCTTAACATTTTTTCGTGCAAATACATTAAAGTAACTTGACATTATCATTGAAGACCAGCAATAAAACATAATAATGGCACATGCCCCTTTGCCAGCTGTGATGCCTGGTTACTGGTTTTTAAAAGATTTTTGGGTCAGCACACCTTAATACTGTAGCTTCAACAATTGATTGCCAATTCAAAGTCAATGTTTGAATAAACTGACAGCTCGGATGCCCAGATTATGCAGAGCTGTAATATCTGCTAATGGTGGTTATTTTGATTAATCGAAAATATAAGTTTTTTCTATGTATAAACTGTTTATGTAATAAAATATGTTTTCGTAGTTTGTGTTGTCCCTCATCAGTGCAAAATTATCACAATTGGATTCATGCCAATATTGTCCAAAACCCCACTTTTCTAGGGCTTTTCCAAACTTTTGGAGGGCAGTGTATGCTTGCAATAGTTCCATTTTAGCACAATTACTATACTTATCAATCAAGTATATCTTTAGTTGGACTTCAGCACTACTTGCACACAAATGAAAAGCATTAAATAGAAAATTAGTTATTCCAGCAGACCTTAAGTATAGCAGTTTAGTATACCAAAAGTACAACTGCAGGGTATTTTTATGAAGTACATAAATATGTAAATATATTTGTAGTATACATAGCATGAAATAAATGCATTTCAGATATATTTTAGTATATTTATTTTCCACTAGGGCACTGTTGGACAAAAATTAACTAGTGAATGTGATAGAGTTTATGCTTTAAAATTCCACATGACCAAAAGTGCCCATAGTTATGTTTTGTTTATAGCCGATTAATCTCATACATATATATACAGGATGAGCTAATTAACCTGCCTAACCAGTTTTAGTTTAAGCAAATCAGTCCCCAGCATACTATGAACAGATTATCCAAATCGTCTTCTAAATTTTTCTTCTTTTATGTATTAACAAATTGCATATCTTGCAGTTATTTATAAGTCAAGTCATAGTTAAATGGTTTTAATTAAACATTGATAATATCATCATGACACGTCTTTGTCTCATCACAACATTTTTGTCAGTTATTTTGTTGACAATATTAACACTGGCTTAACAGAAAACAGATGCACAAAGAAAGTGAGAGAGAACAGACAGCTTGCATACTGTTGCATACTGTATGTGCAAAGAGCGGAACAGAAACAAAGACCTACGAGAGGATGCTGAGATTTGACAGACAGAGGCTCCTCTATACATGTAGAGGAAATGAAGATGGTGAGATGGAGTAGTGGAAAGATATAGACAGGAAGAGATGACATCAAGAATTGGGGGGGATGGGTGAATGAACGATACAATGCATTGATTAGATTTACTGATATGGGAGGTTGTGCAGCAGTTAGGGTTAGAGGCAGAATACTATCTGGAAGGACATGCTGCAGGACAGATGTGGCAGAGTGAGATGAGGACTTGAGATTAAAAGGCAAGTGTGAGGGAAGAGTGTGTGAGAAAGAGGTTTTAATGGCTATCTATACAGTAAATGAGCAGTGAAGAAAAAGCATTGACGGCTGTTAGACAGAAGGTGGAGATTCAATGGGAGTGAGTCGAAGACGTGACAGTTTCCATCATCAGCCAATGAGAGTCATTTGAAGGCATTCTGAACAACAGGAGCAGATGGAAACATTATTTCAAGAGAGTGAGAAGCAGAGAATGTGATAGAGAGAAGTGTGAGAGGCAGGGAGGAAGCCAGCGAGTAATGCTGGAAAAGATGCAGGAAGTAAGGCAAAGAGTGTGGAAGGAAGTGAGCAGAGTCTAAGATGCACCCCATGGATGAATATGCTCAAATCTGCACTATACATTATGCAAAAAGAATGATGTATAATTAGTATGTCCTAATCTTGCTGTATTCATAAAACTGCAAAGTAACTAATATACATGAATACAAAATAAATTATACATCAAAAGGAAGAAACAAAAAATTCAACAATGTCAAAAGCATGTAGCAGTGAGAGCAGTTAAAAGTAAGTTCCTTTGTTGCGGAGACAGAGCCAATCCAGAAAAGCCATCCAAGAAGATTAGATCCGGAGTAAAAACCACATCCTTTTCCAATAGGAATGGCACGTCATGAGCAAACTGAGATCAGAAAAGAGAAAGTGAACTCCACTTATTTTCCGTCACAGGAGAGAAGTCGGGGAAGAAGCTCAACATCGCACCGTCATTCGCTTTGCACGTCTTGCTTCATTAAGGATCACATTTCTGGTCATTGTAGCGTAACAGTTTGAAGAGAAACACTCGCGGTTTGGAGTGATCCATTGAAGCTCTGGAGTAAACTCGATGTGCACGTTCGATCTCGATATCTTTGCCCGCAAGTGATGGGATCCAAATAGGCAGTGACCGTTTCAGAAAGCCAAATGAGTTATCCTTCTCATTACTGCGTCTGTTGCGGTCCTGTAGATCAATCACTTGTTACTCGAGGGCATATATTCTGGATTGTAGTCATGTGAGAGGTGAATTCGGTGTGCATTGCTGCTAATTCAGCCTTCAAAATGTCCTCAAATCGCTTTATAGTGATCGCCATACTGTCTTCCTCCATGCCCGCTCAGCCCGCCGCGGCTGTGGTTTTTGTTTTCTTAACTGGTGAGGATGATGGTGAAAGATAAGTGAGTTTCCGACTGTGTGACACCTCCAGACCAACGACAAATGAAAAAACTACCCCAAATGTAAGAAAAGAAGTCAAACGACAGTAAAAGACGGGTTACATACACGAAGCTTGGCTAATGTGCGTCTTGGCTCATGAAAGCGTCACGTGATCCCAAGTTTCTCCAAGTCTTGACTGGAAACAAAACATCTAATTCTTGCAATGTTTTTGAGGTGATAGTATGCTGACTTAGTTACTGCTTTGACATGACTACTAAAACTAAAACTACTAAAGGTCTGTCTCCAGAATTAACCCAAGATTTCTGACTTGATTTTTAGTTGTTCGACCCCTAGAGTCAAGGTATCCATTCACCTTGAGAACTTCATCTTTGTTTCCAAATGCAAGGACTTCAGTTTTCTCCTTGTTTAACTGAAGAAAGTTCTGGCACATCCAGAACACATAGAAAGTAGAGATTGAGACAGAAAACAAGACAATGATACAGAAAGTGAGACAGGGACTAAGGCAAAGGAGGCAGGAAATAAGGCAAGATATATGAGACAGGAAGAAAATTAGTGAGACAGGAAATAAGAAAGTGAGACAGGAAGTGAGACAGCGACTGAGGCAAAAAAGTGAGCCAGGAAGTAAAGCAAAGAATGACATTCGAAGTGAAAAAGGAAAAAAAAGTAAGAGAGTGAGACAAGAAACAAGCCATTAAGTGAGGCAGAAAATGAGTGGGACTAAAGCAAAGAGTAAGGCAGGATATAAGGCAAACTATGAGACAGGAAGTAAATGGAAGTTAGCCAGTGATACAGGAGACAATAAGAGAGGCAGGAAGCAAGACAGGGATTAAGGCCAGGAATGAGACAGAAAGGACGTGACAAAGAAAGTAAAGTAGGGGAGAGGGGCAGGAAATAAGACAATAGTTGTGTCCCAAATGACATACTATACCATATGTACTTATACTATGCACTTTGTACTGTACCATGAAGTGTAGTAATTTTTTAAGGTTATTTTGTCATCCAGTGTCAGAATCTGATAGTCCTACTTCTTCTGCAAAGTATTTACAGCTATGACCGCTTTGTACATGACGTGTTCAACACTCCACTTTTTATGGTTAATTACGTGTGAAAACTGGTATTTGAAGTGCACTTTTTCTTTTTTTAATTTTCAGCGGAAACTGAAAGCGGAAAAAAATGGGATGCACAAATTGGGATGAATCCATTTGAGTTTCCTCAATTGAAAGTTGCTTTGGATCAAAGCATGTGCTAAAAGAATCAATTAACAAACGAGTGAGAGAGTGAGATGGGGATAAAAGTAGATTGATGTAGGAAGCAAGACAAGATGTGTGGTATGAAGTGAGGTAGCAAGAAAGCAGCGAGAGAAACAAAGAATAAGGCAGGAGTTGTGTCTCAAATGAAGTACGATGCATTACGCACTCTACCATCTACTGGGCAACTCTGGCCCTGGAGGGCCACTGTCCTGCAGAGTTTAGTTCCACCCCTAATCAAACACACCTGCTTGCAATTTTGGGTGGATGTTTCAGGTGTGTTTGATTAAGGATGGAGCTAAACTCTGCAGTACAGTGGCCCTCCAGGACCGGATTTGCCTATTCCTTATGTAGTAAATGAATTTAATAAAGGTATTTTGTCTTATAGCATCAGATACTGTGTAAGGAAAGCTGTGTCAGTTGAGTGCATTAAGCATCCAATATACCAAACTTTATTTTTTTTTTGGTACTACATCTGGGCATATAAAGAGCACTTTTTATTTTTTATTTTTAATTATTGGTGCGCACACACTACTCACACTATTTATCCCATAAAATGGAACAGAATAGTGAATA
This sequence comes from Barbus barbus, assembly GCF_936440315.1. Taxonomy (NCBI): domain Eukaryota; kingdom Metazoa; phylum Chordata; class Actinopteri; order Cypriniformes; family Cyprinidae; genus Barbus; species Barbus barbus. The sequence goes on along the minus strand of NC_136731.1, from coordinate 21,409,506 downwards.
AGCATGTGAACTGGGAAGGGTGTGAGGCAAAATGTGCCACAGGAAGTAGGTGGGGAGTAAAGCAGTGCAAAATGGAGACACAGCACACAGGCCGTGTGGAGAGCGGGTGAGAACAAGAGGAAAAGGTGTGGGGTTGGTGTTAGGGACAGTTCTGCATCTCTGAATGTGTCATCAAGTGTGTACAGTAGGGTGTGTGTGTTGAGTGTGAAGGCCATGGAGATGCCAAATAGAGACAGAGATAAATGGAGTGAACAGGGGTGAGACTGAGTTATTGGCCATGATCGATACAGGGGGGGTCGCTGCCAAATGGGGGGTGTAATGATGGGTAATGATATGAGTCTAGAGAGATAGAAAGGCATTCTGTGTGTGTGTGTGTGTGTGTGTGGTGAGCCTGCTGTCCATATAGTGCCTGCTCTTTCATTAATAGAACTCATTCATCGCACATCACGAAGATGGCTTAATACGCCCCCGTAACATGTAAATATATATATGCTACAATCATTCTATCTTTTCCCGTCTCTGTCCAGCTACATCCCTCACTTACACTCTCCCACTCTTTTTTTTATTTCCTGCTGCCTCCCTATCGCTCTCACTATTACTTTTCATCCTGCTGTGCATCTGTGTTTGTCTGTTCATCTGTTTTTCAAATTAACCCGTCAAAGGACATTGCTCTGGGCAAGACAAAACCTTGAATTGGTAAAACAAATGCAAGATCACATAAACAAAGAAACACATGTACACTTACTCTCAGAATTTGCACACACACACAGAATACGTCAACGTGCCCACCGCCGATCTACTGACTCTTACCACAGCAACATGAAGAGGACACGAATAATGCATTCTGCAGCACTGCTATGTGATTTACCTGCGCCTTTTCTTTCCATGCCGGTGAAACAGCCTCTCCATGCTCGGCTGGCACAAATACACCATTTGATAATCAAATGCTTGCTGTACTCTGACCTCCGTGGAGAAATAATGATAGCTACAGCCACACACTGTCAACAGCTGGAGCTGAAAGAGTCGTGGATAGATTTAGTGCTGGGAAAACTGCTGGTGAGAATGGGATCGTTAGTCAAAAATGGGCAAGAAGGTCTGCGGTTAAAGCCAGTGAGCTGCCAATCAAATCGGCGGCCAATCACGACAGGCTCAGTTACAAACGAAAACGTGACAGGGTGAAAATCTCAGGTGGAGCTCGTTATGCAGCTCATTATGCGAGACATGCATTGTCATTTAAATCACATTCGACGGCGTACCTTATTACGAACAAATATGCAAACACTCTGTGGGTTTGATGTAAGCCATTTGTTTGTAACAGCGATCATTAATTAATTTGGTAAACGCACTTAAGAATGTCATAATCCTCTATGACTATAGAGTTTCTACTGCAGACTTGGATTGATGGTATTTGAGAAAAAAAACAAAAAGATATTTTATTCATTCCATAGTTCCATTTCCAACACCTTTGTGCCATTGAAACCCGTTCACCGAGCAAGTCAAAGTCTCAGAGCTGATATATATTTTCCAAAGCATAAATAGTTTAAAGTATCTGGATTTCACAGGCAGTGTTTTAAAATGTCTCATTGTGGACGACCAAGCAACAGAGGCCCCAGGAAAGAAATGAGAGGGCGAGTTTGCTTAATGGGAAGAGCTATTTTTACAGCTTTGATGTTCTCTGTACACATAGGCGCACAGCTTATACAAAAACTAATTATAAAAGATGACCGCTTCACACAAACGTTGAAAACATATTAGCAAAATAACTGTTCAGGGGAGGAACGGGTGAGAGCGATTGAGATCCATTCTCAAATCCGAAAGAATACAGCAAACTTCTGACAGCTTTATGTGTTTAGAGGTGTGTATTCACATACAACAATACAACATTTATTGTATTTTGAAACGATCGATAAATAAAAGTACTAACGCACAAACACAGCATGTGTGCAATGCAGAGATTTTTACAAGTTGCTTCTCTTTGAAATCTGAGGTAATGTCAGTTTGTGGTGTACGCTCCATGGGTAGCCCATATCATAAAACACGGGGGGAGAGAAGAAGGTCAAGGAGAATAAAAGGGTAAGAGATTTCTTCAGAGAGGAACCATAATCTGTTTGAATTGAGGACCGGATTGCTTTCTCTGCACGTGGCGAAATAACTCCATAATTCAAAATAGAGATGTTCACAACACAACCGCTGGGAAAACTATCCTTGATCATCTCCTAGTTCCCAAACGATGGATGTGTTTTCCCCAGCATATGACTGCATATGACTCTGACTGCAACCTCTACAAACTGAACAAACAAGATTATAAATTTTTCTTGCAGCTGCAGTTTATGTAGGCCATCAATAATAGTAGAATAAAATTCCTTATTCGTATCAAAACTGTAGAGGATAAAAAAAGCATATTTTTGTAATCTGTGAATTACAGTAGAGTCACAATATATTTGTCACACATTTAAAAACACTGACTTTGGTTCAGATGTATGCGGTTTTGTTCAAAATTGTACTGTATGCTGGTTATTTCGGCTTCATATTCCCAATTTTACCACAAAGAACCTCTTCATTTGTATCAGCAGTACTTATAAAAGAGCCACCCTGTTCACAGTTCTCCGGCCTTTTTATTTTTTTTCTCCTCTGACAGCTCCTCAGTTCCTATGACCTTATGAGCAAAGAGAACGCAAAATACTAATTTAAGGTACTGATATTTGTATTCCGTGTAACAGGGAAGTACCGGTACACATATGCACTGCATGTGTGAAGGCCAGTACGTTTCTTATGTAATCATATTCATGAGTAAAAACATTAATAGGTAGATTAAGAAATATAAATCAAACATTGCAAAGGATAATGAAACACCTCAGAGGCTCTGATATGTGGTGGAGGGGTGGATAATGGCTTCATGTTTGATCAGGGAAAGTCTGAGAAATTAAGTGTCAACACTATAGGTGCTGGACGCACAACTAAAAAGGGACTTCTTAAAGACCCCATGAAATGTTTTTGCTGAGTTTTTGAAACAGTGAGTACACTTTTTTGTGATAAAAAAAAAAAAAAACTGCATGCATCTTGCAAAAGACAGGATGGGCAAATAGATAACATTTGATTACCCAGAGGTTGCCATTTTAAAAGTTCCATGGCCAAGTGCATTTGGGTAAAGTAAAACGATGGATTGGATTGTTTTTTTCTTTTGCAGCTCATTAATAACATTTTGTTACCGCAAGATGCATGCCAATTACAAATATGTCAGAGTGTCATTTGAGTTGCTCTGACGTCAAAAAACTCGAGAAATCGCGAAACGGCTGTGCTAGTTTGCACAGTCGAGCACAGTTGCTCTCCCCCGACATCGCTAACTAAAGGTATGATTGAAAATGACTTTCTGACAGCGCAGCTTAATGCTCATTCGTTTAAACAACTGTCACTACAACAAATTCCTTGTATGTGTAAACATACTTGGCCAATAAAGCTCATTCTGATTCTGTATTGTTCTCTTCTAAAATATTAGATTTTGTAACTCTGATATCATGTTTTTATGGTTATAAATTATATATGAATATTCCCTTATCATATTTCTAAAAAAAAAAAATAAATACATTTCTATATTAAACTAAAAATGGATCAGGGTTGTGCAACTTTTCCCTAAACGCGTTTTACCTTTGTTCATTGATTCACATTTCTAATTTACTTCTTTACTGAGTCTAAATATTAAATAATTTATAACCAATGAAGTAAGTGAAAGCTGTGAAAAACAGTGTGAAAAATACATTAAACTGCATCGTTGGTACAGAAGTGAGCTGAGTGATAAAGCAAGGGTAAAATCAGGTGAAATATGGGAACAAAATGGATGAGTAAAAAGACAAACAGAGGAAAAGGAGATCCAGAGGGGTTATTTAGTTGGGGGAAAAAAAAGTGCTGAAATCATAGCAAACAAAATGACTGTAGTCACTCTGGACTGACCTCACACCAAAGTCAGTCGATTTGGATTTCACTGCTGGGTTATGGATATATATATTTATATACGCAGTGCTGGAGCACACATCAAAGGCAACCAGCAGTATATGTAAGCATTTACAAATGCACACTTTTGCCAGACACAGAGTCTCTCTCCATCGCGATATTAAATTCTGTAGTATATATTTACCAGTGCAAGATCACAGCACTAATGCATTTATATGCGCCTGGCCACGCGCATTAACACGCGCCCGCACACACACACACACACACACACACACACACACACAAACACAGCATAACTGGGTTTAATCTGCTCCAGTATTTATTCCCCACTTTCTTCCAGGATGGAATAGATTGTGACATTACACACACTGGCTGCCGTAGCATCGTGCCTGCCTGCAGCTTCATTGGGTGGGTGGGGGCAGCAAGGTTGCAGGCAGCAATATTAAACCATCAATCACCTCTCCAAATTAGGGCTTTTACGTCAAAGCAACATTAGCAACACACCCACCCACAGGTACAAGCTGGATGTGAAGACAAAAACTCATATCATCACAACTCTGCTAACTGGCGGCCCTCGAACACGAACACACACACGTGCATATCGCGCTCGCCACAGAAGCACAAATAACAGTAATTAGGAGCGAAATTAATCATAATAAATCATTAGAGGTACAACAGTTGTTTTCGACTTCCACAGAATAGACAGACACTAAATATAATAAATCCGTTTTGACACAGGGTTATTGCAGGGAGAACTTTACAATGGCAACATTATAGCGGGCAATAAATAGCAAGCAATTGAAAATCGTTTGTCCTCTTCAGTGTGTACGGTGACACGCTGCGAGTGTTTTAAATATAACCTGCCACTCACAAACATTACCCACAGCAAACTAACAGAGAGGAGCGTGAGTCAGTAATGGGTCCATTTTGCTATTTTTCATGTTTCATCATAAAAACATCTGGCCCATCAATGATCCGACAAGCATATTAAGAAGCACGGAGCAGAAGAAATGAAGTGGGATAGAAAAGCCGAGAGAAGTAATGAGTTGCATAGGGAGGGGGACAAACGAGCCATTGAAATGCATTCATCCTAATTAGCAACAGCAGGGGTACGAGCGGGAGAGCTGCGTCCACATCATCCTCCATTAACACTGTTTACTTACTTACAGGCTCATTACGCAGAGGAGTAAATCCAACTGCAGAAATATAGCACTACACACTCATACATGTCCCAGCGATGCTAGAGAGCTGTGACAAAACTACAAATACTTGAACGTTGAGTGTGTTTTGTGTCACAAAATGGAGCTGCAGAAAAGTGATTGTTTTCAAACAGGTTTCCCAAACATTTTCTCCATCTGCCATTGGTCGAGATAGCCCCGCTCAAAACTCATGCTATTGGTTGAGTCGTTGTTACCGGGGCAGACTGGTTGTGATTCGCAAATAAACAAAGAAATGTTTTGATAACACCACAGAGGCAGTGTTTATACTTTTCAGGGGAACCAACCTTCAAATGGCTCACATTATAAATTGATGATATCTGTACTATTTAAAAAAATTAAACACTGATATTGTTTTAATACTACACATATGATAATGTCATAAATAAAAGCAGCAAAAGAAAACGACAATACAGTGTGTCGATATTATCATTAATTCTTTTGCCCATAAAAATGGTTTGTATGAACATCAAATCGATGAGTCTCTTTAGGTTTTTTATTATATTAGAGTAACCTGATAATCTAAATTCTGTCAGGACCACTATCGTCAAAATGATAGATACTCAGCATAAAGTTTGGTTTGGCGGTATGGTTCTGTTCTGGGCAAAACTCCCTGTCCATCCATGCAGCCTGTCATGAATGAGCAGGGAGAGCAGCAATAATAATAATAATAACCCCCCCCCCCCCCCCCCCCCCCCCCCCCCCAACACAAACGAAAGGCCAGAACCCCCCAACACACGATAGGCCAGAACCGGCCAAACCACAACTGATGGCATTCTGAAAGAAGCATAGCCTTCTTAAAGTAGCAGAGACTGGGGCAGCAGCCCCTTAAAGGAGAAGGCAGTGAAGGGGTGCTCTTCTTTATAAGCAGTTAAGAAGAGCAGCAGCCCCTTACCGTAGGAGAGTAGCAGCAAAGGGGTGCTCTTCTTTATAAGCAGCTAAGAAGAGCAGCAAGCCCCTTTAATGCAATACCTGAAAAAGATGCAGAAAACGCACTAAAATTGGCAGCCTAATCTGCAGCAAACACAGCGCACTGCAGCCATATGAGCAAACATGAATGGTTCAAGAGATCGCCGGTTCTACCTGGCCTAAAAGATTCAGCATCCATTTAAAAGCTCTATAAAACAGTATATAACACTCAAATCAACTCATCCGTTACAAGTGTGTCGTCTCCCACTGACATTGTGCTCGTTGTGTTACGTGTCCTCAATCTTGACAACCCACATGAGCAAAGACAAAAATCCTTACCAATACACTCGATAGCTTGCAGCAAGCATGTTGCTTGCTTAAATCACAGCATGTTGCAGTAGTCAAGAAACTTAAGGAAATAGCAGTCCCAATACTAGATGAGCCATAAGCAACAAGCATATTTCGAGAACAATCAGATAGTCTAAACAACAGCAAAACATTAGCTTCGCAGTCGCTCACGTCACCTCAGAACCCTCATTGCTGCTGCACATAGCTGCCAGTGTGAACGCCCCTTTAATCAGTGAAGCTGTTTACGTTGCACACTTGCAGTGTAGACATTTTCGTTGATTATAACGTTCAAGTCTCGTTGCGTCCTGTCACTTGCTTGCAGTGTAGGCAGGGGGATGTATTTGCTGTCTCTGTCTTTCAAACTGACAAAAGCTCTGTTCAAGTGTTCAGACATATAGGAGTTCCTGTCTCTCTATCGCACTCTTTCCTTCCTTCTTTTTACTTTCGCACATATACATACCCCCTACCTGCTTCTGCCTCACTCTCCTCGCCGGTGAAATTGGTATTCTGCTTTCTCTCCTCACAGTATGCGAGACTAACTCAAAGAGGAATGAAAAGCATATATGTCTCCTATTCAAGAAAGTCTCCTCCATCCTCTCCTCTCCTGTCTTGCTTTGTTCTGGGCCTGTGATAATGAAAGTTAATTACGCTTCCATGTCTTGCTGCAAAGCACAGAGTTGCCAGAAGAAATGTGGAACAGACAGACAGCATCCGAGTGCCAGGATCAGATCAGATATATTCCAGCAGACTTAACTGTAAACACAACTTCAGCCAAGCATTTCTGGGCAGATTCCCCCTCAGCACGAGCTAATCAAGACAAAACCCACATCGTAGCCGGAATAATCCTCCAACATTTTGGAATTATTTCGGTATGGCTCTGTAAGAACATTGCGATCTTCTTCTTACTTGTTAGAAAGATAACTGCTCTGTTTTAATCTCTTTTATGCAATATTGTGGTGCAGACAGTGAGAAATTAGGTTTGCGGAAAGCTAAGTGTGTGTGTTTTAATATTGCCACACTCCTAAGTATATTATTTGGTGAAACTAGCTCCATTTTGGTTACGTAACGTCTCACTGAAATGAGAGAGATTGGATGTGAAGTAACAATCGAAGTCTGAAACCACCAAAACACATTTAAGGACCCCAAGCAAGTTTGGAGAACACAATTTTCTTAGCTGTATAAATGTATTTCACATTAAAACAGGAAGTTGGGACATTACCAAAGGCTTTTTTTAAGGCAGGTGCTATTTACACACAAATGGAATCACAGACTTTCTGCATTTTGTCTAGTAAAATATACTAAATGAAGATACTTATAATATATGCTAATAGTAAAACACATTATTAGCTTTTTTCATAAATCTATTAAATGCAGGGTACAAGTGTACTGTATGGAGCACCTGAAGGGACATGGTGATGGAAAAAATATGAGATGGGAGAAAACAATTACATTTAAATGTGTTTGAATTTACTGTTAAAACGTATCACATGCTCTCGTAAAAGTATTGCTTCCCTCAAGAAACCTTGGATTTGCTTATAAAAAAAAGCATTGAAACAGTTTTTCGTCCAAACCTCCCATATTATATCCCTCACAAAAGTTTTGTTAGTGAACAAAAAAGTTCTGCGAGCTAACACAAAAGTTTTACAATACAGTATAAGCATTGACATTTAATTGTTCTTGTCAGCTGTCGAGGGGCTCCATAGAAAAGGGATGCAAAATGGCCTGAAAATCAAAATGTTAAAAAAAATAATAATAATTAAAAATGGCCTGAAATTGTTCTACTGAACCTAATTTATTACCTAAATAAGTGCATATCTGCATTATACAGACTTGTCTTGCTTAGCTGGCCATGAAACTCTGCTATAGACAAATGTTATTAATAATGCTGCGGCTGTAGCAATTTTTGTCTCTCTCTCTCTTTATGCAACTTTATGAGCTTATACTGTACTTGAAAAAATCATTACAGGAGGTAAACTTGTCTGGTTCTGCTAAACAGAAAGATCACATGTGGGCGAGCCAAAGAAAACATCTCTGCTAGTTCTCACAACTGATCTGATGGAGTCTCAAAGAACATATAACACAAAAAGCACCATTATCTAAGACAGTGAGCTAACTGACAGAGCATACTGTAGATGAGGAGACCTTGCTCCCTGTGACCTGTCTCAAGCCCACCAGTCTGAGGAAGAGTGACACTTAGTGGAGGCAGAGAGAACTTCAATCTTCACGATCTCATGACACAGACTCGGCACTGCTATAAAACACAGCTCTCCAGTTTATTTTAGCAGGTTTTATGGAAAGTGATTTAAGCTCCATGATTTATTTGTCACCCTGCTCAACATGTGGGAGGCAGACAATCTTCCACTCCCAAACAAGGCAATCATTTTCCATAAACCACTCGAAAGAATGAAACTAATAAAGCTCTCACAATGAACCGCACATTCGAATCGTGAGCAAACAGCGGTGAGACGATTTTGCACAGATGAAGGGTTGCATAGATAACATCAGTCATTTTTCCAGGTATGTGATTGTCACTAGTGCTTTCCCCTATCTGCAAAACTGTATTTGGCTTGTCAGCTGCCTCGTTCTGAGATGTAAAGAGTTTCTTTTGGCTTTGTTTCCATGGAGAAAATATTTTTTTTCATATAAAAAAAGTTCTAGCCGTCACAGTTTGATGGATTCCCTTGTTATGCTGTTTCCGGCCCCAGCTTTATGAGATAGTTAGCTCCCGCTACACACAACAGACGGCTCGGAGATGGGTGTCATTTGGAATCTGAGCTCAACTGAGCTTTTCCACACGCACACACTCTTTCTCTCTTTCCAAATATCCTGCTGTCCTGTCCACAAGCTGGCCCTGTTTTATTAATTAAAAGCAAATCACTCCTTCAAATGACTTTTTTCTTCATTTTTTCCCATAGGAGCGGATGATGAGGTGGTATTACATGGCCGGATCCCAATCAGAGAGAGAGGATCCAATCAATCACTCCCTTATCTGTGCTCGGCTCTTCTATTACTCGCGTGGCAGGCTACTAAGTCCTGGCTTTGAGAGCGCGTGCGTGTGAGAGCGAGTGGCAGTTGCTGTGCCGATAGAGGAGCTGTCATTCGGGTGCCGTAGATTAATGAGGGACCCGTCGCGGTGTTTAATGTTGTTAATATGGGCTGCCGGTGAGGCCGTTACACAGATGCCTCCTCCCGTCAACTACACCCTCTGAGTGATCACCTGCGATGCACACTGTGCCAATTGGACAGGGTTTAGTAGGTTAGCATGGGCATTTAGACCATAGGAAATATTTACACCCTCACACAAAAAGTAACCATGAATTCTGAATAAATCATGATACAGCTCAGGATAGTCATTAGCAGAGATCGACCAACAGTTAGTTTTACTAACTTTTTTTTTTTTTTTCAATAATTAAGCATTTTACTTAATCGGATATCGGTTTTGTAATATCAGATAGCCTATCTGGAAGGCGTTTCAAGGATTGCATTATTACAGCACTGCATGTAAGGGAAAACAACAGTATTCACAGGTAAAGCATTTTCTTTGCTTTAATACATGTTATTAAATTTAAATTCATGCTAAAATGAGACGTGTAGTTTAAACCTAATTCTAAGCAACAGAGAAAACTCTTGTGGTGTAAATCAAAATCCCTCAAAGTTCTAAAGACGTAACTTTACGCTGAAAAATTAAGAGTGAAGAAAACAAACTAGACAACTAGTGAACTACGTTTTGCAAGACTTGCGTCACTTCCGGCCGTAGCTGTATCCCTTATAGCCACAACTAGCTGTCACTGGGGCAACAAAAGCTAAAATATATCAGTAACTTTTAAAAGGGTACTGCCACAGTGTAAAAGATCCTTGGAAATCAAGCAGTTTACCACCCTTTCAGTTACAAGGTCGATGCCCAGGGATGATACAACAAAATATCCACCGTATGTATAGCTTTAAGCAAGATCCATTCATTTAAAAGTCTCTAAATTATATTAACATTTACCATATGACATTTATTGCACTATTAGTCATTATTTGCGTAATTACAGCTCTTTGAAAATGACTTTATTATCTTCACAAGTGATGGCAGTAGTTTTCGAATTTTACAATAGCGTACACGCTTTGCATAGACACATACAAATGCACAGTGTGAATATCACTTACATATTTAAATAATTTTAATTACTATTACTATTATTTCAAGATTTATGTATGATATTTCAGTGGGAATTTAATTATTTATTATCAACAAGTAAAAACTTTCGCAAACTTCCGGTTCACGGGGACTTTAAAATATTCTAGCGGTCCCCTCAGAGTGATGCTGCGTCCCAATTCGCCTACTTATACTATGCCCTAAAAGTATGTACTCTTTTTGTGAAGAAATAGTACATACTTTTGAGTATGTAGCAGAATAGTAGGCAAGCTTTGGGACACACTTCTTCGTCATAGCTGCTTCTTTAAAGGCCAATTCACACCGCACAGACAAACCCCAACAAACAAGTTGGCTCAAGTTGGCTGTTGGATTTAGAACCTTATGAAAAATAACTCTGTCATGTTCACACTACACCAACAGAAACCGACCAGCTCTATATCTATAAGCATGTTCAGTCGGATGAAAACAAACTCCAACCAACACCAACAGGGGTAACACACTGATCCAATAAACTCCAACAGACTAGTTTGTTGTGTCTGTGCAGTGTGAACTGGCCTTTAAGACGCTCAGTTGCTTAGTTACGTGCATCCTGTAACTGTTTAAACTCCCCTGTCAGTCATCTTGTCACAGGTGACATCATCCACATTTCGTTTAATTTGAATAAAGAAGCACATCGCGGGTCTTTCATGCCGAGAACTCTGCTCATGTGTTTGCGTAATGATGCATTTCAAAGTTAAACACCAAACGTATCATTATAAAAGTTCACAGTGTTGCTGCAGATGAAATATAACGTGGATAACATTCAATAAATATTTTTTCATTCGGTTAGACATTGATTACTTATCACTCTAATCCTTTTCTCTACCTGTCCGTCGGTCGCGCATATCCGCCATGTTTTTAGTTTTTTAACACTTTTTATGCGTGTTTGTAGTTCTAATCGAATCCTCGTCCACAGCGCAGTCAAAGTCTCTTTAAGGGTATTCTATAGTCTTTGGCGCAGTGTTGTGGGCAATATTAGCCGTTAGAGCGTGCATTGATCTGCATTTCGAATTCTAACTGGAAATAGTAGACCATCCCGGAACCTTTGGCATACTTTTTTAAACATACTATGATTTGGGACATACTAATTCTATTTTCGAATACTATTTAGGACAGATAGTATGCGAATTGGGAAGGAGCATGAGTTTTTTTTTTAAAGGCCAGTTCACACTGCACAGACAAACGCCAACAAACTCCAACAAACTAGTCTGATGGAGTTTGTTGGATCAGTGTGTTACACTTTTCATAAGATTCTAAATCCAACAACCAACTTGAGCCAACTTGTTTGTTGGAGTTTGTCGGCGTTTGTCTGTGCGGTGTGAATTGGCCTTATTAGGCGACCGTTATTTTAGAACCCTTGCCCTTTTCATGATTGTCACATGACACACCGGTACCACAATAACACTATGACAGATGGATCGCTTTTATTTAGTTTTTCCTTTTTTATTTAATATATTCACAAGCTTGCTTACCATGTCATGGACAATCTGATATTCCGATTCACAATTATGTGTAAATGAGTGTGTTTTGTTGTTTAAACACCTTTATAAATTATCTTGATCGTGATCTGTAACGTGAGATGGGCGCCGCCATGTTTGTTTGCGCTGCAGTTCAGAGAGTCCTGTCAGTCGGATTTACAGCACATTAATTCATAGATTTCTCCCAAAATACATGCAAGTAAGTGGCAGGTGAGCTGGGTGAAGAATAGCGTGAGCTTTATAGTTACTTACACTATGTGTATCTGATATGAATAAAACACATCGGCAAATTAAATTTGAATGGATTGTTATTGTTGCTTCCATAGACATCTGTGTGTATTTTACAAGCTCTAAATGTATTGTTTTACTAGTACTTGTGTATTTAAATGTCTGAAACCTAAAATATGCATTATGTGGTTAAGAACACTGAATAGTTTTGATAATATGACAAACGCAGTGCATGTCTCTCTCTGGCACAGCGCCTTACTCAGGGACCTTACTCCCAGGGGCACGGAAATAAAAATCCCATATGTGGGATTGCAGCTAGTGAGCCAGACCCCATCGCCCAACATCACACCATTGACCTGTTGATGGTCTTGCATCTGAATGGGAGCAGATCCTGCATCTACGTTCCAACATCTAGCTGAAATTCTTCCCTTAAGAGCATATTCTGTTAGGGAGGACCACCTCCATATTAATTCCCAAGCACACATGATGGGACCTTATGGGCCATATTAACACAAATACTTCAGCAGCAGAGAGGAGGAAGTATACGAGACAGCGGTGGCAATGGAGAATGGATGTCTATATGTGTTTTGTCACCCATTACTTGCTACAAGCTTCCCCGCATTAACTCGTTGCTCAGCTATACAAACAAATATGTCACCACTCATAGCGTACACACAAACACACACATCTGCGCACCCGCCGCCCACTCCCTGAGTAAAATTCAGTTTCAACGATGACCTGTAAGGCGGACATTTTGACCTCTATCCAGGAAAGAGTTTGAGTCAAGGTGTCAGAGAAAATGGGAGCGATCACGGAGCTGTGGCAGTTTATAGCACAGGCAGCAGGTGCTGAAGGTGTGATGGGTGTATTTCTGTATCTGGAGAGCTGTAATGGGAGACACTCGCACCTTTCAATCGTCTCTCCACAACAGGGCCTGGATAATGAACGTGTCAACTGTTAACATTCCTGCAGTGTGACTCCTCTCCTTCACCTCCTTCTCTCTGTCTGCATCTCTCATATTCTGCCTACCACCTTATCCTATTGGCATTCTCTCTTGCTTCCACTTGCTAATTTTCACTTCTCGTTCTCTGTCTCTCTCCGCCAACCTCCCACTTCCTCCCAGCACATTTCACTCTCCCTCTCCTCGCCCCATCTATCACCTCCCCCTACAATGTTCTCATTTAATCTTTCCCTCCAGAAATGCGTTCAGCTCCAATCATCTCAGATCACCTCGGATGACTTAGTGCCGTTGTTGCTGCTATTACGGCTGATATTACCTGTGCTTTCTCACAACTGCTGATAAGTATGTTAGAAACCTCTCTCGTCTCCATGTCAGGACCTCTTCACCAGAAGCGACCGCTTAAGGCTCAATAAAGCCAGAGTTATGTCTCATATCTCTTTGTTTGCGTTCCGTGTCGAGCGTCCGTGACATATTGCACCTGCCGTGTGAAGCACATCTGTGTGGACAAATCTATCCCTGTTGCCATTGCTCACCTGTTTGCTTTTCAACAGCTGCTTTTGAGAATAACGAGAATCTGTTTCCTAGAATTCAGTTCCTTATTTAAAAATGTACATGCCCTTGTAATCTTTAGTCAAAAACATTAACTTCCCCTTTCCCTTCAACAATATCTCTTCTCTGATGGCATGTGCACTTGCCCAAAGGATGGGCAATAATTCCTTTCTTCCAGCAATGTGTCACTCACAGGAAATCACAGCATTAGCAAACGACAATGATCCAACCAATTACCAAAGGACAAAATCTAGTCCCGCCCTATATATTTTTGTTGTTCTTGTTGTTCTGAGAAGCCGTTTCACTTGGATATGCCACAATAGGGAAGGAAAGACGCAACTTCCATTTCATGTCAACTTTAAGTAAACAAAACTTAATCTGAAAAGACTTGTTTACAGTTTCTGTTGATCATGGAAGCAGTAATTCATCAAATGATGGAGAGCAGCGTCATACAAGATGGATAATTGTGCCGTGAAAATTACATTTTATGACAGTTGTGGCACAGTAATGTTTAGTAATGAAGAGCTAAAACAATGCAGACAATGTATGCAGATAAACCATACTTTTGGAGGGTGCAATTCAATTCTTAGTGAACCCCCACCCCCACCCCTTCCGCACCCACACAAACTCTGCATATTAAAAATACATATTTCCTACCATGTCATATTAACCTGTCAGTAAACTGTTATGTTAAACTTCCAAATTTGCATTTTAACATTGCTTTCAAAAGAATTTCAAGAGTAAGATAGACAAGCACAAAAGCTGGAGTAGATATTAAAACACTGAAAAGTAGAGCTTTTAAAGTGTATTTATAACAATTCCGTATGCGTATGACTGAGCAAGTACAAGTGGAAGGTGCATCTTCAAGTATTTTTTGAAGGTTGTGATGGTCTCAACAGATTAGTAGGAGATCGAAAGCTTGAGAACAGAGGGAGTGAAGGTTTAGTAAATCGAATTTGCAAAATTAGTCTGATTCACCAAACAATGTGAATGATTCACTAAAAACAGCCAAACTCAAGTAATTTGTTTGCGAACTGGATATGATATTGTGCTCAACTAATCAATTGTGTTTGAGTAGTAACTAATACATTTCCAGATATATGGATATAACACAGTGGTGCTCAGTCTTTCAGACTTATCAACTTGTTCAAAAGTAAAAAAGACGAGGTTGGGTGGATGAATGTTCTTTGGGCTGAAGGCTGACAGTTAATATTACATGTTCTCAGAGGTGACAGGAGCCCCCATAGAGCAGGTGCTAAGTGCGCGTTGAGTCACCATTGCCTTGTGCGGGTGGGTGAAAATGCCATTTACCTGAGCCAATCACAAAGAGCCTACTCGCCTTCTCCCGCTGGGCAGTCCAGACCCATTTAACAGCTGTTCCCCCTCTGTCTATCTCTGTCTCTCTGGAGAATCTAGCTTTTCTACATGAAATCCATCACTGACCAGGCACCTGCAGAGTCCATGGGTTAAGTTTGCATTATAGCGAATCCCCATGATTCCAGCTCACTGAACTCAGTCTAGTTTAATATATAAAGATGTGCTTTTTAATTATCTTCATGTCATGTTACATTTCCGCCGCAGCACCTGGGAGAGAAAGGCGATGCGTCACTGCACTTCCTCATCTCCTTTGTTCTCTCTTTCCCATTTTGCGCTCGCTTTCCTTGATTTTCCATCTTTTTCTTGATTTGATTGTCTCTCCTCTTGCAGTCCCCCTCCCAGTCTTCTTTTGTCATGTCCGATCTTTCCCATCTGTGCCGCTATTCATGCAACACTTATTCAGACCCGGCCTGTTAATGCAAGTGATAATGAAACAAGTGCAGCCTGGCGTACAACCCCAAAAAATCATGCAAAATATTTCCGTCCTAACACCTTGCATCTCACTCGCAACTGTTTCCTGGACATGGAGTGAGAGTATTTTCCTTCCTCGTGTGTTGATCACTCTCTCCTAGGAATTTTATCATAACACTAATCACTGTCGGCTTCGGAACGACAGTGTTCCCCACTGTCAAAGGAATAAAGGGAATACCTTGGCTAATTACTCTCTCGTAGGCTTGGATCTGCTGAGGGTCTAATGAGCGTACACGAGTCTACCGTTGAGATCTGATTTCAGATGAGGAAGTGTCAAGTTAGCTGGAGAGGGCCAGAGGAGGCGAACTTGTCTCCCTTGATGTGCACTTAATTGACAGGAAGCCAATGTGCGGGAAGAAATCCCCAAGAGCAATTATTAATAATGGAAGACGGAGAAATATTTATACACACAGAAAAACCTGATCTAGCGGCTTTCCTTTTGCTAACTCACCTACCTCCATCCAGTTACATTTCTCGGCATTCACGGGTGCACATCTCTGTGCCATGTCTATTCTTGTCATTTAATGTGAAAAACACGCCAGTGCTGTCCGTTCCTGGCGGAAAATAGAGTTCTTTGCGGGAGAGAGCACATGGTGTAACTACCGGTGACATGTGAGACAGCTGGGGTAGTCGGCCAGCAAAGGCGTTTAACCTCAAGACACCTGCAATGGACCTGATACTCTTGTGTAATTTTGCCAGGAAAGTGGCGATTCAGATATTCTTTCTGAATTTTGCATGAAGAGTCCAAAAGTCTGAACACTTCATGCCCATTTTTGCATTCCCAACAAGCAGTCAGGGAGGAAATAACTTGATTTCTCTGTAAGCTTATGGGTGCTGAGAAAAGGCAGCGCGCTGCGACTGTAACAGATGTTACGATGTATTTTGGTTTCCATTTGCAGCTGAGGCCTTAATACCAAATTACAGTTCACTCTAATGGAAGATGGCATACCAATTTATGGTTAGCCAAACTGTGTCCGTGCAGGATTTGGAATGTCGTTTCATGGTGTTTGGGCATAATACGGTATGAAGAATGGAATTTTATGGGAACATCCCTTTATGAGAGGAAACATCGGTGCGTCTGGAGATGTGATTTGTACAAAGAAGCTGGAATTTCAGCTTAGCCCACACATTGAATATTCTAGGACAACAGAGGTGGGAGTTAGAATAGTTTTCCCCAACAGATAAGGCTTTTGTTGGCGCTACAACATCTGCCTGCCAGTCTACTTGTCTGTCTGCTTGTCTTTTTAACTGCTACTTCATTTTGTTGCTCTGCCTTCAACATTAATATTTGGAGTTTGGAGGATTCAAAGTCCGACTCTCCATATGTTGTTGCTAGTGAATGCAGATGTTTGCTGCTAACAAGTCTTGGCTTGAAAGGGATTTGTTACGCAGTGTATGGAAATCCAAGTTTGACATGAATGGCAGCATGATGTGGCTTTGTGGAAGAAAAGAGGATGCAGTTTATGAAGGGACTTTACACCTCACATTCAAAGAACTTTTCACTTAGTGATCTCCTTAGGGAACACTTTACAACAACATATTATCTCCCCAACTCCTCTTCCTCTCTCTCCCTCCATCTTCTCTTGCTCTCCCTTTCAGGGGTAGCTATCTAATTCTGTGTATTAAAAAGTGCCTGCGGTTCTTAGCTGTTGAATATTTCATGCCTTTTAATTTTTTCTTGCTGCTAAGAGTAACTTTAACAGTCATTCTCCTTCTCTCCCGCCTTCCGCCCATCCCTCAAACCCACCGTGAAATCACATTTAGATTCATACATACATACATACATACATTTCATAGTGCCGGTAATCTGTAAATCAAACCCAGCCCTGTATGGTGGAAATGAACAATATATCACAAAGAAACCTGCGTCTAAACTCTGCTAACAATCACTTCACGATTATCACTGTGTGATATTTAGAGTGATATGAACAACAAAAACCAAGCTGAACAGAAGTGTGACATGGTTAATGGCACTTTCAAAAAATACGGTACCCTTCTATAACGGTGTTGCATGTTGTAAAATGAAACAAATTCTATTTAGTTTTACTGAAAAGAATCCTGTTATCTAACATACTGTATGATTAACATAAGAAAAATCGGGTTGTGTAAACATAAAATATGTTCTCTCTTCATTTATAGATTTTGGTTTCAGTGGTATTTGAATTACAGTTGAATATGTTTAAATTATGAATTAATAAAAACAATGTTTAGCTGCATCCCTGACCCTGTTACTTCATTATTTAAATCTGCTTAATTTTAACTTAGATTTTAATAAAATTTTTTGAATGAAAAATGAAACCGCTCAGTGTGACAATCAATATTTTCTTCTTTTACAGATCATTTGCTGAAAAAAAAAAAAGTTTCAGACACAATTTTGTAACCAATTTGTGGAAAGTCATAGTCCTTAATTCTAAAAGAAGCGTTTTGAAGAGTTCTATTGGATGAGCCTTGCATGTGCATGAACGTCTCAGCGGTCCATCCCCTCCTTATGAATGGGGGGATACACACCAATCAAATAAAAGATGGGTTTGAAACTTGACTTGCTTTCTAATCAATGTATTCAATAGGACACATGCACCCCTTGGTTTAAACGGTTAGTATGCTAAGTGCTAATGACTTTTGAAAGTGCTACAGTATTTTCCTCTGTTGAAGTAAACACTGCGTCCTTGATTTCATCTCATTAGCAGTGAATTGAGTATTTGAGAGAGAAAATAGGAGAATAGCCATTTGATAGCAGGAGCCCACTATGTTCTTTATTATGAAAAGCTTGAATGGGATGTGGCCCACATGAGCAACAGCCAGTCTTTAGCTGCGCTTTCATTCTCATTACAGGCTGATTGATCACCTGAGCTGCCAGCATCAGTTCTCCGCTACAGTATATAATTACACTGTAAAAATAATATTCATTGAGGCAAACACACAGACCCCAGGCGACACAAAGACTCCATGGGCATTCGGAGGGTAAATAACTCTGGAAGAAAAGAGATTTCATGCAAAAACTTGTAGAGAAAGTCAACTCTGTAACAGTCTCTGGTTGATAGAGTCGCATCCATGGCTTGTTGCGGTAGTTTGTTTATAAGACGTTTTTTTGCAGACTGTTTCATCATGATGATGAAACAGAATTACATACAGAATTACCAAATGACCACTGGAACTAGTTGAGACCTTACAATCTGACTCTGCTGCAGTTAAATTGAACTGCTGGTTTGTTGGCCAGAGGATTTTGATTTTGATATTGTGCAGTTGCTTTGACACAATTTACATTGTTAAAAGCGCTATATAAATAAAGGTGACTTGACTTGACATGATTAAACTCATATGATATTCGGAGGATCATCCCCTAGGAATCAAGGCGACGACATTACTAAAATATGCAAAGCACTTCTCTTTTGTGGAGAGCAGTGCAGACAGCATGGGTGGACTTCGGGGGTTTAAGCACAAATGTCTTTTTTATCAACTTGTTTCTATGAATGATAATTTTTTGTCAGTAATAAAATACTTCAGATATGCAATTCTGCTCTATAAATCAGATGTAGTCTCACAAGCTAGACTTTTGACTACTGGCATTGTGTCTGGTGCATATTGATGTTTATTCTGCAACAAAGTGAAAGCTCATTTAAATGATGCTGCAGCTTTTTGTTTGCAGTGAACACCAGAGAAATTAAATTTGCATCCATATGTAAGAAGTAGCATTTAAAAAGCATTTGAATTTAATGTTTATGTTTGCTGAAACTTGCGCTTTGTGCAAAAATCCTTTTTAAAGTGACAATGGCATGAACCTTGAAAACTTCATCAAAAGCAGCTAAATATATAGAATATCCTTCTGAAATTTTGGGGTAAGGAAATTAATACTTCTATTAATCAAGCATATATTAAACTGATCAGACGTGACATTAATGACAGCAAATGAATGTGGTTCTTTTTAACTCTCTATTTATCAAAGATAAAGGCACAGCTGATCTGACCAATGATCACATCTGAGGCTGAGACAGAATCTAGCCTCAGAATTATGTACACTTTATAATGCATCTCACAGACTTAACATGTCTTATAAAGTGTACTGTATTCCAATTTTTATCAAAAGACGGCACCACACAGAGGTCTGGGCTAAGCTCTGAATATCCTCTTAACCTAGAGCCGCCCATGGCAGACTGTATTATTGTTACTTAATTGGAATGTAATATATTTTGCTGTATTAGTCAATCAACAGTGCACTACTAATTGTGGGTTTGGTATGCCATCAATATTCATAAACACAATCCATACTGCCACATGGATGTTACAAGAATGAGATTAATTTCCCATTTCTTACTCCTTTTCTTGCGGAAAGTAGTAATTATTAGTAGTAGTATTTTAAAAACCGCCTTCATTGTTGTTCCTTTGGCATTTGTATTCAACCTCCACGCAATATAATACGGCAGCAAATAACCTCATCATTAAGTCCATATCAGCCATGAACATGATTCATTGTTTAGAGACACTTTTTGTTTTTTTCCCCCCTCACAAAATAATGGCACTTTTGGTAGATAATGCGTCCGTTTGAAGAAAAGACCAGGGAGTGTCAAGCTGAATGTAATGATTTCATAAATGTAAATTCAAGCAAGATTATACTTCCCCACACCAGTTACCAGGGTTTGGCCCTTAGTTACGAAATTAGTTATTCATGAGTGAAACCTTTAGAAAAGGTGACAGTAATGAATTATTAATAGCCAATAGGTCCAGACCAGGACAATATATCTCCTGCTTCCCCTTCACCACATTATTAATTATTCATTTAAGTGTCATAAATAAGAAATATGAATGGAGAGTGCGGGAGTTGCACAATTACATACTAATTACCCAATCAGAGGTGTGGCTAATTAATTTCTCCACTCACGTGAGTATGGACTGGTGTACAGTTGATCATGATCAGATCGAACAGTGCACAGTAGTCTCATTTAGCAAGACATCTAACTATTGACACAGAGTCTGATCTACATTGTAGCTTATTCTGGCCTGCTTAGGAAGTGAACGCCTGACTAACATGTAAAATGACGAAGCAGAGCTTTCTTTTTATTTCCATGTTTAGAGATGAGCTCCCTAAAAGCTTATTGCTAAATCTAAGAATGCTCAAGGTTTTACGTTTATTCATTTAGCAGACACTTTCATTCAAACTGAAAAATACACAATGACTGCTTCAGCATAATCAAGGATATCTCATGTACTTGAGTGTCTAAAATGCAACTCTTGAAAATCTTTCAAATTAAATAAAGTGAAGTCCCGGGTACCTTATACAGCTTTGTTTCTCTGCAGATCAATAATAACCTGCGCACTTAAAATACGGAATATTTTGACCCCTGCTGAATGTCTGAAAGCCTGGACAAAACATAGCATCTGACCCACACAGCACAGGTAAAATGCTAGTGTATGTCAGATGGATGGCTGAACTGATGTCAGAGCAGGACTTCCTGCTGGGGAGATGGGCAGCAATAAGTATGCACCAGCGCAAAAGAGAAAGACAGAAAAGAAGAGACGCAATGTTCAAAATAGCATAATACCGTACAATTATTCCTACAAAATAGTACAGAAGTGCCCACTGCATAGACCAATGCCCTTACCATGCAATTTCCTTGACTTAAAGGGGACATTGGATGCAAAATTCACTTTTACATGGTGTTTGTATGTAAATGTAGCTTAGCAGTGTATGGACACAACCACTATACAATGATAAAAAATTAATCACCAAAAAACCTAAACAGTCTCAATTATCAAGCCATTTTGATTTTCTGAGCAGTATGATGTCATATTGCTCAGGCCCCGCCCATGACCACTGATGGACTGTATTAACATAGTTCCACTCTCAGCCAGTTGTACGCTGTCTGCTATTTTCTCTGTGCTCCAGCAGTTGTGTCAGTAATGTCTCATAAGCAATGCAGGTGTTTTGTAGTTGGATGTAAAAGTGAACATAACAGTCTTCATTTTCTCCCAGTATCATAGAGCCACTGAAGACACAGTGGATTAGTTTTGTTTTTGATGGTAATGTGCCACCGAATACCAAAAAAAAAAAGAAAGAGTGAGGCGGTGTGAGCAGTAGATCATTATCATTTAAAGGGACATGCACCGAAACGACTCGCTGACCACTGAGGAATTTTAACCAGCTCATATTGCAGACATTTCATGAAGACCCTAAAGAATCAATCATACCAACTTGTGGAAAATGGCCATCTGACATCCCCTTGATTCTTCCATTTCTAATATGCTTAAGTAATATCATCAACAACATTTAATACCTTTCTTGATTGCTAAATGTTAAGACATTTTTACAACAAATGTGGGTTAAAAACAAAATAAGTGGTTCTATTTCCAAGGTTTAAATTAGAGCAAAGAAGCCTATAGCATCTGGAGAAAACTATCAGCTATCATTCCAATCCATCTTAATGTCAGTTGTTCAGCTGTTCAGAAGTTTGTAAACTGTTATCTTTGCTTATGGGCACTTTTGTTGGGCCATAAAGGACTGCTCATTCTAGAGCCACAGGAAAATAACACCATGATAACACTTATTAATTCTGAGCTGTGATGTCATGAAACATAAGCACTACTCACATCATATTTTCAAAAACTTGCATTCTCTTCTGAACCTAGTGGAGGCTTGAGACAGAGCAGATGAGATATGAGATGAAATAAGAAAAGAATGGATGCTCTTACTCTAACACTCCAATCCTGATTGAGTTTTTCTGATCCACACACACATACACACAGACACACACACACTCTAATTAAAGGTTAAGCCGATTCCACCACAGTCTGATAGCACTGAGAGGCAGAGGATGTACCATTTAAAACACCCAGTAATTAATGCTGCTCACTCTGCAATCATACGAGAAAAGAGGTTGAAAGGCGCAAGAGACTAAATATACACTCAAATAGGAACGGCGATAGATCATATTTTTTTCTTCTCCTCTTCAATAGCTCTGTATTCCATCAATGACACTCACCTTTCCCAAACAGAGCAAAATTCGTCCACACCTCACTTCCTTTGAACCAGAAAAACTATAATTATTTCTGTAAAGGGGAACTCGGGAGAGAGAGAGAAATAAATATTTTAATTAAATTTATAGCTAAAACAGGAAGTACCTGATTTGGTGGTATCCAGTGTTGGTAGTAAAAGGTTTGTTTAGCTCTTAAGGTAGTTTACAGGAGGTCAGTATCTCTCCACCCTCAATACCACGACTGAGGTGCCCTTGAGCAAGGCACCGAACCCCCAACTGCTCCCCGGGCGCTGCAGCATAAAATGGCTGCCCACTGCTCCGGGTGTATGTTCACGGTGTGTGTGTGTTCACTGCTGTGTGTGTGTTCACTGCTGTGTGTGTGCACGTTGGATGGGTTAAATGCAGAGCACGAATTCCGAGTATGGGTCACCATACTTGGCTGAATGTCACTTCACTTCACTCACTCAGTAATCCCTCCGCATGCTGCTAGCAGTAAAACACATAACCCGGCTCATGCTCTACGAAACACAGTATTGGTGCAGAGCTTAAGCTGCCAGCCACCAAGAAAAAGCCCCAGAGTTTTTTTTCCCCATCCAAGCGGGTTTCTCTCCTGCTCTTCAGTCGTGCTGTTGGACGCCTGTATTTTGGGGATTAGTAGTTTAATCGACCTTGTAATGGGGAGATCAGAGCAGCGTGGAGCCATGGAGAGGAGTTCTCACACACATATACACACGCTTATTCTTGTGCAAACACACACGTTCACAATCAACCCCACCCTGCTGCGTCTCTCTAGTACTTTTTATATGTACTAGCTGTTTATTTTGCTCCTAAAATAAATAAACATTGAAGCAATCTTGCTTTTCAGACACAGTAACAATCTCAGAGGGATGATGGAGATATGGTCACCTTGCAAACATGCAGAAGCTTGTTCACACCATGTCAGTAATTGGCTATATTACACATAAAGCCTTTTCTGTAACCCTAACTCTAATTAAGCAGTATTTTTTTTCTGTATAGAAATACACACCATTGTTGAAGTGTCTGCGGATCAGCTCCAACAATTCACTGGTTTAAGTCATAACATTGCCAAAAAGGTTTTGTATCTATACTGTTTGTGTATCTGTAAGATTAACAATTTGGCGTTGTAAGTCTGCTGTCAAAAAATTACAAAGATCTGTTGTCCTTTGATGCGGGAGTCAAAACTGTGCTCGTCTATGTTGTGGACAGAAGTTACATCAAACTGGACCGATGCTAAAAGGTATGTGTGTCTGTCCATCCAAGTGAACGAAGAAATTCATCAACAAACTACCGGAACAGTTATGCTACGTTTTCTGCACACAGATTTAGTCATGATTTTCCATTCGTAAACAGTTAATGTAAGCCAAAAATTGATGAGTGTGCATTTTCAAAAGTACAATCTGAGTGAAGCGCAATGTGTCACAGATGCCCAAGAGATATTTAGCGGTTTACTATCTAAACCTGTCTGTGACTCCAAATTTTACTGAGTGAAATGCATTTTGAATAGAAATGACATTAGCAACATCGGGAAACAGCAGTATGAAGACTTCAAAAGTCGTATAGAGAGTGAGCATCATTAGAGATGACAATCGTCACTGGGGAACAAGGTACACATGAACAAATTTGAAAAGACAGTCCAGTATTAATGTTATTTAGGTGTGAACATGCAATATAGAAAAAAGAAGAATCCAACTTCATATGACAATAGCAGAAAAGGTAATCTAGATCTATTTCACTGCAATCGAATGGGTTAGTTAGGTAAATGTAGCTGTTGTACTGGTGACCAAGTCAACAAGACATGTATTGATTTGGACGCTGGTTCCCACCAGGCTTTATAGCTAAATCAGCATGACTTCTTTACTTAAACTGCATAACCAGAACAACAGCATAGCTATATTGGTCCAGCAGCTAACAGAACTGCATAAATTAATTTGGTCAAATTGTTCTTTTCATCAGAGTGGTTTGATTTTGTTGAGAGCCTGGTGAGGGGTCACAGTAATGCATCTCTCACTGGTGCCGATTTGGCTAATGCCTGCCAGGGAAACATGGGAATGCATTGTACAGTCATCCTTCTCTCTCTGGGGCGTTAATCCTGTGTTATCTCATATCAGAGATGGTGTAGGGATCGGGTGCGTGAGGGATGATAAGATGAACAAACACTGCGGCTCATTAGAGCGAAGACATTGTGTAATCACTGCTCTAATCTCCCATAATCCCAGCATCTACAACTAGCCACACTCTCACAGAGGGCTTGCCCCTCCACCTTCCCCTGCCCTCTCATTCCAGACATAAAAGGTCAGCTTTGGTAGCCTGAACCAGGTGAGATCGTGTAATGTAGGGGTGTCCAGTCCTGCGCCTGGAGGGCCACTGTCCTGCAGAGTTTAGCTTCAACCCCAATTAAACACACATGAAAAAAGATGATCAAGGACTTCTATATGACTATAAACTTCCATACAGATGTGTTGGGGCAAGTTAGAACAGAACCAGGGGTAGCCAATCCTGCTGCTGGAGAGCTCCCATCCTGTAGAGTTTAGTTCCAACCCTAATCAAACAAATCTGAACCAGCAAATCAAGGAGATCACTAGAACAATGGTTTTCAATCCTGGTCCTAGGGATCCATAGTTTCCTTTATCTAACACACCTCAGTCAGATCATCAGCTCATTAGGCAAGGACTCCATGAACTCAGCTGAGTGTGTCAGATAAAATAGAAATGTGTAGAGCGGGGGGTCTCCAGGACCAGGATTGAAAACCACTTCACCAGAAAATAACAGGCAGGTGTGTTGGAGCAGGGTTGAAACTGCAGTCTGCTGAAACGTATCTGTAACCCAATCTAACCAAGGAGGTTTACAATAACCTCTATAGCATTTCCATTGATCTCAATAGCCAACTTAGAGCTAGTCACAAACGTATATGGCACATGACCTCTCTAATGGCATAATAACAATATGGGACAAGAGTGGCCCAACATCCTGGCCCAATGACTGTGACGTGGGCCTTCAAAGACCTAGATCTGTCTCTCCTCTCTCAAGTGCAAGCTTCAGTCAGGAGCTTGTGTACATGGCGGTAACTGAAGGGATGAGGTGGTCATATGTGACATAAAGGAGAGTCAAGCACACTGCATTGTGGGTCACAGTATTCTGTATGCTCTGGCTGTACAATGCACATTTTTGCTAATGTACTGTAGCAGGTCTCCAGGTACTCCATGAATACAGAAAATTTGCATACTGAGCAGCATATACAGTACGTACTGCATTTCTTTCACATCTCTCATTTTTTGTTCTTAGTGCCCTCTCCAACTTTTTCTACTGCCTGTATCGTTTTCTTCATTCTATTCTTTTGCTCTTCTCATCCTACACTCCCTCTCTTTGTCTTTCTGTCTCTCTCTCTTTCGTGTATATGCCGTTTTCTTTCTTTTTTCCCTTCTCTAAACTAATAACAGAAAGGGTGCTCGTGGGCAACCCAGTGAAAAAAAAATAAAAAATCAATACTCTACACAAAATCAAGATTTCTTTTATCCTGCCACTTTGGTTGCTTTTCTTTCTCTCTCTTTCTCTTGCTGCCACTCCTCGGAGTTCTACTATGCTGGTCTTTAGAGTGCCGTGGAACACTGTCGTGGATTTTAAGAGGTACGATAATAATCAGATATTTTCCCTTGATCCATCTCATCAGAGCACTTGTCCGACCTCTCGGCTCTTCAAGTAGTTTTTCAGGGCCGGCCAAACACATGTGAAGTGTTGGCGGGGGTGTCGGAGAGGTTGGCCTTCTCCGCAAGCCACCCCATCATACACACTCAAGCCTATTACTCCAACCCAGAGCCAGAGTGAAGAGAGGCAGGTCAGGTTCTAGCCTCGCACACTCTTCAAAGAGAGAGACAGACAATAATGACAGGTTGGGCAGGGGGTGTTTTAGACTGTGGCATTTGGTGAACTTCTGAAATGAGGACGCAAAGGCCTCTCTCTGCACTGTAAATTCATATTCAAGTTCCATTTCACAAGTTGTCATAATCACACATATTTAACAAATAGATGACACTACTTCTTTAATATTTTTATTATATACTCCATACAGCTCATTGTACTGAATTTATGCTGCCTCCATGCTATATTTATTTCTGATTTGTTCAATCTGAAATTATCTTATAATTTGGCAAAAATCTGCTGAAGTAAATTTCTTTTCCAAATATTTCCTCCACAAAAGTACTAAAAGAATTGTTAATTGAACCGTTGTGAAACCAGAATCAATAAATCCTCTGTAAACACCGCAATCTTGCTGTTCCCAACGGGGTCAAGTTTTGGATGGTTAGCATGGCTCCATTAACCCCTCATGTTACATGGTGTAACTATCTGGTTCTAAAAATCATATTTCTCTATTGATGACCATTCCAGAAAGTGTTTTTTTTTTTTTTTTTTTGGTGGGTTAGCAGCCAGTCAGCATTGTCAAGATATCATGTTGATGAGACTCCACATAATTAGAGTGATTAGTCACTCACGTGACATTTACTCAGGTAATCTAAAGGCAACAGCCTTTGAGATGAATGGGAATTCTAACAGATAGTTCTCTCCAGCTATAATAGAGCTCTATTTTCTTACAGTCACACCATGCTTAAGCATCTCATTGAGAACACAAAAGCAGCAAATAAACGCTGCCTCTTTTTCAAACTTTATCCACTGGTGTCACTGTTGGACAACGTAACTTAACATAAAAGATATTGAGTTATACATTACTCAATCTCATATTTCATTTTATTTTAGTATTGTTTTTGCTGATCCAATTTGTTTTGAGGAGGCACTCTCTCCTGCTTTATCAGAGAAAATGCGACTGGTTTTAGGGTGCAGTTTGTGTAGGTCTAATGGGACGCACTGCTCCAGTATTACTGTCAGATGGCACAGATGGACAACAGAGGGAGAAAAGGCTTTTGTAGAGGACAGAGAAAATGGGAAAAGAAAAAGGGAGGAGGGGGGAGCGTGTTCTCTCACTTGCCGACGTGATTACACACTGGCAGAACAGGGGCGAGGATATGGGGAGCGGACGTCCAGAGACGGCTATAATGTGATATTTATATATATTTATTTATTTCTATTTTTTTTGTCTGTTTCTAAAAGCCCTGGTGATGCCACAATGCCTCTGTCATGCCATGCCCGACTGAAATGGAATTAATTGACAGAGGCAGGCAAAGAGACAGAGGGAAGGGGGTGGCCGAGAGAGAGAGAGAGAAAGAGGGAGAGAAATGAAAAGCTCATTATAAGCAAGGCTCTCATTTTTTCATACATCGCTCATTTTGTCTCAGCAGTTTGTTTTATTTATTTGAAGTTAGTGGCTTAATGAGATCCCAGAGGCCCAGAGCTGAGATGGAGAAAGAGAGAGAGAGAAGGAAGAAGAATGGAAAGACTGGGAAATAGAGAAGGATGAAAATATATAAATTTTTAAAAGAAGGATAGGAAGGAAAGATGTGGAAAAGAGAGAAGAAATGTTGGGGAAAAAAATAAATGGAGGTACAACTAAAGGGTGTAGATGAGTAATTCACAGAATACTTGTCAAGAACATGTTCGGGTCAAACTCAAAAGACAAATAATATACATTTTACTTAGAAATGCAAGAAAATTCAGATATCTTTAGATATATCTATCTAAAACATCATTTTTAAATGTATTTGTTGCACTGGCTTTAATTTATACAAATATATTTAATAAACTGCTGCATGACATGTAATGTGAAACTAATGTGAATCATCACTGAAAATAATGGCTTTTTATGAAAGTATTACAGTAATTATAATTTGGGGAGAAAATGTGTTTGTCATAAAATTATGCAAAAAATCTTAATGGTGCTAAAAATGGTTCTTCATTAAATTCATGCACAATTGTAATATTTTATTTTAATTTTGGGAGTGAAATATGACCTGGGCATACTTTCTTAAGATTCAGAAAGAATAGAAGCATCAACTATCAACAACTTCTCAATCACACACCCATTCATAAACACATTAGATTTTCCATAATATAGTGTGTATAAAGCCCAAGACACACTGCTTGATTTACGACTGTCCCAGACGAAAGACTGGCATTGTGAAACAATCGTGGCGATTTCTAATTTGCCACGATTGTTTCACGATGCCAATCTTTCGTCTGGTACAGCTGAAAATCGTGCAGTGTGTCTCGGGCTTAAATGGCAGCTACCATTTAAGGGAACGTCACCAACAGCAACTAAGCAACTGGAAGTCATTCATTTTCAATCAGAGTTGATAAATTTCAGTAATGACAGGCACTGAAATGCGGCCATTTTTAGTGATGTGATAAAGTTTAGAAAGTAGTACTAAATGCAAATAAGCAGCAATTAGAAGTAGCGCCTACCAATGAAAGAAAATCTCTCTCACTTGTGTCTTATGTGATCTGTCTCCTTTGAGAGACCATAGTGTGACAAGATAGAAATTATGGTTACTGTAAATGAGCCATTGTCATATATGATTTGTTTTTGCCCATATATGGAGAAATAATAAAAATATGCTGTGTGAAAAAGTGTAAAAGGAATTGTCATCACTCCAGATGAAGTTTGATTATCCAAGACTGGGTCATAGTGATAGCTAGTAAGTAGGGCCACCCTCACGTCTTTTTCCCTGGCAACTTCCATCAATTCCTCCCAGGGGTTCCCAAGGTGTTCCCAGGCCTGCCGGGAGATATAATACCTCTAGCACGTCCTAGGTCTGCCCAGGGGCCTTTTCTCATCTTAACTTCCCCAGAAGGCATCCTTACAAAATGCATGGACCATCTCAACTGGCTTCATTTGGTCAGGAGGAGCTCACCTCTACTGGTCTCCATTTACTAGGAGCTCACCTCTACCAGTCTCTCCCAGATGCCAGAAAATTTAACCTTATCTTTCAAGGTTAGACACCACACCCTGTTGTGTGTTAATACATTTCTTAATATTAATTTATTAAATAATCTTTAAAACTCTTCATAAACAGGTCTATCTGTTAACCACAGTTGATTCCAATGGGCATTTGAAAGTAGCGTTTTGCTAAGCTAACAATGAGATGCCTTAAAGGAATAATTCACCCAATAATATTATCGTCATCATTTACCCTCATGTTGCCATGTTTATTTCTTCTGTTGAAAAAGATATTTTGATGAATGTAGGTAACCAAACAGTGGCTAGTAGACATTCCACAGTATGGGAAAAAACTATGAAAGTCAATGGCAGCCAGCAACTGACCCTTTGCCAGGAGTTTGATTGACAGGTGAGCTGACAAATCATAACATTAAATCTGCCATTTTGTCCGACAAAGAAACCAGACAGGAGAGTAGATTTACATCGGTGGACCTGAACTTGAAAAATGATATGTATTGACATCAGCAGAAAAAGAGACCTTCTGATGTTCATTTCGTGCTTTAACTATTAAACAGGAAGAGATGATCGGTTCACATTCCGCTTGAATTGAGGTGCTACAGCGATCTGTCATGACACATCAAAGAGCCACAAAATGATATTTATTGTTTGAATTTCTTCAAAAAATAAGACAATTTGAAAGCTGAGCTATTTGAAACTTTGTTTCATAGTCTTGTCTGTCAGCGCATTGTCGGTTTCCTCTTTGCTCCGCTATGTATTTTTCACTGTGTGAGAACATAATGAGCACGCCGTAGCTTGTCGGATGTAGCAACAGTAACTAAGGGCTGTGGATTTTTTGCGAAGGGTCAATTGTTTGGTTATGTACAGTCTTCAAAATATCTTCTTTTGGCTTCAACAGAGATTCATACAGGTTTGGAGGAACTTGAGGGTGAGTAAATAATGACAAGATTTTCATTTTTGGGTGGACTAAACCAGTAATGAGTATGAAAAACATGTAGCAAACAACTACTGGGTAACTGCCATGTTGTGATCTGGAATACTTTATTGTCATGCCAATAGCAAGGCAAATATTGTTGCTTAATGATTAATTGTATAACAGACTGTTGTCTCGGGTAACTAATTTCCTACACACCTCCAGTTTCATGTGATTCTTCTTACATAACAATCAATACATTTTGCATCAGAGGAATAAAAATACACCACACACAATTATTGGATAACATAGTCCATTATCATTACATTCAGTATTAAAGTAATATTTACAACAAACTCACACTTAGTCCACCTTCTTGGATCTAGGCTTGTTGAACTGCATTATAGGATTGCCTTTTCGTTGATGTAAAAAAGGTATTTTTGTAGACTTAACCATCTATGGTGCCTAAAACGTTGTTTTTGCAACCAAGTCTCTGTTTCTTTCCATTTCCTTTTGTCTTTCCATCTCTCTCTCTCTCTCTCTCAAACTGGCCGTTCTTCTCCAAATTTGACAGATATACACCAGCGCCAGCGTGTGTGTTTAATGAAGCCCGGAGCACTTCCACACCCATGCAGGGAAGCTTTTGGCCGTGGCTCTGAGGCCTCCAGCCAGTGCTTCATGTAGGCAAAAACAAATCGAAAAAGGATGCCACATAAAACACGCAGACGGGAGTCGTGTTTATTCATTCATTTGATCTATTTGCTGTCTTTAAACAATTTTGTTTTATAGCACAGTCAAATGGGCCCAAGGGTTTTTTGTATGCCGTGGGGGAAGCGTGTGGTGCATCTGTATGTGTGAGAGAGAGATACATATATAAGGTGCAACCAAAAATACACTCACCACACAGACGTTCACTGTCAACCATCAGCCGTCCTTAGTGGCTAGTCCAAGAATGCTTTTACCATCATGTAATACACTCTCACTTGCAAAATTGCCAGCCAAGATCAATTTAGCCCACTCCATCCTGGTGTAGCCCACAATAGCACTAACATAACCAGGGCTCATCTTGCAAGGGAAGCTGGCACCAACAGAGTGCTGATATTACCCCAATGAGCCTCTCTGTCTCTGTTTCCGTCTATCTATCTATCTATCAGGGTGTACGGTTCAATAGTTCTCCATTCTCCACTTGTCTCAAGCAGAGGACGTTCACGTGGAGGCTACACTGGCTGGTTTCTGGGTGAGACGGTCTATCTGCCTGAACGCAGACCCCCCTTCTGGCCCTGGTTCATCCTAATAAGCCTAATCTTCCTATTTTTACTCCAACACCAATCTCTCATAATGGAGAGGAGCAATTTTCTCCCATAATTGCAGTTGATTAAGTGAGCCGCTGTGATTTTATATTTCCTTCTGTCTTGGGCTCTTTGTGAGAGTCACTGTGGCTGGTATTGGGTCGTTCCGAGCTCGACGTAATTGACCCTTGCTAAGCTCTGCCCCATTGTTTGTTGCTCGCATGGTCAAGCTTAAAAAAAACTTTTTTTGTGGTAAAATGTGCTCAAAGTGGTAAAAAATGACATGGGCATTTTATTCTTACATGGGCTGAGATGAATTGCGACATTGCAAAGCATTTTTATCTGCCATTTTTCTTTAAAGAAATTGTTAAATTATGCACTAACGTGATTAAAAACGGCAGTGACTGCAAATCGAGGCAAGCGCTTCTCACTGAAAAGAGAAAACCTCTTTTGACAGTGATAACATTAGTGTTAGTGAACAGAAATTTTCCTAATGTTTCTACAACACATTCACTTTCATTCTGTAGTTACCAGCACCTCCATTGTGGTCTGAATCGATACGTAAATTAATTCAGTTAACTAAGTAATTACGATATTAACATTAATTTAGTTTGAGGGAATAAATTAGTGTGATTTATTATTGCAAGAATAATGCAATAAACATTAGAGCAATTGATCATGTCATACCAGCTTCATGTTTCCATTGCTTTTGGCCAAAACACTGCAAAGTCAAGTATGCTATAAGTGCATTGTGACTAGCATTTCACAATTAGTGTATATGTGATTACTTCACATCACAGTTCGCAACACATTTATATAAACATAAACTCAACCCTTTTGCCGTCGTATCATCCAGGTGGATGCTGCACATTGGTGGTGGTTGAGGAGATTCCCGCACACAATGTAAAGCACTTTTGAGTACCCAGAAAAGTGCTATATAAGTGTAATGAATTATTATTATTATTTTTAAAAACCTCGACACTTTTTTTTTGTGAGATACAAATTAAATGAATGGAAAACAATTAGCACATCATGCAATTAATCTGATTGTTAATAAGATATTAACAGATAATCTTAAATAAAAAAAATTTGAGTAGGCAAAATAAATACTGTGTGTATATGTCACTATTATAATTCCCTGACAGCAACTTTTTACAGTATTCTTGTATAATTTTAGCAAAAATGTTTTAAAACCATCCATGAATGTTACGTTAAATGTTGGTCTGATAACATGGCAGAAATCAAACGTTACAAAAGTAGATATCTGAAGTAGGTAATATTTTTAAGTTGGGGCTTAAAAATGAGTCAGTTGACTTCCAACTCATTCCTGCCTCGAACAGCCCCTCATATCTTCTTGTAGAAGATCAGGCATCGCCGACAGACCCAGAGCAGTCAAGAATCTCTTTTTTTATCTATATAAGGTGCCTTTTGACACCATGCTGTTTTCATTGACCAGAGCTGAGCGTGAGAGAGATGAGGAGGAGCAGAGCAATAAAGAAATGAAATGGAAGAGAGAGAGCAAGAGAGAAGCAGAGGAAAATACAGTTGCTTTTAAGGGCAGAAACAGCCTGTTCAGCACATATGCAAACATGCTGCAGCAGCGAACTCTAGCACTCAGGCACATGCTCATACACACGAGCACAGATGCCTGTCCGTAGATTGTGTGTGTTAATGTGTGTTAGAGGCTATGTCATGTCGTGTGGACTATCATCCATATCTTGGTGTCATACAGGGCTGAGTGTGTCCCAGGAAAAGTGCGTCCCTGTTGCGCTGTGAGACTATTACATGGTCTAACAGAGCCTAACTAATAACCTGGATCAGATCACCCAATTCCCTCCACCTCTCCACATCAGCACGTGGCACAGGAACAGGCCCTTTTTGCTCTCCACTTTAACTTCCTTCCTTCTTTTACAAACTTTGTCTTCATCTCATTTAACCACATGCCTTCTGAACTGATAAAAATGTGTACTTTAAATGCAACATGAATCACTTTTTATAGAAGTATCTGTCAAATGCATACATATAAATGTAACCATAATTTACATCCAAAATTGGTCATATCATGAACATTTAGCATTATATTAATTATAATATTGTTGAAAATACATATTTTTTGATACTTACATATTCAGAATATATTTAACATGGTTGAACTTATTTTCATAAGGGTCCAGCAGGGGCCAGCAACTAGCCTGGAGTGGCACAGTAAACTTCATTATTTCAAGAGAAAAATGGGTTTGACTTGACTGTTTCAGTGGCTACAACACAACTAAATACAGTTAATATGTATTTAATTGTAATTGAGATAGTGGTTGAACAAATTGAGCAATATTGAGTGAATTTGACCATTTTTGACTAATTATTCCCCACCTCCAGGCATATTAACTGAAAAGCAGCTCAGATTGCAGCTAAAGTTCATCTTGCTCAGTTAGCTTGGTCCTGGTTCTCAACACCCCATATGCTTTTTCTCCATCATTGCATCCTCATGTGTGAGACATGCAGAGAACTACATAGTTCAAAGACAACCCAGGCTCATGAAAATACATGCCTCTATATACATTTCCGCAACACTGTAATTACGTACCTTACTGCATGTTTCGCGGCAGTTTCAAAGTGAAATGTCCAGAGAGTGGCGCTAAAACACGTTCAATACATGACCATGGCACATTTTTACGTTGATACAGGCACGTATTGCTGTGTTTTTATTATACTGCTTGAGGTACGTATTGCTGCTGTTCAGAATTAAAAAATCTGGGGAGTGTCGCTAAAGGTTAATGCTCTATCATGTTGGAAATATCCCCTACACCAAACCCAACCCTAATCCTACCTGATAGTGTTGCAAAAGTGCAACAAATGCAAAAGTGATATAAAAACGCATTTGTTGAAGCAGTCGTGCTATTTTAACATCCTTACACGGATTTGAGCTCTTTTGTTAAACTGTAGTTTCACGGGGTTCGTAGTGGAGCTCTTCATCACACAAGTGCAACGCCGTATCGCATCAGCTACCGAGCATGCATATGAAGCTGTATGTGACAATGTTCAAAAGTATCAGTTTTCAAATTGAGCAGGACATCAAAATTGTTTTGAAGTCATAAAAAAATATTCTGCAAGAAATTGTGTGAATTACCTCTGGTGTTCATTTCAACTGGAAACTGCAGCGATTTGTACATATAGGTTTTTTTTTCAGGTTTGCAAAAATGTATATAGAGCCATGTATTTCCAATGAGCCTAGGTTGTACAAAGATTAGTCAACCTTCACTGAATGTTAGATAATCAATTAATTCTTAAAACAGATTGTAAGATCAGTTTCAAAACCTTGTAAACACTGAATATTCAACATTGAAAATTATTAACAGTTCTATGAAACCTAAATTGAAATCAGTACAAAGGGGAAAAACAAATCTCTTTCATGTGCAAGAATGAGAATATGGCATGGGAGGAAGCCTGCAGTATACATAAACGACAATGTAAAATTTGTTATTTTATGCACATTTACATGTGATCCATTTTCATTTATACTTTACCAACTAACACATAATTGGTACCAATTTTCTAGTATGCACAGTGTGCACATTTATTAATGTATTAGCCTAAATTACAGAAAAAAACACATATCAAAAGGGGACATCGGATGCAAAATTCACTTTTATATGGCGTTTTCATATAAATGTGTCTTAGCAGTGTGTGGACACAACCACCCTACAATGATAAAAATCCATTCACTCCTTTTTTTAATCCCCAAAAACCTAAACGGTCTCAATTATCAAGCCGTTTTGATTGTCTGAGCAGTGTGATATACTGCTCAGGCCCCGCCCACGACAGCTGACGGACTGTCCCGTATTAGCATATTCCCACCCACAGCCGGTTGTATGATGTCCGACATTTTCTCTGTGCTTGGGCAGCTGTAACGTTAACAACCGGTGCGTTCCAAAAGGGATATATCTCCATATCGAAGGGTCGTTCCAAACCGAAATGCTCAAAACTGGCCACTTCAAAGGGCCCTTCGAAATTATGGATTTCGAAGGGTACAACTGATGGACACTTTGGGCATCCATGATCCTTTTCGCAGATTCTTTGCATGACGACGGCGCCTCCGTATGGGCACGGGATGATGACGCAGAATGACACTTCAAGAAACAGTTGTTTGGTCCCCTACACCCTTCAAAGCTCTCACTCCGGAGGGTAAACCCTTTGAAGGGATAGGGATGAGCCCTCACAAAAGGAATGCAGGGAATGTCTCATAAGCAATGCAGGTGTTTTGTAGCTGGATGTAAAAGTGAACATTAGCGTCTTCATTTTCTCTCGATATCAGAGCCACTCAGGACTAGGGCTGCACGATTAATCGAATGTGATGGTCATGCACATCTTGTCAGTAAAGCCGGTTCAGTTGTCTCCATCACCAGCTTTCAGATGGAGCAGCATTTACTACACAGAGCCATAGTTCTCTGACAAGCAATGCAAAAAAATAAAAAAATAATAAATGCAGATGATGTAATTGTACAATTATGAGATTTAAGAAATTGTTCGCGAAAATGACAGCTGTTTGCATAGCTTCTCAGTGAACTAAGGCTCTGTGTAGTAAATGCTGCTCCATCTGAAAGCACGTGAAAATTTGATATTTAATAACTTGTTTTTACTCCAAACTCACTTCATAACATCATCCGAGTGTTTGAAAATTATCATTCTGTGAGATGATGTGGCTTCTTAGAATAAGACACTTGAGTATACTAATGAATGAAAGATGGGTTCAAGTGTACTACAAGTGGTAACAATACTTTTTTTTTTAAATACAAAGATAGTACATGGGGAAATTTAAGACAATCACACAACCTATTCAATATTATTTAATTAAATCAACTAATCGAATATTCAAAAATTGTGACCCATCCCTAATGGTAATGTGCAAGGCTGTCCTTTGGGTGGTGCAACTGGTGTGGCTGCACCCGGCACCCGGCACCCGGCCCCATGCTTTGAGTGGGCCCATAGTCTGTAAAAAAGATGGACGATGTGTCTCCACTTCCTTCCACTATAGTGAAGTGACATGTACTCGGAATTTGTGCTCTGCATTTAACCCATTTAACACAGCAGTGAACACACACACCCGGAGCAGTGGGCAGCCAATGCTGCGGCGCCCGGGGAGCAGTTGGGGGTTTGGTGCCTTGCTCAAGGGTCTCACCTCAGTCGTGGTATTGAAGGAGGAGAGTTTGTATCCATTAGGCCACGACTACCTCCCGCAGACCCAATTGCTATCTCACAATCATAACACCCCACACCATTTTTTTGCATCAAATAACTAATTAAAAGCAGACTCATTAGAAAAATTAACACTTGAACATACATCAGCATGCTAAAAACTACCTAAAATGACAGCAAATGTATTTGAAAAAACATTTATTTGAAGTGTAATTTGATTATTTAATTTGTCTCACGTTCCATGGAGAGGACAGGCTTTATGACCTATACTGCATCCAGTCACCTGGGGGCGATCAAAACTTTCTGGCTTCAGTTTTCAAGACAGTTTTCAACCCCGAGAGGACCACGACCCACCAGGGACGCGATCACGAACGGGGCCCCATACCCTACCTCACACCGAGGTAAGGACGGCCCTGGTAACGCGCCACCGAATACACAAAAAAACAGAAGGGGGAGGGGGGGTGCAGTGAGCAACATTCTCATTTAGAGACGCATGCACCGAAAACGCTCGCTGTGAACAGGGCAAGGTAAAACAGGGTGTTGTTTTACATGACCATTGAGGAATGTTTAACCAAAGTATGTTACAGACACGAAGACATATCAACTTGTCGAAAATGGCAATCCAATGTCCCATTTATGGCGTTTCTGCCGACCAGCGCGTCTGGAAGCAGCAGGCAGAGCAGCGATGATCCTGTAATCACCGTGTCGGAGGATGAGGTTCGGAGGGCGCTAAAGAGAGTGAACGTCAGGAAAGCAGCCGGACCTGATGGGATAACCGGCCGTGTTCTGAGGTCCTGCGCCGATCAGCTCGCTGGTTTGTTCACTTCTATCTTTAATGAGTCCCTTGCTACCGCCGTGGTTCCCACCTCATTAAAAAAATCCATCATTATCCCTGTGCCAAAGAACAATAAACCCTCTTGCCTGAATGACTATCGCCCAGTTGCCCTCACATCTATAGTCATGAAGGTTTTTGAGAGACTTGTAAAGAGCCACATTTGCTCCTCCATCCCTGATACTCTGGACCCTCTTCAGTTTGCCTATCGCCCAAACAGATCCACGGACGATGCCATTTCTCACGTTCTCCACTCTTCCCTCACACACTTGGATAGCAACAATGGAAATTATGTAAGGCTGCTATTCATTGACTATAGCTCAGCTTTCAACACTATAGTACCCATCAAACTGGCATCTAAACTCACAGACCTCGGCCTAAACTCCTCACTCTGTGACTGGATTCAAGACTTCCTCACCGGCAGACCTCAAGTGGTGAAAGTTGGCCAGTTCACCTCAAACTCCATCACTCTGAACATAGGAGCCCCACAGGGCTGTGTCCTGAGTCCCCTGCTCTACTCTCTCTACACGCATGACTGCGTGTCCTCTCACAGCTCCACATCTATTGTCAAATTCGCTGATGATACTGTGGTTCTGGGCCTCATCTCCAACAACGATGAGACCGCATACTTGGACGAGGTAGAGAGACTCACATCATGGTGCCAGGACAACTGTCTCTCTCTGAATGTGAGCAAAACTAAAGAGCTGATCATGGACTTCAGGAAGAGACAGCAGCAGCCCTACACACCTCTTATGATCAGTGGGACCCCTGTGGAGAGGGTGAGTAGCTTCAAGTACCTCGGTGTAAACATCTCCGAGAACCTGACTTGGACTACACACATCCAAACTCAGGTAAAGAAAGCCAGGCAAAGACTGTACCATCTGCGACAGCTGAGGAAATTCAGGGTCTCACCAGCAATCCTGAAAACTTTCTATTCAGGGACCATAGAAAGTGTATTGACTCAGTGCATCTCAGTGTGGTATGGAAACAGCTCCAATCAGGACTGCAAAGCACTACAGAGAGTTGTGCGCTTAGCTGAGCGCATCTCAGGGTCTGCTCTCCCCTCTCTGCAGGACATCTACCTCAAACGCTGCAAAAATAGAGCTGTCAAAATAATCAAGGACTCAAATCACCCTGGTAACCAGCTATTCACTTTGCTTCCATCTGGTAAGCGCTTCCGTAGCCTGATGGCAAAAACTGAGAGACTTAGGAGGAGCTTCTTCCCCCAGGCCATCAGGCTCCTAAACTCTAACTCTGTGTCATAACATCACTTGACTCCATGTAAATATCACCATATCAATAAGCTATTCATAATTTTTCTCTACCTCATATTGCTGCTATTATATACCCTGTACAACTTTTTTGCACATTATTTTGCACATTCCTCTTAGTACTATTTAAGTCAACAACATACTGACCTGCACATTTATATTTATATTTTTTATCTATCTTTTTATTTTATTCTTTTTATTTTATTTTATTTTTTTCTACTTTTCTTCTCTTAATATTTGTATACTTTATAATTGCACTGTCCTTGGAGCGGACCTGACCTACATTTCACTGCTGGTTATACTCTGTATAATTGTGTATGTGACGAATAAAACTCTTGAATCTTGAATCTTGAATTTAATTCA
Organism: Barbus barbus; assembly: GCF_936440315.1. Taxonomy (NCBI): domain Eukaryota; kingdom Metazoa; phylum Chordata; class Actinopteri; order Cypriniformes; family Cyprinidae; genus Barbus; species Barbus barbus. The sequence continues at coordinate 21,370,149 of NC_136731.1, read as the reverse complement.
TATTGTGACATAGCAGTATATTTTAGTCCATACAATTGAGACATGTTCTTAAATGTGATGCATATAACATGTTTTTACGCTGTTTTAATCACTCCACATTTAATCATATTATATTAACTGTTCCAATATCTTGTATATCTACTATTTGCCATTTACTGTCTACTGGAGCTCCTCGGCAACTGTACCTTTTCCACACTTATTTTACTTGAACCTGCCACTGAGGTGGTGTCAACACTATGAATGAGTGTTTGGCACAAAGGTGTGTTACTGTTCAAGTCTCAGTGTTCAGATAATTATGTTCAATCATGTGTCCTTGACCTTCGCTGAGTATATTTTTATTATACTGTATTGCAAATAATCAAAAAGCCACATTATTTTACTCTCCTCACACTTTCTTACCTGCCTCAGTCACATTCACATTGATGGCCCATTATGGGACGCCCTTTGACTCTCAGGTGTGAATCACTGAATATTCATGGCCATTGTCACTCCCTCGCATAAGGGAATTATATCACAAAACATGTTTTACAAATATTAAATCAATATTGTTTTCAGCGAATGAGTGAGCATGATAATTTTCACATCATTCTGTAGAAAAAAAAAAACCCTGTAGTCTATCACATCCAGTTCTCAAATGTCTTGTGAACAAATGTTCTGTATGTGTTTTATGGCCTTATTTCAGTAACTTAAAAAAAAAAATGTTTCACTAACCACCAAAAACACAAACATGCACTTTCCTTCTGCTCACTTATTATTGTAGCCCAGTTTGTGTTGATTACAGTGTTATCAGATTTTAGCCATTAATATTTTTAGGTAACAGAAAAAAACCCACAAAATGTCAGAGGGTTAAGAATACCTTTTTAAATGCCTTTAAAATCTCAATGTAAATTACCTCTTTTAAGAACTGCCGGTCTAGTCAAGGGGTCAAAGTTTGCAACGCTTATTTTACACTTTAAATTAAATTTAAATTCCCTTTATCATCCTCATGCATTCATACCCCCACAAAATATGGATATTGGTCATTGAGCTGCCAATATCTATTTGTTTTGGAGTACAATCCCTCTGGATGTGTTTGAGTGATTTTTGTGTTCCTGTTAATCTGTTTGCAGTGTTTTTGAGGGCTTTCCAAAAGCACTTGCCTCCAAATTCTGCTCCTGGTGACTGAGCACACATCTGTTTCTCAAGCAAACATGTTTCACGCAGAAACCACAGAATTACTGCACACACCCCCCCCATATTTAATGGCCTTGCATGCTGACACAGCCATTTTTATGATACGTGAGCATGGTGCACTTTTGTTGTGTGAATTGAATCTGTGCTATATTCGAGGTGACTGGATCAATGTTATTGGCATATCTATGCGATGAAGATAACTTGTGTAAGAAAATCACTCAGTGTGCTTCTATGGTGTCATCGACTGTAATAGGCCTTTTCACATGACTTCAACAAGCGATTGGCCTTCATATGAAAAGCATGCAGAGAGGTGGTTTTACAGGGTTGCTAGGTAGCAAGAAAACAGGAAATTTAAAAAGTAAATCAGGGAATGGCAACCTTAAGTCATCATCTGCACACAAGAAAAAAAAACATGAAAAACTTGTCATTTTTATTTTCATTTATCAAACATTAGATTTTAATAAAAAAAAAAAACACTTCACCTATATTTAATAAAAAAATGTATTAATAATAGATTTTAATAAAAATGAAATGTATCTATATTCATTTAATAACTACATCTATTAATAATAAAATGTTAACAAATTAAATGTGTATCTATTTTCATTTGATACAATAAAATTATAAATTAATTATATTATAATAATTCAAAATGATATAATTTATAATTATATAATTTATAATTAACCAAAATGTATTAATAAAAAAAAAAAACGTTGTTCATCTGCCATGCCATTCCATTACAAAAATAAAAATAAAAATAGTACCACCCCCAAAAATGCCAATTGTCAGCGGAAATCACTTCCAAAAGGCTTAGTAGACATCACAGTCGTCAAATACTTAATCGCTCTGCCAATGTTTGGTTTGGTTATATTTGTTATATTTGTTTGAAAAATGAAGCTGAGGGCTGTTTGCAGTCGTGAAGATGAATTCTCAAGTGGTCAGTCTCCAGTGGGGATTGCGGCTGATGAGTTTAGAGACCCATACTGGTGTCCTCATTGTCTTCAATACAGTTTTTTTTTTTTTTTTTGCAAAACACATTCTTTCTTTAAGGATGTGATTGCTGGTAAGAGATTTCCCTAGCGTGGTTTGGGCGAGATGCATTAAACGCCTGTTGTGTTCTCACCAGACTGAGCCATTTTACACCGCCCTCACACCCACAGGCAACAGATCTGTGTTTTTGTGAGTGTCTGTCTGTCTCACATGCACACAAACACAGAACACTCCCTCTCTTTCCCCCGTCAGTCCCTCGCCTCAACCCTCCACTTTTTCCCTCCATCACTTTAGTGACGTTCAGCACTGGGCCGTGACGTTACAGAAAAACAGAGGGCAAATCGACAACGGAGGCAAGACAGACGTGAGAGAAATAAAGTGGGGTGGGAGGGATTCTGGGGAGGAAAAGTTGCAGAAAACACAAGAGATGCAAGACAGTAAACGAGTAGCAGTGTTGGGGAAATATGTCCAACTGCAATTTAGAAAAGGTTGTTATGTACAATACAATACACTATTCAATAAAGCATACTGTATAACGTTTATTTGCTCATCTCTAAATCAATGCATTTTAGGTTTTGCCCCTTTGCAAACAGAAATGTTTATCATAAAACTATTTAAATATCATCTTACTTATGTTGGCATATCATTGGGAGACATTAGCTGCGTTTCCATCCACCTATTTTTATGCGCATTATGGAATATCGCTGGATGGAAACGCCAAGATGCGCATAAATTCTAAAAATGCGTATACAAAACTTACGCGCACAGGATACATTTTTTTTTTATCCGATAAGAAAACAAAAATTGCATAAACTACGATGGAAACACATTTACCGAATAAATTCCTCCATGCGCATCAAAAAAGTCATGTGACTTTGCACTATGAGATGGGATAACTTGATTAGCAATGGACCAATCTATATGTCGTTATGGTCATTCTGAAATGCCTGAGGAAAGTCTGTCATCGAAGTATTTCTGTATAATTACTGTCTTACATGACTGTTCCCAAACAGCAGCATCCACCTCTGAAAGTAATGACCGCATTTAACCATCTGAACAAATCAATCCACTTGTTAGGTCATGATGTACTCTCTACTCTATTTTAAGAGTGAATCTCTCACCTCGTATAGCTAGACCTATTTCGTGTAGACGTCACCGTTACGCAGGGCTGGGAAGGTTACTGGACGGGACCAGCGGAGACGCAGGAGAGCACCTGCGAGGAGCAGGCACAGGAGGGCGCTCTTGAAGCGCGGGTTCGCGGGGGCGAATAGCCTACTAGCCGGAACAACTTCTTTATGTTTGCAGACATGACGTAATGACGCAGCAGCATGCTCGAATTTCTCACGAAAACCTTCCCGCACCACTCAAATTTGGGCTAAAGTAAGGCGATAATTTTGAACACTGGCTGGTTATGTACTTGCTCAAATATTGATTTTGGATCATTTTCAACCCAAAAAAAGTTAAAAGTAAAAAAGTATACAGCGTTACCTATCTTTCCAAATATACTTGTCAATGTTCTATCAAATATCTGAAATATTAAATAGATGTTGCCGGGGTTGGGTATCATTTGAATTTTAGCATTCCAATTCTGATTACCAGTTTCGAAACATTCAGATATTAATCATTCATTCTATGTATATTTTGCAACATTCTGTTGCAGCTGAATACCATAAACAAAAATCATTTTGATGGCTCAACCGGACCGAAAAGCCTTGACGTAAACACCTCAAATCGATTCAAATGAAATTTCAATTGGATTGGAAGGAGTGGTGTAGACCTAATAATTTGATCAACAGGGGAAAAAAATTGCATGTAAACACTTGAATCTGACTATTTTTTTCAAAATGTCTTGTCCAGTGGCGTAATGATGTTTTACATCACACAAACTTTTATATGTTATTTACGTCTTACAAACTGGTCAGTGGGGGAGACTTGAGTATTTATTAAATATTTGCAAAAAAAAAAGCCTTACATTTTAGATATTTTAACAAAAGGTCGATTAATAATTTGCTTAACTGACAATTATACTGTATGATCATGGTTTCTCCAGTTCCTTCTGAATGACTGGGGACCTTGCATATGTTGTGTTGGAAATACATGTAATGAATGTGTAAATGAATAATGCAACATTTAGGGTTTATATAAACAGAACTCTGGCAATGTGAAATCAAACTGAATTCATTCTAATTGATGAAATGTGTGCATGTATCGATCTACTGTTAAGAAAGTTAAGAAAAATGTGTTTGCTTGGAGCATTTACACTGACAAAATATGCTCCACTTTGTTGCATGGGTCACTGTTGCTCATGTTGCCAGAAATGGGAAATTTTGGCACTGCAAACCGCTGTCCATGTGAACAGTGCTTTTACATAATCACACCCAGGTTGGCCCAGCTAACTAAAGGGAGACACACAGCCTGCTCCAATATTTCTCTCATTTTACTACCAGTCCCTCATTATGTTTAAGTAGCAGGGCTCTCCATATACCATAATACCCATAAGTCCAATTCCTTTCAAATAAATAGCAGCGTTGCCATTTTGACTGCAACAAGTTTTCTTTAAACTCATTAATTTCATGCATGGGGCCTAATTAGGAAGGTCTTGCTGAACCATGCACTGCCAAAATGCAGCCAGTGAATTAGTAGCATAAAAAAATCATGTTTGTTTGACATATACCACTGAATAGCAACAGAGAGTCAGTGTTATTGCTCAACTTGTACATTGAAGTGTAATAAACAGAAGTTATTCCCTTGTGTTTGGAAACACATGTTCATTTCAGTCCAGTTGATGCGGGCTAATGTTGAGAAGATGGAGACACAGCAGCACCCAGTGGTAACTTATGTTATAACAACAGGGGGAAGTCGTGGCCTAATGGTTAGAGAGTCGGACTCGTAATCGAAAGGTTGCGAGTTCGAGCCCCCGGCCGGCAGGAATTGTAGGTGGGGGGAGGGAATGTCCAGCGCTCTCTCCACTCTCAATACCAAGACTGAGGTGCCCTTGAGCAAGGCACCGAACCCCCAATTGCTCCCCGGGCGCTGCAGCATGGCTGCCCACTGCTCCGGGTGTGTGTTCACGGTGTGTGTGTGGATTTGTTCACTACTCACTGCTGTGTGTGTGCACTTGGATGGGTTAAACGCAGAGCACCAATTTCGAGTATGGGTCACCATACTTGACAATATGTCACGACTTTTTTTAGACCCTTTTCTTCTCATCCTTGTTGCAGGTAACGTTACATGGTAATCAAATTAAATTAAAATAAATAATAAGGAAAAGTTTCTTACAACATGAATGATTATATATATATATATATATATATATATATATATATATATATATATACACACACATCTACGATTTTTTCAATATATATATATATTAGTTTTTTTTTTTTTGCACCTTCAAATTCCAGATTTTCAAATAGTTATATCGCAGACAAATACTGTCCTATCCTAACAAACCATACATCAATGGAAAACTTATTTATTCAGCTTCCAGATGATGTATAAATCTCAATTTCCAAAAAAAAAAAAAAAAAAAATGGCTTTTGTGGTCAGGGTCACATATGTCAAAGATATTGTAGGCCTACAAACTCTTCATATCATTTATGAACACATTTGTCCCATTCATGCTACAAAACAACTAAATTATTTAAATTTTTTTTGAATGACTTTAGTTGTGGCGTTGTTAGGCCGATCGTTTGTGTATGGGAGAGAAACGAATGATTGAGGATTCACGAAGCACGCTGGCGACATCTGCTGGTCAAGACGTTACTGCAATTTAAGCACAAACATGTAAAATGACCATTCATTTACAAACTAATTGCAAACGATTTCAATAAAGACTGAATATGACATGTTTGCCCATTGATCCCAAGAAAAGATTTGTTGACATAAACTGGTGCCCAATATTTTAAAGCCTTTTTGCTTGAAACATGTATTATATGAAATATTTTAAGGTCAAAATTTGAATTCTGTCCCGTGTGCAAGCTAAACTGTCTAGTGATCAACATGAAAGACTAGACTAGCAAGTATTTTAGTCATAGGCCAACAAACAATATATTTTCTTTTCTTTTTCTACTTTATTACCTAAATAGCGTTAAAGCAACGTTTGGTAGAGTAAAAAAAACAAAAAAACATTTACATTCTGTTCCCTGTGCACGCTATGACTTTACCTGCAAAGTAAAAAACCAAACGGCTTTTGTTCTTATGCCATATTTATATTTCTCATATAGCCTACTTTCAAAACAGCTTATACCTTTGAGTAGCTTAATAAATCAGCATTAGTAAAATACTGATGGTTTTAAGAGAGTTTTAGGACCATGGCTCTAAGAGAGTTTTAGGACCATGGCTCCTGTAATCCCGCACTAGTAAGGCTTCGTGAGCACTTGTCGCCTGATGTAATCACAGCTGTAGCAAGCGTGCTCAGCAGGAAATGAATGGATTTTCACTTCAAAATGTCGCCTCCAGTTGAAGTACCGGCTGTACAGCGCCTCATGTCTGCTCAAAATGAGATACTTCGCTAGAGCTCTCACAGAGGGGAAGTCATTGACGTAGACAAATGCATCTCAGGGATGAAACGCTCATACTGTATTTGTTCTAGATGAGCCCAGTGCCACTGGCATCGCACCAAGCTGTAGAGCGTTGCAGAGTTTCTTGGTAATGTTGACTGTCCGCTCTGAGTTTTCAAAAGAAAGATAAAATCTACAGCTAGCTACAATTTCCTGATAACTCCCATCAGAAGCAAGTTGAAGGAGCTGCCAAAAATGGATATCCAGGTATCTCTTAGGCTAGAGTATATGCATGTCTGATTTCACAGACAGGGTTTAGGTTAAGCCAGGATTAGGCCTAATTTTTTATAAATGTGCCAGTGCAAGTTTCTTTCAGTTAAAACCGTTCAGACTCAAACAGCTCAAAATTCTGGCTAAAATATGGACGAACCCAGGCATTGGGTCGTTTTCAACCAAGAGTTGGGTCAAATGTTTAACCCAACCTTCTGGATAGTAACCCAAATGTTGGGTCAAACACAACCCAATCGCTGGGTTTGTCCTTTACCCAGCATTTTTTAGAGTGCAGTCATGCAATTTTACTGGTACAATAGGCTTAAGCCTTGTCTGTGAAACTGGGGGTAAATTGTCAAAGAATTAAAAAATAAATAAAACACTACATACCTTCCCCAGTCTAGGGATGGGAAGGAGTAATAAAGAAAATGGTGGAGGAATGGAGGGAGTTTTTGCCTTCTACTGACTCACACGCAACAATCGATACAAAACAATAAGACCACCACCCACAGTCAGCAAAAGGGACTCTTGGTCCAAGCCTCCACACTCAAGCTCAGCTCTGTCCTTTATCTCCCAAACATTTCGTCTGATGGACCAATCAGGAGAGTGCAGTCATCAACAAAGTCACCTACTAATTGAACTCCACCTGTTAATCCTTATCAACCTTAGAGAGAGAGAGAGAGAGAGCAAAACAAACAGAGCACATACACAAAAAGGGACACTCCCACTTATACAAGTCCTGGGATGTAACAATATATATAAAATTAGATAAAACACTTCCAGATTCCACAGTTAATTAAACAGCACAACTGTTTTCAACATTGATAATAATAGTTGTTGTTTGAAGAATGAAGAAGAATGAAGTAATGATGCTGAAAATTCAGCTTTGCCATCACAGATGAATAAATAAATAAACAAGCAAATAAATGCAATTTGGTCAACATAAGACTCTTCTTTCTAAAACTCCCAAATAAATCTTACTCTACCAAAATGTTTGAATGGTGTATACAGTGAGTGTGTTTAATTCATTAAAAGAGATATTATTTTCTTAGTATTAAAAAAAAAAATACATTTTAAAAATTTGGAGAACCTTTTTCCCCTATAAAGAACCTCCATGGAACCATTGATGCCAGTACAGAACCTTTAACCCTTAAGAAATATTTATCTGTTCATAAACTAACATTTTCACATTTTTTTAACAATTTAATTTCAACCCAATCATTAACCGTCACAGACATCCCTATGATAATGTGTAAGTGCTTCTCCTGTTGTCCCAGACCAGCACTCATATACCTCATCATACTAAAATTGCTGTCTTTACACGCTTCTACCTCCATCTCCTTTCTGCTTGAGCACTGGCCTCTCCCACAACACAACTGTAGCAAACCCATTGCTCTATATAGAGAGTCTGTCAGTGTGAAGTCTTACTTGCGTTCTCTACAGGGAGCAGGAAGCATGTAATTGTGTTCATCCCTTGATTATGACATTGCAGTAGTCTACTTTAATGCATACATCACTGTCACAATCACAATCAAGATCAAATCAAGCTTAGGAGGTGAATGAATGTCTTTAACTCTGCTCTTTAATTATGTGGTTATTAACCTTTCTAACACCAAGGCTCCAAAAGTCCTCTTTGAGGTTGTGCTTCTTCTGCAAATGTGTTTGATTTCAAACTACAACAAAATACTTGTGAAGGAATGAGTGCTTTGAATAGCAAGATCAGTGGTCTGTTCACTTTTATGATCAGCACTGTTTAGAAGATCAGCGTTATGTTTCTCTCCCTCTGGTGTGTGAAGATCACTTTAATTTAATTTGAATTTTATTTTATTCTTACTTTGATTTTCATTTAGCTAGCTGGGAGTCTCAACAGGCCTGGTGCAACACTGTGTGTAGCAGTGTACCCTCCCCTGGAACAATTTTAGGCAGAATTCTAATGGATGAGACCCAGAACGCAATCGTGATTTCAACCCAAGGGGGATCATCACTTGTTGAAGGGTCCTTCCTGAAATGATTCAATTAAATTCAACTTTCATAGAACAGCCCTAACAAATGGTGTCTCCTTCCCAAAATGAGTGATTATGATCCTCACATACACTTCAGGTCTTAGGGACATTCACATCTGCTATAATACACATTTTTACATTGTACTTATATTTTTAAAAAGACCTGTTTGTAATTACAGCTGTAATTTCTCTGTAATTACATTTATAATTACACTGACCCATCCTTTACACCTTAACCCACCCTTAAACCTACCCATACCACCAAACCTGTCCCTAACCTTACCCGTATCTCACCTCAATAGCAGCAAAAGTGTTTTGCAATACAATATGACCACAATAAGTACATTGCACTTATTTTTTCAGAAGACACTGCCAGGAAATTATTGTCTAGTAAACAAAAGAAGCGAATAGACCGCAGGTGAGAACTGACTGTCAAACTATACAAGCAGGTATGATTATGACAGTGTGAACAGCCATCAACAGACTAGTTGTGCATATCAACATCAATTTTATATAACGGATTGTTCCGGTCCTTGATTCTGATTGGCTGAGCCCACTGATCTATATATATATGTTTTGCAAACAGATAGCCTTACCATGGAAAGTTGTTCATCTCTAGTGGTCATTTTTCTGTTTTAATTTGCACTGCACTATTTAGCAGTCAAATTCCTTCTCTAGCCTTGATAAAAAAAAAAATAATAATACATATTCAATTATATACACATCAAGTGTCACATCTTTGAATATTCATCGATTATTATGGTGAGTGACGTCAAAAAAACGTTCCAAGATGGCGGCCGCATATATCTGGAGTGGTCGAATAGGGCATCTGTGTCTATGGTTACAACCACAACTGTTTCTGAGGAGCGTTGTTTGATGGAAGAATATTGTTTTTATTAATATTATACTTATTTGCTCTGTTTTATTTTGTGAAACCTAAGTATATGGAATAACCATTTTATAAAAGCAATAAGCACCGTGAAGCCGTGGTTTACAGTGAATTTATAACAGCTAAGGGGGTTTTAGGCACTCCGCTTCTTGTCATGCCTAACAACACTCCTTAGCTGTTATAAATTCACTGTAAACCAGGCTTGTTGGGGCTTATTGCTTTATTAAATGCATTTGGTAAAAGAAATATCTCCATATAATCTAAATGGATAGAGACAGTCAGATTTATGTCTTTATTGGAACAATTTATTTAAACAGTTTTCATCAGTTTGAATGAAGTCAACCAGATTTGAGATTCTAAAAGTTCGATTTATACAAACCCTAAAAGTTGCAGTCTTATTCAAATATTAGTTTACCAGTGATGGGTGTTACAGAAGAGGGACTCAGACTGCGTGACGTATTGTAAACCGGTATTTATTGACAGACGTTGAGCATATGGAGTGAAACAGGCAAGTGGAGATTCTTGGATTCTTCGGAGGTCAGGAGGAATGTTAACTTGGATTTCCTTTCTCGACAGAAGACACGGAACAAGAGTTGATCACACACCTGAGACACCTCCAGAGTCTCACACACGAGACTCTGGAGCTGACAGACTTGGGATCGCTGGAAGACACACTTGGGATGAAACACAGCAGGTAAATAGACAAGACGGTAAATATCAGGCATAGAGATTAGATTGCAATGGTAGTCCTCTTCGTAGAAACGAGACCAGACACTGGAGTGTTGTGAGGTGTGTGTATTTGAGGAGTGAGTGATGATTGCCAAGGATGATGTGCAGGTGCGGGTGATTAGAATTCAGGTGAGGGAGTGCGCTGTGATTGGCTGGTGACAGAGCCTGGCCAATCTGTGACAATGGGTAGTAAGTAACTGATTACCAATAATCTGGATTACATCCCAAAATTAGGTGCTTGTAATTAATTACATTTTAAAATGATAATTTTATTTTATCAATTAATTTTTTTTTACATAATTAGATATTACTCACATAATGACAGTGATTTATTCATAACTTGTTGATTTTCATTTTTCTTTCTAAAAAATCCCACTGCTATACATTTAGAAAGTCCCAGTTCTGTGGAATTGCACACACCAGCCACTAGTCAGGTGGCTACAATTACACAGAAAATGGAGACAATGCAGCGTTTGACAAATGGATTTCACTTTTAAAGAGGCATATTACAAAAACAGTACTGTGAAGTATACATTTACGAATGACTGCAAAGGATTACACATCAAATCTTAAATAATTAAATAACCAAACACACAAACATTTGTAGGTATGATTGTTTTCACACATGCATGCTGAACCAGATGCATTGCCATGGTAAAGTTAGTTTTAGTTTAAAAAATTGTTTCTCAAAATTATCAAAAGTGCACACAAATGTGCTTTTATTAGATTGTCACTGTCTGCATGCAATAACTTTTATTGTCGCTGTCTTCATGCAATATTGTTTGCAACAAACTTTACAGAATACTGAGCCAACTAACTAGGAATACCAATCAAACCAACAAACAAGGAAGGAACGTGCAAACAGTAACAGAAACTACATTAAAGCACAGGTGGGAGTGGGTGAGAATGAAAGGTCGGTAGATTGTAATCAGAACAAAAATGAACATTTCCTGCAAAATAGTATTATAGATATATACAGATTATGAGCTGTTTAGAAACTCTAAATGTATTAGGGACAAGAAATCTGTAGGTCTTATGTCTTTAATCTTTATATCAGATGTAAATGCATGTTGTCACAGGCTACAGATAGAAATTTTAAAATGGATAGTCACCATTCAGTGAGGGAAAGATTTATGCATTTGTTTGTCTTTAGTGGATTTTTCTAAATTATATTACACTGGTAAAGGAATGGTTAAATGAACTAAGTCTTGTCAGTCCAAATTATTCCAAACTGAGCTGGACACCCATCCCCTGCTCCAGACCAATTTGAAGCTCAGTAGCTCTTACTCTCTCTCTAGTAAGTCCAGTCTTATGGATATAAGAGCTTCTCTGAAGGCCAGCTTAGTGGTGGAGGTGGGAGGATCCGCCAAGTATCTGCATGACACCAAATCCTCCAACCAGCAGTCCACGGTGACAATGTATTACAGTGAAACTTCCAGATTTGAGCAGCTCACTATCACCCAGCTGGGCAAGATCACCAAGTGTTTGACCAGAAAACTGCAACTCATGTGGTTACAGCTGTACTTTACGGAGCTCGGGCCTTCATGGTGTTTGATTGGACATTTTCCTTATCAGCTTGCTCTTAAAAATACTCTTAAAAGCGCTCTTTTATCTCCTTCTTGGACAACCAACTAATCACAGTCTTCAAAAGACTGCGTCATAGCTAGGGATCAGGGGTCAGCTCCGCCTCCTCATTAAGATTAATGTTTATAAATATGTTCGACCTGAAGCGGTCAGTGTATGACATCAAAGTACTGCGAGAGCAATAAGAAAGTAAATGGATCCTTATGCTTTAGAATCACTCTCGCGGGACTGATGTCGTACACTGATCATTCTGTGCAGTCGAACACACCTTTTGTCTTTTCCTCACACAGAGTTGCTTTCAGATTGGTCCTGAATCACTTTTAAGATAAGACTCCTGGTTAAGTTTTAAAGCTAATTTAGGAGCTTTCTGAGAGCATTCTTAGAATCTTTAAGAATACGGGCCAACGACTTTTGGCTGGATTTTGATGATTTTGATGAAGTTCTACGACAAAACCCCCGGACTGCGGCCAAATCAGTGCTCGGTGGTTGCCAAAGCTCGTTAACTATGAGCAGGTCAGCTGCATGATCTGAACATGCCTCGAGCAGTCACAGACGCTACCTCCTAGTTTCACAGACAAGGCTTAAGTCTAGTCCCAGACTAAAATGTAATTCTGAGCTGTTTCAACTGAAAGAAACTTGCACTGACTGATCTTAAAATATATCACTGCCTTTGTTTTGTCTCAAGATGCACTCCAGTAATGTTTTTTTCTAAGGCACGTTAAGAAAAATTACTTAAATGTCTTAATTGAACTATGGCCTAATCCTAGCTTAGTCTAAGCCCTGTCTGTGAAACCAGGCCTACAATATTTTCAAACCTTTTTGATATTATTATAGTGTGAGCTAATGACAAGGTGGAACTAATCTAGCCAATCACAGATGGTATAAATAGAGAAAGGTGGATCATGTTCAATATACAATGTCACAAATTAATCAAATCAACTAACAAGAAATAATTCTAACAAATGTATATATTTGGTATATATTACACTATATCATTTTACTGTGTAATTACCTACAAATCTTTCTACAGTAGACTACAGGCAGCCCTTGTTTTCAAAGCCATTATTAATAAGTGCACAAACCAACAACGCCCTTCAGCGATGATTTATTCACGATACAACACGGCCTCGAGTACCTTATTGCTTACTTATGCTTCTTGCAAAGAAAATACTGCTAGTAGAAAAAGTTTGAGAACCACTGGCCTAGATACTAGAATCGCTACATTATCAGCAACGAGGTGGTAAAGTAGTTGTTTTTGAAGTAATTAATTGTTTGTAGAGAGACATGCAGAAACAGCACGCAAGGCCTAATGCACACATCTCTGTGATCTGTCATCTCTCTCTCTCTCTCTCTCTCTTGATCGATAATTAATTGAAATAAATGCTATAATTCATTCAAATAAATGTGATCTTACTGCACTATTTCATCTCTATGTCTGATTTGAAGAATGCTAGAGCTAACGGGATAACTGATGAAAATAAATGTCATTTTTACCCATTCGGTCAAATATTGCACTGCAAAGAGCAATAGTTTTAACTTATATAACTTGGCAAGTGACCATGGAATAAGCAGGATAATCAACGTCTTGTTGTGCATAAAAGGGTTCTAAATGTACGACGCGGAGGCAAAGAACCACCGGACGCGAAGTGGAGCCATTGATTATCCCTTAGGCCTATATTTAAAATAAAAAAGTAAACATTTCTTGTGTATATGTAAGATAGGCCTATTTTTAAACTGTAACATATTAAATTATATTATAGAAAATAAAACATTTGGTAATTTAGTAGTTATATTATAGCACAAAATGTAAAATTATTTTTCAGAATGCATGAATGACTTTTGATATACTTTTATCATATTTATGTTTTAAAGTGTCATTAATGTACAATACTAAATAAACTACAATTGCAATTTAAATTATATTATAATTTAGTTGAATAATTGAATAACGGCTGGTAGACAAAGCAGAATCCTAAAAAAGAGATTCATCTGAAAGGCAAAATGAGACTAATTATTTAGGCCTATTGTATTGTACCACTATAATACTATAATAATATTAGGAGATTTAGGACAATGCAGAATCGACAGAAAAAACAAAAACAAAAAAAAAAAACAGGGAGCATAGGGCTAGGACAGGGACCCATGACTTACTGGAAAAGGAGCACAAACATTTTTGATTACTCATCCAGCGCGAAAACACGGACTTTTATTTTGACATGTCGTTGAGCAACAGTAATCCTGCACGCCTGTGTTGTTATACGAGTGCGTGTAATCATCCAGGGACTTTTACCAAAGTTGCTTTTACTCAGCACTTGTAAGTAGGGTAGAGCAGTATAAACCAGTCTGGCAGAAACGCATTGGTTTTATGTCTATTTTATGGTTGTGCGAGCACGTGCAGTGAGATGGAGGCGCTGCTGAAGAGAGAGCTGGGCACTTCTCTTCTGAAGAGCACTGGTCATTCAGGAGGAGGATGCATCAGTGAAGGCCAGAGCTTTGACACTGACACTGGCAGGGTGTTCGTCAAGATCAACCACAAGAATGAGGTGAGCACACATACACTTGAACTCCAAGCGTTGCTTTTGCATTGCACACTTGCAGTGCTATTTGGAATAATAATTTGGTATAGTAAGTATTGTAAGTATAGTAAGTATTTGGTATAGAAGTCTCTTATGCTCACCAAGTCTGCATTTATTTGATCAAAAATACAGTAATATTGTGAAATATTGTTACTACTTAAAATGACTGTTTTGTATTTAAGTATATTTAAAAATGTCACATTCCTCTGATGCAAAGCTGAATTTTCAGCATCAATACTTCAGTTTTCAGTGTCACGTGATCCTTCAGAAGTCATTATAATGTGCTGATTTACATCTAGTCATTTAGCAGACGCTTTAATCCAAAGCGATTTACAAAGGAAAATACAAATGATTTGCTCCTCAAACTTTTATTCACTTTACTTTTGTACTTTTTTTTGTCATTTCTGCATGATCTGTCAATTACTGGTTGAAAGTATAATGATCTGTTGCACATTATTCAAAGTACATGAATGATTTGTTGAGCATTATATTATATACTTGTATATGATAGCAATATACATTATCAGTTGACAATCAAAGTGTCAGTCTGTCGTTCTGTAACTATTTGAAAGTATAAATCATTGACACTTTTTTTTCTCTCTGTAGGCTAGGAGGATGTTTGATGGCGAGATGGCGAGCTTGGAAGCGATCCTGTGTACAAATACAGTGAAAGTACCCAGGCCTGTGAAAGTCGTGGACCTTGAGAGAAGTGGAGCTCTTCTCATAATGGAACACGTGGATATGAGGAGCTTAAATAAGTATGACTCAAAATCACGAGAACCCATCATAACAGGAGTGAGAATTTGGTCAATATTGCATTAGCATTTTGGCATGTGCTCTTTTTTAGCGTATTTAATGTTTATGTAGATACTCATCAAAACTGGGGGAACAACTAGCTGACCTACATCTTTGCAACAAAAGACAGATCGAGAAACAAAACAAGGAACAGCAGACTGTTGGTAATGTTATTTTATAGATATTGCATTGATGGAGACTTTTGGGTTACATCAGTACTTATTAAGAGTTTCTGTGTTTACAAAGGAAAAGGATCAGGAACATCTGAAGTTCAAATAACCAACAAGTTTGGGTTTCACGTGACTACCTGCTGTGGTTATATCCCTCAGGTCAGCATTACTAGGGTGTCTGATCATAAAAGCAATTGGGGTGGTTCATATTTAAATGTGCAAGAGGTTTTTATCTTTCCTTTGGTTTTCAGGTAAATGATTGGCAGGATGATTGGGTGTCCTTTTTCGCTCAGCAAAGACTGCAGTACCAGCTCAGCTTGGTGGAGCAGTCGTATGGAGACAGAGAGGCCAGGGAATTGTGGGCCAAACTCCAAGTAAACCAAACCGCTCAGCATAATAACACTCAAATGCAAAAAGATACTGTCTCTAGTTATCAGATGGAATAAACATGAGTAACGTAAATATTGACACTTTCAATACACGTTCATGGTTTTATTGGGAATAATTAATTAGCGCTAGTTATTAAAAAAAAAATTGGCTTATGGGAAATTAAGTGTAAAATTACACAAAATAAATTCACAATTTGATATTTATCCATGATGTTTATCCAAAACTTGCTAAAAATATTCAGAAGAAAACAGAAAATCCACATTATTCATTGACAAGAACAAAACAGAAAAGGGAAATGTATTAAAGCATTATTACTATTATTTATGTTTTATTTATAACACTAGACTTGGTTATAAAACTACAATCATTAGCTTGTCGTTCATTGAATAAATTTAAGGGACAGATCACACAGAAATGAAAAGTCTGTTATCTTTTACTCCCCCTCATGTCATTCCAAACTTCAATTACTGGCTTTCTTCTGTAGAAACATACAAATATATTTTGAAGAATGTTGGTGACCAAACAGTTTCAATTCCCAATGACTTTGAGTGTATGGACTAAACTTTCAATGTAAATTCATTGGGAACAAATGGGAACTGTTTTGTTGCCAACATTCTTTAGAATATCTTCAATGTTTCACAGACGAAATAATTGCATACAGGTTTGGATCAACATCATGGTGAGTAAATAATGACAGAATTTTCATTTTTGGGTGAACTATCAATTTCATTTAATGACAAGTTAACGATGCAGTGTCTAAGCCCACATACAGTGCTGCATATGTATTTCAGACAATCTCTTTGTTTAGCTGAAGATCCCGCAGCTGTTTACAGACACAGAGGTGGTTCCAGCTCTGCTGCATGGAGATCTCTGGGGAGGAAATGTGGCTGAATGTTCTGACGGTCCCATCATCTTTGACCCAGCATCGTTTTATGGCCATTCAGAGTTCGAGCTGGCTATAGCTGGCATATTTGGCGGTTTTGGGGGTTCGTTTTACAGTGCTTACAATGAGAAGATCCCCAAGGCTGCTGGCTTTGCAAAGAGGCAACAACTGTACCAGCTGTTCCATTATCTGAACCACTGGAATCATTTTGGTGGTGGCTACAGGGGTTCTTCTCTACGGATCATGAAGGATCTAACAAAGTAGATGCACCCTGATTTATTAAAATATCCCCTTCAAATCGTCATTAATGAAGGTGGAAGTTAAACTAATTAAGTCACACACTTTTTTTGCATGAACTTAATCCAGCTTTACCAGTCTAATGGAAAGGCACTGACAGGATGAAAGTTGGTTGTCTTAAAGTAATTTACACAGATTAAATATATATTATATATTTTAAAGGATAAATCTGCAAATTTATGCTTCCAAACAATGGCCAGTTAACAAGTTGCTTAAAATAAATCATTCCCTTTTTGTGAATTGCGCTTTAACTTTATTACATGAATATGCTCTTGAAGAGATCCTCATTTACAAGTCTTGATTTAAAAAGTGTGCACTAAGTAGCATCATATGATAAGTTGCATTTCATACAGTATGGCTTATTATTATTATTAATGGACTGTTGATTGGAAACATCTTATTAAAAGAGCTACTGAGCTTGTAGTACTGTAAACTTTCAGCTTGCAGATATATAAAGGATGTTTGGACATAGAAATAAAAGTTTAAAATAACTTTGTGTTAGTGTGTTATTGATTTTATTTAGTGGTTAATGCATTACCTCTATTACCGGTCACTAAGGTGTGTGTGTGTTTATGTGGTTTATGAGGACACAAATTTGTATAATGACATGGGTATGACAGAGGTATTACAATATGAAGGTGGTTTATGAGGACACTGCCTATGTCCCGTAATTCAAAAGGCTTAAAAAACATACTAAATGGTGTTTTTTTGAAAATCTAAAAATGCACAAAGTCTCCTGTGAGGGCTAAGTTTAGGTGTAGGGCAATAGCACACACAGTTTGTTCAGTATAAAAACCATTACGCCTATGGAGAGTCCCCATAAACCACAAAAACCAACGTGTGTGTGTATGTGTGTGGTATAGATAGATAGATCTTCGTCAATGAGTGTATTGATGACTTTTTAATATAGACTCTTTTAGTTATTCTTCTTTATAGTATATATTAACTACGATATTGTGGTTAAAAAAATTTGTATGAAAGGGAATATAGCTTTAAAACATTTACGATATCCGGTGCAACATTTATTTCACGTTGTAAAGACTCTTAACTTGAAGTGGAAACGCGTGTTTGATTGTTTTGATCCTCTCGACTTGCCGTTACCGTGCGTGACAGGAGCGGCGCGATCATCATAAAAACGCGGGATGCATTATAATTCTTTCACTACGGTGTTTTCAAATTATGTTATATGTAAGACGGTTCGTCAATCTCTTGAAGGAGACAACGAGTTGCTTTTCATGTATGTTTTCCAGTGTGCTGCAAAGAGCAGAGTGACTGTAGCTGGAGTTTGAAGAGAAACGAGTGCGTCATTGTGAGCGGGAGCGGCTTCAGTGTCAGATCTTCTACAAACACAAACACAAACACACACGTTTAGCGCACTTTTCATCTGATCAGCCAGAGACATCGCTGACAGTCCAGAGGCGGCGGGTGGAGGTGATGGAGGGTGTGTGTAACGTTAATGGAGAGGAGGCAGAGCTGGTGGCTCAGGCGTGTGTGCTGTCCGAGTTCAGTGAGAGCGAGGAGACTCGAGCTCTCATCAGCAGTCTGCCGGACATTCATCAAGACACGGTCAGCAGAGAGACCACCATCGAGAAGTTTCTGGGTAAGACTGTCTCGCGTGTATATGATTCTGTCTGTGTATCTATCGGTCTATTTATCTGTGCTGGGCTCGACAGTACGAGCATTTCAAGCGCATTTGCGACTGAAAATAGATGTGTGCGAACTGGAAAATGTATTTAGGAGCATGAGTGCAAATACAAAACAGCCTAACTTATACAGTAGCCTATAGCAAACGTTTTAATTTAAAGGGGTCTGTCGCTGCCGGTAACGTTACCCTGGTAACCCTGTAAACAAAGCAGCTGCGCTACTTTCCTAAAACTGTAAATAATGTTTCACAGTCATTTAGATATTTATGTTCGCTTTAGTCTTCACAATAGCATCAAATAATTATTACTTAAAGACTTAATGAGCTATTTATTTTCAAACATTTTTTTCTAACCTAAAACATGGCCTATGTATATATCGACTGATTCGTTATTATTGTTCAGTAACACTTAACAGATTTCGTTAGTTAACATGAAAAAACTATGACTGCATTTATTAATCATGTTCATCGTAATTTCAACTTTTAATAATACATTTTAAAATCAAAAGTTGTGTCTGTTAATATTATTCAATGGAGCTGACGTTAACTAACATAGTTGTATTTTTTATTAATCAACATTAACAAAGAATATTAATTACTGCAACAATTAGCTATTAAATATTGTTAGTTAATGTTAACCTGCTTTAACTAATGTTAACAAATGGGACCTTGTTGTAAAGTGTTACCTATTGTTCTTTCGTTCATTTGAACAATCTTTTGCACTCTAATCTTGAAACACTTGTTTACTTTATATTTTTGTGTATTTTTTCATAAAGTCTTTTAGTAAATTATATTTAATAAAGTTATTTAACCTGTTAGGAGGACAACACTTTTTTCACTTACATATACCATGACAAAAGCTTCAATGACTATTGTGAAAATGTCACATATGTAATGTACATGGAGTTTAATATGACTATAGCTAATTACATAATTAGCCTATTAAATAGTGTCTGAAGCAAAATAATTTAAAGGTGCTGTATGTAGGATTGACTAGGTATGGTTGGTAACTAGGTATTGCAGTCCAAATTCTAAATATTGGAGATGTTTTTTTTCACCCAGACCCCCCTCCTTAGACTTGATGCAGGTTGCCAGATTAACGACACCAACGGAAAACGAGCGCACATGAAGATGAATTAAATTTGCTGTGTTTTCCGCCAACTGGCAACTGAATACAATTGGGTAAACTGGCAGTGGGCGGGTTTCACAAACCATAACAAACACAGACATTCTGGCCCGGAACGCACATTTTCAAAGGAGAATAACTGACTGTAGCATTGTTTTTCAGATAAATAAGTATGCATGTTTCTTAAATATCTGCAGACATATTATGATATTTTTATGCTTTAGTAGAGTCAACATCCTACATACAGCAACTTTAAAAACCTTGTGTACTTTCTGTATTATGATAAATTCAATAATTGTGCTTGTAAATGTCTCTTTATATCCCCTTATTAAGCTAAAACGCCTAATTTGAAAAATTTGCATTGCGCCCCCTAAAGTTTAATGCGCTCCTAAATTTTTTAACTTAAACTTGGG
Organism: Barbus barbus; assembly: GCF_936440315.1. Classification (NCBI taxonomy): domain Eukaryota; kingdom Metazoa; phylum Chordata; class Actinopteri; order Cypriniformes; family Cyprinidae; genus Barbus; species Barbus barbus. The sequence continues at coordinate 21,349,711 of NC_136731.1, read as the reverse complement.
AAACTTGGGAAAAAGGTAAGCGTCAAGCCCTGCTGTCTATCTTTATGTTTACATTTACATTTAGTCATTTGGCAGACGCTTTTATCCAAAGCGACTTACAATTGGGGAATACAAAAAGCGATTCATCTTGAAGAGGCAATCAGACAGAGGAAGTGCTCGTAACACCAAGTCTCAGTCATTGTTCAAATAAGTACAAGCTAGTAAGCGGAGAGAAAGATAGAGGGAAAGAGTTTTTTTTTTTTTAGTTTAGGATGAAGTCAAGTACTGCCGAAAGAGATGACTTTTCAGTTGTTGCTTGAGGATCCGGCGTTCCGGATAGGGGTGGGACGATTATTCCACCAGCCAGGAATGGTGAACGAGAATGTTCTGGGGAGTGATTTTGAGCCTCTCTGTGATGGTACCACAAGGCGTCGCTCACTAGCAGATCTCAAACTTCTGGAGGGGATGTAGGTTCGTAATAGCGAGTGGAAGTAGGAGGGTGCAGAGCCTGTGGTAGATCTGTACGCAAGCATCAATGACTTGAACTGGATGCGAGCTGCCACTGGTAGCCAGTGCAAGGAGATGAAGAGAGGTGTAACATGCACTCTTTTGGGCTCGTTGAAGATCAGTCGTGCCGCTGCATTCTGAATCATTTGTAGAGGTTTGATTGTGTTTGATGGCAGACCAGCCAGAAGAGCATTGCAGTAGTCCAGTCTAGAAACGACAAGGGCCTGGACAAGAAGTTGTGCAGCATGCTCTGTCAGAAAGGGCCTGATCTTTCTGATGTTGTGTAGTGCAAACCTGCAGGAACGAGCAGTCTTTGCAATGTGCTCTTTGAAGGTCAGCTGGTCATCAAAGATTACACCAAGATTTCTGACCGAAGTTGATGGGGTAATCATTGATGAGCCTAACTGAATTGTGAAGTCATGCCGTAGAGTCGGAGTGGCAGGGAAGACCAGAAGTTCCGTCTTTGCCAGGTTGAGCTGTTGGCGATGTTCTTTCATCCATGCCGAGATGTCTGCCAGGCAGCCTGAGATCCGTGCAGCTACCGTTGGGTCATCTGGTTGAAAAAAGAGATAGAGCTGCGTGTCATCGGCATAGCAGTGATAGGAGAAGCCATGTGCATGTATGATGGGACCCAGCGATGTAGTGTATGTGGAGAAGAGGAGGGGTCCAAGAACCGATCCCTGAGGAACTCCAGTGACCAGTTGATGTGGTTTGGATACCTCCCCTCCCCAGGCCACCCTGAAGGATCTACCGGTGAGATAGGATTCAAACCAGCGAAGTGGAATTCCAGTGATGCCCAGTGATGAGAGGGTAGACAGGAGAATCTGATGATTGACAGTGTCAAAAGCAGCAGAAAGATCCAGCAGAATGAGGACTGACGATTTGGAATCAGCCTTTGCAGTTCGCAGGGCTTCAGTGACTGAGAGTAGCGCAGTCTCTGTTGAATGGCCACTCCTGAAACCTGACTGTTTAGCATCCAGTTTGTTGTACTGTGAAAGAAACCGTGAGAGCTGGTTGAAGACAACTCATTCGAGTGTTTTCCCTACGAATGGAAGGAGAGAGACAGGTCTGTAGTTATCTAAAAGAGAAGTGTTTAATGTAGGTTTTTTGATCAGTGGGGTTACCTGAGCCTGCTTGAATGCTGTGGGGAAGATGCCTGTGAGGAGAGATGTGTTGATAATGTGTGCGAGTGCCGGTAAGAGTGTGGGAGAGATTGTTTGGAGAAGGTGTGAGGGGATTGGGTCGAGAGGACATGCTGTAGGATGGCTGGAGAGGAGAAGTTTGGATACTTCTGCCTCGGTGAGGGGACAGAAGGAGAAGATGGGAGTTAGAGCAGTGGATGTGGTTGATTGGAGGTCCTGTGGAGTTGAGAACTGGTTACTGATTGTTCTAGTTTTGTCTGTGAAAAAAGAGGCAAAGTCGTCAGCGGTTATCAAAGTGGTGGGAGGTGGAGGAGGGGGACAGAGGAGAGAATTAATATGTCTGTCTATCTGTCTGTCTATATTTGTCTACTTGGCTATTGTTTATTGTAATGCAGAACAGTATGTTGTTGTGTGTTTGTATGTGTTTTATTTTTATTTATTTTTGTGCTATATATGTATGTAAAAAATGTCAAGCTGTGATTTCTGTAACCTTTTCAGTTATAATGGATCACTACCAGGAACAGCCACATCTTCTGGATCCTCACTTAGGTAAGTTGAAGTCATGAATGTGATGGACATGATGAATTTGCTCTGTGATTGAACACTGTCAGTAATGCTGTATTTGTTTTTGTGCAGAGTGGATGCTGAACATGCTCTTGGAGATGATCCGCAATGAGAAGTCTCCACCTCTTCTGGTCCATCTCTGTTTCAAATTCCTCTACATTATCTCAAAGGCAAGACGGTGCATGGCTCTCTAAGTTTGACTGATAATCTCTATTTGAAGTCACGATAGAGTGATTACATTAGAGTGATCTGATTTTGTGATTCCTGGTGCTTCCACAGGTCAGAGGCTACAAGATCTTCATGCAGCTGTTCCCCCATGAGGTGTCAGATGTTCAGCCGGTTCTGGACCTTTTATGCAGACAGGACCCAAAAGACACTGAGGTAAGTTAGTCTTTCAGTTTCATTACCGATCAAAGTCTCTGTAATGAGCCTCGCAGTGGAACACATAATCATGCAAGAATTAATGTGTAGTATTCTAACAGAAATCAGATCATATATATTTTATGAATTTCTCCCTAAATTTCACTTAAAATGTTAGTTAAAAACCCTCTATGGTGGCCATTTAATAATAACCATATGCAAATTCATCAGTCAACACCATTGCTTCTATGTGTTTTTGCAGCATTGAGCAATGTCAGACATATTTGTTACATTTACATTTACATTTAGTCATTTGGCAGACGCTTTTATCCAAAGCGACTTACAATTGGGGAATACAAAAAGCGATTCATCTTGAAGAGGCAGTCAGACAGAGGAAGTGCTCGTAACACCAAGTCTCAGTCATTGTTCAAATAAGTACAAGCTAGTAGGTGGAGAGAAAGATAGAGGGAAAGTTTTTTTTTTTTTTTTTTTTTTTTTTTTTTTTTGAGTTTGAGTTTAGGATGAAGTCAAGTACTGCCGAAAGAGATGAGTTTTCAGTTGTTGCTTGAAGGTTGCCAGGGATTCGGCGTTCCGGATAGGGGTGGGAAGATTATTCCACCAGCCAGGAATGGTGAACGAGAATGTTCTGGAGAGTGATTTTGAGCCTCTCTGTGATGGTACCACAAGGCGTCGCTCACTAGCAGATCTCAAACTTCTGGAGGGGATGTAGGTTCGTAATAGCGAGTGGAAGTAGGAGGGTGCAGAGCCTGTGGTAGATCTGTACGCAAGCATCAATGACTTGAACTGGATGCGAGCTGCCACTGGTAGCCAGTGCAAGGAGATGAAGAGAGGTGTAACATGCGCTCTTTTGGGCTCGTTGAAGATCAGTCGTGCCGCTGCATTCTGAATCATTTGTAGAGGTTTGATTGCGTTTGATGGCAGACCAGCCAGAAGAGCATTGCAGTAGTCTAGTCTAGAAACAACAAGGGCCTGGACAAGAAGTTGCGCAGCATGCTCTGTCAGAAAGGGCCTGATCTTTCTGATGTTGTGTAGTGCAAACCTGCAGGAACGAGCAGTCTTTGCAATGTGCTCTTTGAAGGTCAGCTGGTCATCAAAGATTACACCAAGATTTCTGACCGAAGTTGATGGGGTAATCATTGATGAGCCGAACTGAATCGTGAAGTCATGCCGTAGAGTCGGAGTGGCAGGGAAGACCAGAAGTTCCGTCTTTGCCAGGTTGAGCTGTAGGTGATGTCCTTTATCCATGCCGAGATGTCCGCCAGGCAGCCTGAGATCCGTGCAGCTACCGTTGGGTCATCTGGTTGAAAAGAGAGATAGAGCTGTGTGTCATCGGCGTAGCAGTGATAGGAGAAGCCATGTGCATGTATGATGGGACCCAGCGATGTAGTGTATGTGGAGAAGAGGAGGGGTCCAAGAACCGATCCCTGAGGAACTCCAGTGACCAGTTGATGTGGTTTGGATACCTCCCCTCCCCAGGTCACCCTGAAGGATCTACCGGTGAGATAGGATTCAAACCAGCGAAGTGGAATTCCAGTGATGCCCAGTGATGAGAGGGTAGACAGGAGAATCTGATGATTGACAGTGTCAAAAGCAGCAGAGAGATCCAGCAGAATGAGGACTGACGATTTGGAATCAGCCTTTGCAGTTCGCAGGGCTTCAGTGACTGAGAGTAGCACAGTCTCTGTTGAATGGCCACTCCTGAAACCTGACTGTTTAGCATCCAGCTTGTTGTACTGTGAAAGAAACCGCGAGAGCTGGTTGAAGACAACTCATTCGAGTGTTTTCCCTACGAATGGAAGGAGAGAGACAGGTCTGTAGTTATCTAATTTGTTGATTGCTTGAACTTCATTCAAAATGCTTGGGTTTTGTTCAGTGCTGACTTATGCAAGCTCCCAAATACTCCTATTATAACAAACAAGTGTAGATGTGACGTAAATAAAATGTTTATTGTTCATTGTTCAGCTTCGTAGTGATTATAAGGGGAGTATTTTTCTGCACATTCTAATCTATTCGGAATTTGAATAAATTCACTCACGGATTCAATATTGCCATTGTGTAGCAGTTACTACTCTTGATAACTGATTGAAAGTGGAGCAGGAGCTGGTGTGATTGAGAAGTTAGCATGTTCATCGTGGATTCACACATACTAAATGAGGTTGGACTGTAGAGTTACATTCAAGCCATAAAGAAATTATTTTCATGGGAAAAATTGTTTCAATGTATAATTTTGATGATCAAAAATGAACGTTATTGACTGCAGGGGGACTTTTAAATTTTTTTTGTGCTGAAAAACACAATTTAGGTTTATGTCCAGTTTGCTGTGAAACATTGTAAAGACTAATTAAAAAAAGTACAAACTCAGAAGTCCTTCCAAACAAATAATCAGTGAATAGCTTCAGGTAGTAACTAGTTGCAGCAGGGCACCATATGTCATGTCTGGAAGAATAGCATCCTTGTGTTATTTAGAATTTATCCTTCCCAAGAGCACAAAATCATCTAGTTAGTGACTGTATGTTTCTGTATTAGACCTGGGAAACACGCTACATACTCCTCCTCTGGCTCTCCATGACATGTCTCATTCCCTTTGACTTGTCCCGTCTGGACGGCCACCTGTCCACTGACCCCGGGCTGAACAGAGAGCCCATCATGGATCGTATTCTGGCTGTGGCCAAGGTAACACCCGCAAACACAGAACGCTCTTAGACTTCAACATCTGTATTGTATGTCAATGAGTCAAATTAGTTTATCATAATTTTTTTATTAATAATTTGTCAGTTTTGCGAATCATATATATATTATTTACTTTACGTTACTTGTGTGCCATTGTGACTTATTATTTTTGCTGCAGTCCTTTCTCAGAGTGAGTGACAAATCTCGAGATGCTGCATCAGTGCTGGTATCTAAGTAAGTTATTTCCCCATATGTGTGTTTATTATCTGGGTAGCATTGGTCTGTATATCAGAAAATTAAATGTTTTGGCTGGCAATGTAAAATTAAGCAGCAGCGTAAACGTTGCATTGCTTTTATTATTTTCTTGAAGAGTGTCTTATTAGACAGTATTCATCATGCTTCTGTGTTTTACCAGTATGAAAGGGTTAAGACTGCAAGGGTTTAAAAATGTCTCTTATTAAACTTCAGTAGACAATTCTTTTTTAGGAATCGTTGCAAACTGGTCATTTATTTCAAACACTTATTTGCGATTCACAAGTCTTCATGTAATAAAATGTTTTAGTAAAATGTATAAACAGATACATTTTGCTGTTTAGTACTTTAGTCTACCAGTGTACAGTATATTGGTGCATATAAATGAAAATGATTAAATATTGTTCTTGAATTCCTTTGGCAAAAGCCATTTTATTATTTCAATTTTACACTTAAATGTTGAATCCACTTGTCTAAATGGCTGTTTGGTTAAAATTCTGATTACAAAAAAAATTTAATTAAAATTTTGCCCAGTATTATTTCCAATTAATGTCACTTTTATAATATCCAAAAGTGGTGTTTATTGCAAAACACTGTCAGATTTACTTCCTGACCAGTAGATGGCACTGTTTAAACACTTATAGATTATCTCTTTGCTTGAAGGATTTGTGTTATCTGCACAGGTTTGTGACTCGTCCAGATGTGAAGCAGAAGTGTTTGGGTAATTTTCTGGACTGGTGTCTGACCACCATCTCTCAGACCAGTGAGATGACCATGGAGGGAACTGTGACCCTTGATGGAGCTTTGCAATCCCTGGTGAGCCTCCAATCACATGCTAGACTGTTCATGTTCTCCACTTCCTCCTTTTTTTTTAGGAGAATTAAAATATTGAACATTCAAATACTTTACATAACAATCCCCAAGTCCACACCACAGTTGTAACAATAATGACAAACGGGAACAATAGTGTTGGAATCACTTTCCAGGTCTGGTGAATGATAAAAACATTGACAGCTAATGAAAATCCATGCGAATCGAGCATTTGAAGAAACAGATGACAAAACTGCAGCACGTGCTTATAAAAAACTGAATATTATCATCAAGTTGATGGCTGCTTAAATGCCGGTAGTTATCTTTATAGTTTTGTTCTAGGTGTAAATGGGCCTTTAGGCCTGTAATTCCTGTGCTTGTGTAGTAGCTGCACATATTTGCAGGCGATATCCACCAAAGCCTAGAGAGACAGTGGTTACATGCCCTCCTACCTGTATTTTTCACTGCTTTGTTAAAAACGCTGATAATCGCTTATTTTAGTGACTGATCTTTATCAGAATTATTTTCATTGCAGTGAAACATCCTGCGTGGTTTGAAGTCCAGAGAGCTGTGAAAATGATCCTAGTGTTGTTATTCTTTTGTGAAGCGTGTCTCTATCACCCGAGGCGCTCAAAACTGGCTCTGTGAGTTGAGAATGCCTGCGGTACTAAAACGGCCATCAGTGTTTTGCATATGTGCTTTAAGTGCCACAAGGCAGTGAGCAGGAACATGTGCTGTCCACTTTTAAACTTGATAATTACATGAGACTGCTGCTGGCACTAAGATTAATGGAATTCAGACATGTTGAAAATGGGTTCGATAAATTTGGCTTAACATCAACTTGAAATAGGGTAGTACCGTATTTCCCTGCCATGGGTTTAAAATAATTGAAATTAATCTCATAGGTGTTTTGATTTTAAAAAGACTTAATGTTAAAATGATTTCTCACCAGGCCCAGCTCTTCAAGCATGGGAAACGTGATGATTTCCTGCAATATGGTGTGTATTTATATCCTTTAGGTCTTTCTTTGGTCTAAGATTGTTGATAAATGCTGACTAATATTTACATGACTGTTCAAAGCCCCAACAGTGCTTCATTGCCTGAATCAGAAGAGAATAGCTGAGAGTAACCAGGCCACATTGCGTAAACTGGGAGTAAAAGTTGTCCAGAGACTTGGCTTGACTTCTCTAAAACCACGTTTGGCCAAATGGAGGTAATTGACGAGTGACTTATTGACAAAATATGATGAAATGAAGCAAAGGATGCTGAAAAGTATTAGCTAGTTTGTAAGCATTTTTTATGACTGTATCCAGATACCAGAGAGGAAGTCGGTCACTCGCAGTGAACCTGGCCCAGTCTTCTGTCATTGAAAGCGTAGAGGCTACAAAACCTGATCTTGAGTCTGTCAGTCAGGAGGAAGACTATGACATACCTCAGGATGTAGAGAATGTAATTGGTAAGTATTCTTGCACGTTTGTTTTATTTGGTAAATTGCATATTGCTCATATGTACTGCTAATTTGCTTATTCATTGTTGCAGAACAACTGTTGGTGGGTGTGAAAGACAAAGAGACAATAGTGAGATGGTCTTCTGCCAAGGGGTGAGAACAGTTATCTGGTCTAGGTGTGATAGTGCTATATTTTAATGCCATATTTGTCTGTAATAATGCCTAGAGTTCTAAAACTTTTCAACAAAGTAAAATGATTATTTTTTTAATTTGTCTTTTCTCTTTTAACCACCTACAGGATTGGAAGGGTAACTGGTAGACTACCTAAAGAGCTTGCAGATGATGTGGTTGAATCTGTTTTAGAGTGTTTCAGGTGCGACATGATATGACAGAAGGCCGTGATGTTATGATGTGGCTCAAGTATTTTCAAATGCTTAGTGAGGTATTTCTCATAACATTATGTCTATGCATATAACAGTTTCCAGGAAACAGATAATGCCTGGCATGGGGGCTGCCTGGCTCTTGCAGAGCTTGGCCGAAGAGGACTGCTGCTTCCTTCCCGTCTCTCAGATGGTTGGCTTGCATTTTTTTTAAACTATTGTATTCCGTTTGAAAGCTATTGGATTTAAGTTTTACTTTTCCTCTGACGTATTGTAATATCATAGCTATAATCATTGTACATCCCCAACACCATACTTGGTTTCAAAAACATTCATAAGCAAACATAATTCACATTATGCAAACACTTAATTCAAATACTTTGTTTAACAAGATCCTTTATTAAAAAAAAATGCCACCACCCAGCTCCCTTTAATGATCTATTACATTTTTTGTCAAAATGCACAAAATTCTCAGTGTACAATCTGGGCTGCCTTTTTCTTCCAATCAGTGCTTAATGTTGTACACTAAGAATATTTTGGAATTATCTATATTTACATTTATGCATTAGGCAAATACTTTTGTCCAAAGCAGCGTACATTAAAGTTGTCGGTTCATGTGTATTCTTGTAATTGATCCCATGACCTCTGAGCTCTAATGACAAGCAATTTTATAGACATAAATAGAATAATAATTGAAGATTTCAATGTAGATGTTGGCCGTCTTCCTGTAAAGTCTCTTGAGTATTGATCTTGAGCATTGCTCCTTTGTTTTTCTGTAGCAGCAGTCCACACTTTGAGATCTCTGAATCAGCAGTTTTGTGACCTCTTTCTCTGAGTTCGAGCAGGTTCTTTGACTTTTGCTCTTTTCGTATTGTGCCTCAGAGGTCTACTGTTTACTCGTTTTTGTCCCAGAGCCCGTGTGCTCTGACTTAGTGTGTCTGGAGTGTCTTTGACTGGGCTCTTGTCTGGGGAAGGAAGATTTTGACTGTTCTGGCCCTCAGTTGTTTCTTGTTGGCCAATAGAAGAGTCATTGGTAAGGTCCTTTGAGCTAGCTAGCTGACACAAAGCAAAGGCGGCAGTGTGCCTCTGGTCACATGGGTCTATTTCTTGTTCTCTGGGTGGAACAATTGTGCATACCTCAGCATTTATAATGGTTTGTCTTTCTGGAGTTTCGGAGCTTGTGGTGTTGGGCAAGGCTTGGTTGTTGGACTGTACCCTGAGGCAGAGGTTGAGCGGTGCCTCGTCTTGACTACTTTCTGAATCATAATGGAGCTCTCGGTCAGGGTAGTGGTGTGTCATGTTGCTGGATACAGCCCGGTCCCTCTTGGAAAGGTTAAGAGGACCTGGCTCCTCCTCTGTTCCTTCGTCTTCCTTTTCTGATGAACTCTCATGGCTTCTTGTGGAAGCTGTGGTTTGTGGTTCATTCCTAGAAAGATAAGACAAGATACCAATGTTTTATTTTCCAATTATGTAAAGAATAGTGTAATCATTAACTTGTTTGTGGGCAACCTAACCATATATTATTTTATTTGATCGTGATGTAAAGTGTTATTGGAGCGTTACGTAGAGTTTACCTACCTCTCTTTCTTTTGTAAAATGCTCTCTTGAGTTTGTCCACAAGATTTCTTGGGTAAGATTTCCGTTGCTGTAGTAGCCCCAGGATCAGCATGCTGTGATTGATTGACTGGCAGTGACTCCCCCTGAGTAGCGTGTCTAAATGTAACAGGGATCCGCTGGGTTACATCTGCAGTACTAGGCCTGTCTGGAGACCCGGAGGCGGCACACCCTTCTAAAGGACTCTGGCGAGTACCTTTGTCTACTGTACTGTGTTCCTGGAAAGCCCTGTCCTCAGGAAGTCTGCCGTAAGAGTCAGGATGAGATAGGGGAACTAGATGCCCTCCGTACTCACGAGGATAAAATCTGTTGCTATACACATCCAGAGGAAGATACCTGGTTCTCTGTAAGGACAAGGACAATTCAGGGTGTTGGTAGAGGCTGTAGGATAGCGGTGGACCAGGTATAATAGAATGGCCAAATCTATAGTGATAAGGATGGAGAAGGGAAGTACTAGGTGGGACCAAAGGTGATGGAACCAGAGGTCTCTGGGTCTCTCGAGGTGGGAGTTGGTAGGCTGGTGTGTTTCCTTGGTTGTGTGAGTATGGTGTGTAGAGAGAATGCAAAGGCCTCTCGGGTACAATGTATGAAGGATAGTCCGGTATTAGAGGAAGAAGAGGTGCTGTGGAAGCAGGTTGAGCCCATGGTGCCACTTGGTGGTAAAACTGAGGAATGGCTGAAGATGATTGATCGTCTTTGTGTGGAGACCGTGAGAGAGCTTCTCTTTCACATGTTCGTGCAACTGGTGAGAAAGCTGAAGATATTTTGTTCTGTCCAATATCCATGTCTGCATTTTTGTCCCTGGTCTCATGGATTGGCTCAGGGACATCTTTAGTGACCTCCTTGATGGGATTTTCAGGCTTTTCTCTTGGTCCCTTACTCATCTCCTCTTGTTCAACCTTGTCGTTGATCGTTTCTATTGGTTTGCTGACTTCATCTTCTAGGGGTGACTCTTTACTCTTGTGGTTGAAGGGAAAATTATGCTGGGAAGCTCTGGGTGTTTTCCCAGTCTGTTCCGTGCGCTGAGACACCAGAGAGATGGAGTTCTTGCACAGGTTATACTTCATGTGGTTGAAGAGATGAGACTTGATGTTGCAGGTGAAGGGACACTGGAAGCACTGATATTTGAAAGGTTTGCCAGGAGGGCGAGGAATGTAATGGGGTTTCTTCGGTTTTCTTCCCTGGAGAGTGTCCATACTGGTGCAGAGGCTCAAATCCAATGCTGCGGGGTTTGTCAGCTTATCTGGCAACAGAAATAATAATAATATTAATAAACAACCGTTCTACCACACCCTGGAGCAAAGCGTCATCTGTTTGTTGGGTCAGAAAGGTAGTGACCCAATAAAAAGAAAGTTTTCAACTTGGCTGTAGCTGTTCTGTATTGTTTGTTGGCCTGCGTGTTAGCATGACATGCTCTAGCTGCACTGCCGAAGCCAGGGTAGGCCTGTAGGAACATGCTCCCCTTTTAAAACCTGATGGCGTGGGAAACCACATACACCTGTTTCTCATGACCTTACCTGCAGGATACAAACTCCAGACATTTAAAAATTGATCTCACTTACACTGTAAATGGAGAGAAGCTACCAGAGCTATTGCAATGATATTTCATCTGTTATAACATTTGTAACCAATTGGACTGCTTCAGTGCTTGAAGGAAATTACTTTGACAAGTCTGCACTACAATCAGGATACATAATGGTCCGGTAAGTGTGCAAAGATTTTGAGGCCTGAAGGTTTGTATTGGGAAGCAGAAGATTGAAGAAAGAGATTGCCAGGCAAGTTATGCAGAAAATGACTCCACCTTAAGTGAACCTGTTTGTCACAAGCTGTCGCAAGAAGTGGTGGCTCAGGTTTGGGCTCCCATGTCTCATACGAAGCCGCTCCCTCCTCAAGGCACAAATTAAAAGGATTTGTGTATTGTGAAATTTAATTTAACCGTTTTATATCTTGTTTCCTTGTTTCTTGGTTCTTAGTCATTCTTCTGTGGCTACACGATAACTTGTGATTTCAGCACATTAAGACACTTTGGTTATTAAGACATGCACTGAATATTATGAATATATGTACAACCACATGGCAAATACTTGAGAATATTTTCTACCAGATGTAGTCTAGCAGGTGCATCTATAGTCAGCACTTTAGATCTACCCCTGAAACACCTGCTACGAAGTACATCAGCAATTCAGCCTTTACAAATGCTAAAACTACATGTGAGCAGCAATAAGAAGAGTTGTCATTGGAAATTGCGGCCTTACCTGTATTTAGACTCGACTTTTGGGTTGTTGGATGTATCGTCAGTGGATGTATGTCCACAGCGTACCTCCTGAGTCGTATAATGGTCCCACAGTGGAACAGTTTGGCCGACGTGGTTGACCTTGAGAGCGGTGTCTGTTCGTTTAGGTGCTCCGTCTAGTTTCTGATGAGTCTGATGAGTCTCTCACGTTCTCTCTGAGGTGTTGACTCTGTGGGGTGGAGTCTATGCCCAAGCAGTAGAGCCCTGAGGCAGCATCAATGTGCCTGATATTAGGCAAGCCCCAAGCCACGATACGTTGTTAGCTTGCCTCCTCTCTCACCTGCTGGTGAGAATCCACATTGATGAGAATCCAGACAAGACTGTTTGTGGCTTTTGTTTGCCTGAATGGTTGAATTAGCCCAGGAGTGGTAGAGTTAGGTGTGAAGCAGGTTTGAGGATGTTGTCAGAGGGGTGTGGAGATATTGAGGATAACCAGTGTGATTTGCATGAATCCAAATGTGCGCTACACCTGATGTGAAGTGTCTTTCAGCATGGTTATGAAAATGCAGATATTTTTGCCAGATCTGGATATTCGTTTAACCAAATATAATGGTAGATTTTAGTGTTATTTAAAAAAATTGATTCATGTTTATTTGCATATACAGCATGAATCATAAACTCAATTTCGGCTCCACCTAAGATTTTAGAAGACAGGTCATTGTAATGAGGTTCTTCCAAAGGTCAACTATCAATACTCTCTCCCTCTTGTGTGTTTATGCACCACTTACATTTTATTATGAATGTTCAGTAATCTAAATCATAATTTTATCTAAAAAAAAAATTGAAAAGAGATGTTTTAAGCAATCAAAACTATTATGGATGCATTAAATTGATCAAAAGTGTAAATTAAGATAATTATAATGTTCCAAGAGACTTTGATTTCCTTTTCAACTTTCTATTCATCAACAAATCCTGAAGTATCACTGTTTAAAAACATTAAGCAGCACAACTTTCCACATTGAGTGATGATAAATGTTTCTTGAGCATCAAATCAGCATATTAGAATAATTTCTGAAGGATCATGTGACACTGAACACTGGAGTAATCACGCGGAAAATTCAGCTTTGTATCAGAAATAAATTACATTGTAAAATACATTCAGACAGAAAACCTTTATTATAAATTGTAATAATATTGGACAATATTGTTGTTTTAACTGTATTTTGATCAAATAAATGAATATATGAATCTTCTGAAATATTTTGGATTACAAAACTAATTATTTTTTGTGCTATTTTGTCTGTATTATACAGTGGTGCCTGTGATTCTAAAAGCCCTGACATATGATGAGAAAAGAGGCGCATGCAGTTTGGGATCAAATGTACGAGATGCTGCCTGCTACGTGTGCTGGGCTTTCGCCCGTGCCTATGAACCATGTGAACTGAACCCTTATGTCAACCAGATTGCCAGGTATGAACCCACCACCACCACTTCAGCCACTGTGCTTTACATTATGGGCCAGATTTATTAAAGAGTAGGGGTGTAACGATACACGTATTCGCATTGAACTGTTCGGTACGAGGCTTTCGGTTCGGTACGCATTGCAAACCGAACGATTCGTTGGAATAATCCTATTACAGCATATTATCCTATTAGGTTAGATTAGTGCGCGCGCGCATTTAGAGTGCGTTCTTTCACTGTAAGATTCAGTCTATTAAAATGCATTTAGAATGATCACAAAATTCAAGATATGGGGGCAGAAAATTTATATATAGTTAATCAATATCACAGAAGAGTGCCGTTTTTTCTCTTCAAAAATCAGCATGATTGCAAATGATTTTTACAGCAGTTCAGTAATGAAGTAATAAACTTATGTTTTAGACAGCATATTGCTTGTTTTTGCTCCATTTCGACAACAAAAATAAATCCAAACACAGCCACACCACTGTTTTGCGTCTTTGAGCAACATTCGTTCCTGAATGAATCAACCGTTTAAATGATTCGGTTTAATCGCAATGACTCACTTAGTGACTTGCTGCCACCTACTGGCGGTTTTAATTTCATATTTACAGTATCTTTTCATTTTTTTATAAATTTCCCAAACATCAGTTGTCAAGTTTTTATGTTTAATTATCAAAACATTATTTATGCATTTGTAGCTGCTGGTTAAAGCATTGCCTGTCCCTCTGAGCTACATTAAACAGTGTGTAAAAGCATCTATGCCATTCAGAGACAACTTCTATGTTTCCTCTGCAATGCAAAGATGAATTTTGTCAATACTGACTTCATTTGCTTGGTAACAGCCCAAATGTCTTATTGACTAAATTAAGAAAAAAAGACTCAAAAGGTGATGCACACTTTTAGAAAAAATGGCTTTATAAAAGGTCAAAAATGCCCATAAAAGGTAAAAATGAAAAGATGAATCTGCTACATGACAATAGGCAACGTGAGCTGTAATATTTCAATCAAGAGCTGTTTTTGTTTTACATGCTGCTAAGAAGACACCCCAGAAGATGGGTCAAGTATAGCTCCATCATTGTTCAAAGTAAAAAAAAAAAAGTTTTAATAAACAAAAAATTAGTAAAAATCAATTAAATTTCTCTGGCATTTCTTTCTTTCTTTCTGCTGTATCGAAAACGTACTGAATTGTGACACCACTGTATTGTATCGTATCGAACTGTGAATTTTGTGAACCGTTACACACCTACTAAACAGGACAAATTAGCACGATGGACGAGGAAACTTCTGCGGGTGATTTACTAACAACATGCAAATTAAAGAACACGCACAACATCTAATTTACATATCGACCAATGAAATATACCAAGCGCAGCACAAATCAGCGGAAGGATATGTTCGGATTCGGATAATGTGTTCTTCTGGCATTCCAAATAAATTAATATGTGTGGGAAAAAATCTTTCTCCTTGTACCACGCCGGTGAGAGGTGCTTGAGCGAGATGCTAAAGGTTTAATCCGATTCAATGATTTATGCTAAGCTGCACTAAAAGTGCTACCGCCAGACCCGGAGATCGGCTGAATGGATTCGAAAACGGTAAAACTCAACTGTTTAACTCTTGGGGAGTTGTAAAATGAGCCTATTTTAAAAAATAGTGGTGTGTTCCTTTAAGGCACCAACTTTTGATTAATAGTTTGTCTCATACTATTTGTGCTGCAGACTGTTCCCGTTTAATAAAGTTATTAACTTTAATATGTTATTCATTATTTTAAATAGTCCAGTTCATTAGATTTCCTGTGGCGGTTGTGTGGATCAGGTCTAAAGTCTTAAATATAAATATATGAAAATATATTTTTTCTCAACCCTTGATGGAAACTGACTCCTGTACGCCCACTTTTTATTCAAGCGTTTGGCATGACCTTTCTTAGATCTTTGTGTAGATGTTTTTGGATGTTGTCCAGGACGAAAGCTCTTTCCACCAGAACCAACTGTGTTGAGAGCTGATCTGATGTCAGTGAAGGCTCAACCTGGGTGGTTCTGTTGACCTTATGCTTACACTTTCTCTCCAATGAAAATACCTTTTTTTGTAAGTGAGGTTAGGCTGTGGAATTTGATTACTGAGGCTGCAGCCCTCATACTGAGGACTCTGTTTTTTTTAGTCAGCAAGCCTTACAGTATGTGGTAAGAGAAATGGACCTTTTCACCATACTACCTGGTAATTATTTTAAGAAAATTCCTGTCACAGCAAATTATATTTGAACATAATTCCATCTCAATAATTGAGTGCTCTATTTTACTTTATGAACATCTTTGGGCAACTTCCAGGAGGAAAGTTAAGGCTTGTATTATAAATGTCCAAAAACGCTCAACAGCCTCTTCTCATACCTGTTTGCCTGGCTGCAGTTATTTACTGCCTTAAAACCAGTTTATACACCTCTCACAGCTCATAACCTCTCCCTGCTGAGGATAAATAGTGTAGTCTGTTGGTCTAGTAAATTACCAAACTTGGAGTGAGAATCAACAACCAGTACCCAGAGAACAAAGGGGAGAAGATACTCCTTTGCCCAATCTGACAAAAGATGATAAACCTCATAAAGCTAATAATTTAGACAGAAAATTAGATTCATATTTCACCCCCAAATCCTGTGTGTGTGTGTTTGTGGAGCTTTTGAAGAAATTTGAAGAACCTTCACTGAGCTCTTTTTCAAGTTGTCTACTTACTTAACTTTTTTTACTTTTGTCATTTAGCAGACGCTTTTGTCCAAAGCGACTTACAAATAAGAAAAAGTAACTAAAACTAAAAGTTACAACTCTAAAGTCTACTGTAGATTCAAATAATGAAAAAATAATAATAATAATAATAACACAGTAGAAGGAAAATTGTATAGTTTATATGACTCGTGTGTTATATTCCAAGTCTTATGAATGCTTTTGTGTGACAGTGAAACAAGAAATATGAATTGACAGTCTTTATTTCTGCCCAAAGGTCTGAAATGAACTGCAGTTTCAACAAACATTGACACACAAGTTTCAAGACAGCAAGCATTATTTAATAGCTCTTTTCCAGATAGCTTATGTATTTTCTGTGGTGTCCCATGAGAAAGTTGTCTATTTGCTTTAATTGCGGTGCTTAGTAGTGTTATTACCACTCAGACTTATGGTTAGGGGTTTGCTGTATTAAACTTTGCTGCGTAACTGTATATTGCAATTCTTCTAATTCTACTGTGTCCTGTTTGTGTGGTGATGTAGTGGTGATTCAGCTCAGCGAAAGAGTTTCATCAGCAGAAAGCATTTTTTTCCCTCCCAGGTTCAAGAGTAAGCCTTTCAGTCACCATAAAAACATAATGATATTACGTGAATGACAGCTGAAAGATGCTCCGCTGCCCCCCCCCCCCCCCCCCCCTCCCTCCCTGTTTGGGACAAGTGTGGGCCTGTGTGTAACTGACTGTGCACTTTGCATTACTCCTTCAGTTTGTTGGCCCTCCCGTAACTTCCCTCCTCCCTATCCCCACGGTGCTGCCAGGTTTCGTCTGTTGTTGTGGGTTTCGGTCGCCATTTGGCACCCAGGCTGTAGACCTGTCGAGTCCTGTTCTAATTTCATCAGCAGTCAAAAGTTGTTTCTATGAGCTTACTGACGCTTTCAGAAACCGTGTCATTGCATGAAACTACACTATTGTTTTTTTTTCCTAGATTTTGGAGAGTTGTGTGTGTGTGTGTTTTAAAGAAATTAATTTATATACGCATTAAATTCATCAAGTGACAGTAAAGATTTTTGCATTGCTACAAAGATTTATATTTCCTATTAATGCTGTTCTTTTGACCTTTCTATTCATCAAATAATCCTGAAAAAATGGACAAGAGTTTCCACAAAAATATTAAGCAGCAAAACTGTTTTCAACATTGATAATAAGAAATGTTTATTGAGCAGCAACTCAGCATATTAGAGGGATTTCTGAAGGTGTGACACTTAAGATTGCAGTAATGATTCAGAAAATTCAGCTTTAATTGCATTCCATATATTACAAAAAAAAAAAAAAAAAAAATATATATATATAAAACAAACATTTTAAATTGTTATACTGATATTACCCAATATTACAGCTTTTACTGTATTTTTGATTGAATAAATGTAACCTTGGTGAAGTGGCTTTTTTCAAAAACATTAAAAAAAAGTCACAGATGCAAAAATTTTTAACTAGCGTATGTGCAAATAATAAAAACACAAAACAAAACGGATTATTAAGGAGAATAAATCATCTATGGTCCCATCTGACTTTTGGGGCACTTCCCCCTAGAAAAGTTCCCTCAGAAATGACAGTTCTTTCATTATTTGCTCAAACTTGAGTAAATTAACCTGTTTCAAACCCGTATGACTCTTTCTTCAGGGGAACAGAAAAGGAAAAATGGAGAATTTAGTATTATTATTATTATTTTTATTTTTTTTGCGGTTACAGTAAATGAAGACTGAAGCTTCAAATAGCAGACCTGACAGCCTGTACGCATTTTGCGTAGCGGGCACGCATTTTGACCTCAAAGTACGATTTGTCACTTTAAACTACGCAAAAACCTGCTGATACCTTTGGGCAGCACAAACCAATCAAGCGACAGCAAAGAAAGAGCACTTCGACCAATCAGAGCGCGGGGTTCAGTCCCCATCTAGCATGTGGGATGATTGACAAATGCGTAACCTATCATTAAAAAGAGACCGCAAATAGACAGCAAAACAGCGTTGGGGTGGATGTGGAAAGTTAAAATATTGAGTTGAGTTAACTTAATCCTCTGGAGTCGCATTGATATTGTAGACGAACTGTGAATAGAATAAAAGCACATTCATATTCAGTCAGATCTGCTGCGGTTTATTTGTGTTCATATAACTGCACTCCCTGAACAGCGTCCTAATATTAGGGCTTTTAGTTCAAAAAAGTGCACGTACTTGGATAAATACTGATATATTTGCACTAGAGCTTCGCCCGTGTCTAATAAACCTTTAAAAAAGTCTTGCCGGAACATTCACATCTGCGTTCAGCTGCTCACACAAGAGTTACCGTGTTTGAGTAACAGCTTCACAAACAGCCTTTTCAACTACACAGTATTATTTCTGTATTATAGTCATTCATAAGTTAATAGTTCAGATATAAACACTGATGTTTATGGTAGCGATCAAAATAGACCTTTTGAAAGTTAACTGTTGCTTCAAATAACGTTTGTGTCGATTGCATTGTTTGGCCGCTAGGTGGCGACAAGTGACTTAAAAAATGTGTTTGTGATTGAATCAAGAGATTAGTTTAAAAACACTGATTCATCCAGTAAAGAAACGAGTCAGACATTAAATCATTCATTCAAACCACTTTTTCATAATTTTAATATGAACTAAATATATTATAAATACATATTAATTTAAATGTTTAATAATTCGTTCAAATTAAACACTTTTAAATAGACTGCAGCAATAATAGTTTGTCACACATTATTTTGTTTCGTGGGAGAATCGTGATCTCTGTTTGAGACAAAAAAATTGTGATTCTCAATTTATCCAGAATCGTGCGGCTGTCGTATGTGACTGAGTGCAAACCTAAATATCTAACGTGAATAACGTTATCCTAACACACACTACATCATTTTCAAGCTAGTTTGCCTATTCACCTGGCATTTAAGATGGCAAAGTAGTGTAAAGTTATGTGCTCGGTGACAGAAAAGTGTGTGTGTTCATGACTTGCAGCTAAAAAAAAACATGACATCAGGTGAGGACACTGACAGGGAGAGAGAGCAGCAGACCTAAAAAGAAACCAAAAAGAGTCCATGCCTCACAGCAGTTCCTCACAAAATATGAGGATATATCATATATCCGTTGCCATCACACAAGTGGTACTCAAAAAAAAAATTCAAAGGTTGGCAGGTCTGAAATAGGATGCAAAAGCACCTTAAAATTACTTAATATTACTCATGCATTATATTACATTCATCAGGTTACCTTTGTGCATTCATGTGAAATGAAAAGTAGCAGATCCTGGTTGTGAGCGAACTGAATCTTTTCATGGTATCTTTTGGTTGTGCAGTTTACAAAACGGGTCTAGATAAATTCACGAACCTGACTCAAGCTCTTGACTGAGTAACTTAATGATCTGGTTGCAGTAGATAACAGTCAGTATAGTGAATGTTTTCAGTGAATAACAGCTATTGGTTTGTTCTTCGAATAAAGTTATCGCAAGACTTTAAAAGCCTTGGAATAAAGAGCCACCTCAATTTTTTATATTAAAAGCTTCAGTCTCCATTCACTGTAATTGCATTTTTAGTGTTTGACCAGTGCAATTCTTCATAATTTCTTCTTTTGTGTTCATTGGTAGAAAGTATGTCAAAGGAAGAACAATCCCTTTAAGCTTAAAGTAATTTAAAGTGCACAGGCAGCATGTTTCGAGGGTTTCTTGACTGATTGCACGTAAGAATGTAAGACATTATTATAAAGCAATAACAGTGACACGTCTTGCTCTGCATGCATGTTCAGTCTCTGTCCATTTTATGCGGCTCCAGGCCACTATCAGTTGTTCATCGAAACCAGCACGGCTGTGTTAAGCCCGTAGGATTGTGCGTGTGTATGTTTGTGCACTTCATTCTCCCAGGCTGTGAGTGACGGTGGGAATACCTCGCGGGCACGTTCACACAGCTCAACTGAGGAGGAGGAGGAGTGGTTGAATAAAGGGAAAAGAGTGCAACAGGCTTATGGGGGCACTGAAATGATAGATGAGTTTTGAGATGAGAAGCACACGCTTGTTTGTGATATGCCTTATCACTATGGGTGAAAGAGCTGAAGGTTTAGAGTGCCTGTTTGAGTGAAAGCATTGAATGCGTTTCACCTCAGGCTGTCAAACTAATGAAATTAGTGAATGCCAAGAGTTAGGATGCACAAACATTTTAATAACAGTTATCCTAATTAATTTGTTGTTGTTGTCATTATATATATATATGAGCCACTAATCATTCTCATTTGCCTGTTCCTTCACAGTGCACTTGTCATCGCGACTGTATTTGATAGGAACGTCACCTGCAGAAAGGCAGCCTCTGTGAGTGTATCCTGAAAAACTCTTTTAAAAACTCTTTGAAGCTGAAGTGTGTAATAATTTTGGAATTGGTTGCTAAGTGTCGGTACAAACGATCCATCTGCCTTTAATTAGACAGAAAAGAAGGTAGTTCAACCCTAAACCATCAGCATTGGTTGAGTCAGTGGTTGAATCAGTTTCACACCACAAGTGATAATAAGAGGGTTCACATCAGAAGTGACTGTCATTTGCTAACATAGGACCCTATGACATCCGTTTGATTTTTTCCTAAATTCCTTTTTCTTTTCTTTTTTCTTTTCCCCAAATTCCATTTTTTTCCATTTAAAATTTTTCTTGGCTCCGTTTTAATGGTAAAATTAAATGTTTTTACTCAGAAAACATGCCAGATTAATCTAAATTTGAAACTTATACAATTTAACATCCATTTGTTTTAAAGGTTTAACAAATAAATTTGGAAAAATAGGTTTTAAATAGGTTTTATTTTTACAATAGCACTGTAGTTTTTTTTTTTTTCTTTTAAGAAATTGTTAAACTATTTTTGGCAATTATGTTTACTATTAAAATTAAAACATGGAAGAAATATTGTGATTTATTCCTTTAAAAATGTTGTAATAATTTTATTAATAGTAGTAGTAGTAGTAGTAGTAGTAGTTACTTACATTCTACTGCACAAAAGTCATACATTTCTGACAATTTCTTCAACAAGCTTTTATTTCGATGGGTTGCCATAAAGACATTTAAGTTTCATTTTGTGTGTATATGATATGACGATAGTTTTATTCAAATGGAACTCTCAGAGCAGTTCTGGGGATGTTGTTCATATATTTATGTCCTCATTTAATGAGGCGGCAGATGCTGAAATCACAGCAAACGTCACATGTGCTTCAGTATGTTTAGTAAACAAAAGCACGCGTCTGCACCATTCATTCACACACAGAACATGCAAGATTCATGTTTAAATAGTCTTTTTGTGTCTTAATATTCACAGATACTAGTCCATATCACGATTTAAGTGTACTGACCTACTTTTGATTAATTCATCCAATCTTTGACTAATTCCATGACATTTTGTCAAATTTGTCTGGATTTCGCAATTCTGATTCCGAATCATAGGTCCCTACTAATATAGGCGCCAGAAAAATATGCGATTCACATGCAACGTTGATGCCAGTGAAATTAAGCAATTTGCTTTTCTTTATAGTTGTCTTGGTGTACTAAGCTGGGATTGGAGACACACACTTCAGATTTAATTTCACATAATGTAACTGCATACATAAGAAATTACAGGAAACTTAAAGTTTGTGTCCTTTTCTCTGTTTGTAGGCTGCTTTTCAAGAGAATGTGGGCAGACAGGTACAACGAAAGAGAATACACTTACATAAACACCATTCAGATCCATTATAAACACCAGCACTGATCTGTAGTGCAACAGGCCGTATTCTGTGAAGCCTGCTGAGTCTGTGTACCTCTAATCTGATCCTCCACAGGGCACCTTCCCCCATGGCATAGACATTCTTACAGCGGCGGACTACTTCACGGTCGGTAACCTGAATAACTGCTACTTAACTATCAGGTAAGAAGGTGACAAGGTGTGACTGAGAGCTATTTTGGCATGTGTAATTGAACCCAATTGTTCTTCATGGTACTCTCTGCTAAAATTACAGCAGAAAGCAGATCAGTCATACACCTAAATTCTTAGATCACTCCAGTTCAAAGTACAGTCACGGTATGTTTTGAATGCATCGATGAGTGAAGTCTTATGTCCCACCCTACAGAAAAATGTCACATTTGACTTTGACACCTTAATGTATTAAAAGAGCAATGTGAAAAATGCTAGCCTTGGGGAGCAAAGAGCCATGCTGAAGGCTTACTGCGCAGCCCGCTGTTAAAAACCATGAAAATGTTGCTTTCACTTGGATGGGTTCATTGGAACAGATTTGGAGAAATTTAGCATTATTTCACTTGCTCACCAATGGATTCTCTGCAGTGAATGAGTGCCGTCAGAATGGGAGTCCAAACAGCTGATAAAAACATCGCAATAATCCACAAGTAGTCCACACATCTCCAGGCAATCAATTAACGTCTTTTGAAGCAAAAAACTGCATGCTTGTAAGAAAGAGAATCACTTTTAAGGCATTTTCAAGTTTATTTTCAGTCAAGCTGAGACCACCTCATTCAGGCAATTTTTGGACTGATTATTTTTTTGTATAGATCTGAGCATGATTGGCATGTTCGTATATGCCTAAATGAACAAAACTAAGGGGTAAACACGTGCCAGGTTCAGAAACAAATGCTCCAAAATGCCCTAATATATGACCATCCACATACATATGTACACACATTCAGAATGAACAATTCATAACCGTTGTCACTGACATATGTGTCCTAAAGTAGCAAAATCAGCCTGATGATTTCCGACAGTCAGAGATGATGGAAAATGGCTGTGTAAAGCTAATTTACGACTGTTTTTTTTTCCCAGTGTCTACATCGCTAGTTTTGAGGAATACACCAAACCCTTAATTGACCACTTGGTGGCTATGAAAGTCAATCACTGGGATGGGTAAGTATATGTGTACTGTTTCATGTGGATTCTTTGGTTTTATATTTTTAACTGAGGCTGTATTTGCTTTTATCAGGGTGATCAGAGATCTGTCCACAAAAGCCCTGCACAATCTAACTGTCCAGGCTCCTGAATACATGGCCAACACTGGTGAGAACAGCTCCATATGTCTGTTAATGTATCTCTTAACATCTTTCACCTCTACACAAAAAGACCAAGTGAAATTTTGTGTCTTGTCTATCTTGATGATTTCAGTTTTACCCCAGCTGCTGCCCATGGCCACAGGCATGGATTTACACAGCCGTCACGGCGCTATCCTGGCCTGCGCCGAGATCACTCATGCTCTCTATGAGCTTGCAACCCAGAACAATAGGTTAACACCGGCTTTCCTGTTAAAGTTTGCCTAACCATGCTTTTATTTTATTTAATTTATTTGTTTCCTTGTAGTTCGGTGACTGACTTCTTGGCCTCCGACACCATTGAAGGCCTAAAAAACATTAATCTAAAGGTCCGTAGAATTAGTCTCTTGTTATTTTGTGAAATATAAAACAAAAGCAGTTCATTGCAACTGATCCTCCATATGTTCCTTCACTTCAGCTCTCTGACAGAAAGCAGTACAGGTAAGCACTTGCTTCATCACCTGGCGATAATTGACATCAAAGCTTTTTAGAGGCACTTATTTGTCTATAGCTGTTAACTGATTTTTTTTTTTTTACTCTAGGGGATTTGGTGGAGAGCTAATGAGACCAGCTGGTGAGAAGCTAACGAACATTTACAGTTATTCTATAGAATAGATTGTGCTTCTTGTGTTGAAATGATAAACTACTATTATAAAGCAAGTCTCATTACTATTGCATCTCAGTCTGTTGTAAGAGATTTGAGCAGACCTCAAAATTTTGCTTTCTGCTGCAGACATGACTAAAACCCCAAATTGTGCGGCTTGATGTGGAGAGGTGTATACCACTTCTAATATAATTTTGGCCTGCCAGACCATAAAAACGGTGCAGTAACATGCTGAAACCACTCAGCGCTCAGTTTTTCGAAGATCTTCCTAAAAGAAGTTAACGGTTTTTCATAAGATGAAAAATGCAATTCCAAATGCAATTCTTGAGAAATTCTCAAATTTCTCCTTAAAACGTGCTCTCAGAAGTGAATGCATCCTGTAGTGTGGTTACAGAATTTTGAAATGCATAATTTTTACATTACTGATCCATTTGGTTCATTATAAGGTACTTGTGCACATGCCTAGTAATATATATGTGTCTAGTGTTATGTTATAATGTTTAATATTTGAATTAACCGGATACTTTTATTAAGCTTTTTACGCTTGTGGCTTAAAGAAAGTTGGAGGATATATTAACTTTAATAGCTTATTTAATTAAAATTCTCAAGTTTTGTCTTTAGAACAATTTTAAGATAGGAAGATTCTTTAGGGATGTTTTGGGGAATACGAAACATTCTTAATTTTATTCTAAAGTTTTAAAAATATGAAGAAAATAGCAGTTAAGTTTAGAAGTTTATTCTTAAAGTTGATTCGTAAATCTGCCACTTCTTTAAGAAGTACTTATTTGTGGTTCTAAAGTTTATTATGTATTTTTATCTTAAGTGCAGAGTTGTGATATGATTACAGGTGGTTTATTTTGATGGGGATATAATCAAATTAAATGATATGGTACATTTATGTGCGACTCGTTGGGAATTGATTTGATTCAAAGTGGAAATTTTGCCATTTTTAAAACTAATGACTTATAAAGTTTAGAGACAGTTTTTCTCTTGTCATTTTTGTTTCAGTCTGTGGCCTCATTGAAAAGCTCTCTCTCTCCGAGATGCCTTTTGAAGATGACCCAGTTATCAGTGAGTCAACCAAACCTCTATACATTTGCATTTTTAAAAATCTTTTATCATTTTAACTGCTGTATTTTTCTGCTTGCTTGGTTTTTAATTTGTTATTTTAGGGATTTTATTACATCTCAGTTTTTGCCATGAAAGGGGTGGTTGACTGTTTTTTCCTAGGCTTGATAGTGTGTATGGGGTGCAGTCAAACATGTTCATTCTTAATTTTTTAACAAGCGCATTATTTTTCACATAATTTACCTTTATTCTACACCGCTCTGTCCCTTCTCTGATAAACGCCTCGATTATTTCCTGGTTTTATGAAGCCCCTCCCTCAGAAATACGTGATGGGCTCTGATTGGTTAGCTGGTCCAGTGTGTTGTGATTGGCTAAACCGCCTCTACTGCGCGTCCCGCCCGGGTGTGTCTCACTCATACTGTAAAGTGAAGCTGCGGGCTCTTTGATCGCCCCCCTGGTGGCTGGCTGCAGTACAGGTCATAAACCCCGCCCTCTCCATGTAAACGAATGGGACTTGTCATAACAAAAAAATTAATTACATTTCCAAAATATGATTTTGGTCATTTAAGGTAGTTGTTATCACGCTGATATATGTTTTTGTGTTAAGTTTGATTTTAGCTAGTAATTTGATGCTATAAAAAACGAGGCGTGTTGTTATGGTTGATTGGGTCTGCGGGAGTTTGATTCTGCGGCTCCACCTCATGACTCTACTGCGCAGACTCGGGCTCCAAACGAATCTCTACTGCGCAGACTCGGGCTCCAAACGAATCTCTACTGCGCAGACTCGGGCTCCAAACGAATCTCTACTGCGCAGACTCGGGCTCCAAACGAATCTCTACTGCGCAGACTCGGGCTCCAAACGAATCTCTACTGCGCAGACTCGGACTCCAAACGAATCTCTACTGCGCAGACTCGGGCTCCAAACGAATCTCTACTGCGCAGACTCGGACTCCAAACGAATCTCTACTGCGCAGACTCGGACTCCAAACGAATCTCTACTGCGCAGACTCGGGCTCCAAACGAATCTCTACTGCGCAGACTCGGACTCCAAACGAATCTCTACTGCGCAGACTCGGGCTCCAAACGAATCTCTACTGCGCAGACTCGGGCTCCAAATGACGTCATTTACTCATGATGGCAGCGGCCATACTGAGATGTTTTGGCTTCACTTTTCTAGTGGAAGGAAGCGGAGACGCGTCGTCCATCCTTTTTACAGTCTATGGTCCCGCCTCTCAGCTCAGCGGCATGTGCTCAGGTTGTATTGTAAACAATGGCGTCGTCAATATTTCTAATCAATTTGAGCCCGATTGAAACGCAGAGGATATTAGTGAAGAGGATCGTGCAGAACCTGTGCAAGCACGGCTTTAATGGTATGTTCAGGGCTCGACAGTGCGAGCATTTCACTCGCATTTGCGACTAAAAATAGATGTGTGCGAACTGGAAAATGTATTTAGGAGCACAAGTGTGAATACAAAACAAAATACAAAACAGCCTAACTTATACAGTAGCCTATAACAAACGTATTAATTTATTCTGTTTATTTATGGAAAAATTGCGATGCAGCCTCATATGATTACTTTAGAACTTTAAAAAGGCAACGGTTTAATTTAAATGAGCACAGATGAGAAGAAAAGCGGAGGGAGTTAAAGTGAAGACGCGCTGAATGACGCACATTCGCCACTAGAGGGCGCTGCCGCTGCCGTTACCCCGGTAACCCAGTAAACAAATCAGCTGCACTACTTTCCTAAAACTGTGTAAATAATGTTTCACACTCACAGTCATTTAGATATTTATATTCGCTTTAGTCTTCACAATAGCATCAAATAATTCTTACTTAAAGACTTAATGAGCTATTTATTTTCAAACATTGTTTCTAACCTAAACCATGGCCCATCCACTGATCTATAATAGAGAACAGTGGCCTATCTATATATCAACGACTGATTCGTTATTATTGTTCAGTAACACAAGTTCCATTAGTTAACATGAAAAAAACAATGACTGCATTTATTAATAATGCTATCTTAATTTCAACTTTTAATAATACATTATAAAATCAAAAGTTCTCTTAATATAATTCAATGGAGCTAACATTAACTAACATAGTTGTATTTTTTATTAAATCAACATTAACAAAGAATATTAACTACTGCAACAATTAGCTATTGCACATTTTTAGTTAATGTTAACCTGCTTTAACTAATGTTAACAAATGGGACCTTACTTATATTGTTCTTTCGTTCATTTAAACAATCTTTTGCACTCTAATCTTGAAACACTCGTTTACTTTATATTTTTATGTATTTTTTATAAAAGTCTTTTAGTAAATTATCTTTAATAAAGTTATTTAACCTGTTAGGAGGACAACACTTTTTTTCACTTAGAAATTATATATTGTGATTTAAAAACAAAAACATATACCGTGACAAAAGCTTCAATGATTATTGTGAAAATTTTATACCGACACAGTTTAATAGGATTATAACTAATTACATAATTAGCCTATTAAATAGTGTCTGAAGTAAAATTATTTAAAAACCTTGTGTACTTTCTGTATTCTGAGAAATTCAATAATTGTGCTTGTAAATGTCTCTTTGTATCCCCTTATTAAGCTAAAACACCTAATTTTAAAAATTTGCATTGCGCCCCCTAAATTTTTTGACTTAGGAGCACATGTGCTTCTTGGGGAAAAGGTAAGCGTCAAGCCCTGATGTTGTTGTTTTTGTTTGTTGTTGGTTCATACTTGCGCTGTTATTTGTAAATGCTACTGCTTCTGTTAGCTTTTAATATACGGTTTTATCATGATTAAAGCTTTAATATAATACAGCAAACGCTCGTATGTATAACGCTTCTCATATCTATGTGAAGATAAGTGTATAATTGGAACAGTTTGTTGGAGCTGATCTGACGATCTGAATGAGAGAGAGATGCAGAGCATGTGCAGAGCAGGGAGACGCGAGTAACAGTATTAAGAGCGGCTGCTTTAGAACATTGATTTTGAAAGTTGTAAATCCATTAGAATCGTTAGAAGACAGAATTGTGATTCATATATGAATAGATTTTTATGTGCACCCCTAGTTTTCTCTTCCTCTTCTATAAAGCAGCGCAGCATGGCCTCGCCCCCTTTGCTGCATGTTCCCGGGGGCGGGATTTATCTGCGTTTGTGACATCACAAGCCCGGTAGTAAAAGTAACTCGTTGTAGTCCCTACGAGCCGTTTTTTGTAGGCATTAAACTGCCAGAATTTTAAAAGACTATATCTCTGTTTGCATTGAACTTTCAGCTTTTCAACTTTGCAGATATTGTTTATGCTCAAACAGCAACATTACACACTAACTACCGTTAAAAAAGTGAAATCGCAATCAACCACCCCTTGAAGATAACCTTAGATCCTAACATGTCCATCGGAATATAAAACTACTATTACTTCTACCACAAATGTCTCATGGAGGAGTGATTGTTTAATGGATTTGTGAGGCTGTCAGCCGATTTGAGTTAATCTACATTCTGGTTTCTTGCAGCTGGTTGGCAATGGCTAATAGACGACAGCTTGAAGACCCTTCACCTGTTCTCCAGCGGAGCCAGACGGGGTATACAGGTATTGTCCACACCTCAACACCCAGAACAGCTTACAACTGTACCAACAATATGGTCGTTATAAAAATATTACACGTTTTTTTGAAGGATGCTGCAGTGTCAGCACTGGCTGCGTTGTGTTGGCAGTATTATCAGGTTGAACCAGGGGTGGCGCATGCGGAAATGCAAGGTACAGGAAACTAATGCACTTTAAACAATTGGAGCGATTAATGCTTGTGGTTTTGATATGAAATGCTGAACATACTTATGGGTGTGTTTTTGGGTGTACACATACTTTTGCCCATTTTAGTGTTTGTTTACCTCCATTTGTTGCCATACAGATCAGCTGGTTAGTCAATACCTGTCGGCTCTGGAGAGTCCTGAGGTTCTGACGCGCTGTGGCTGCGCTCTCGCCCTGGGGTCACTGCCTCCGTTTATGATCCATGGCAAACTACAGAAGGTCAGACCTCATAATGTCTCATCTGCTCAAGTCTGTATCTGAACTGTTAGGTTGAGTTTGCATTCTCAATCGTGTTCCCTAGATCTTGCCTGGGCTCCAGGCCACCTGTAAGGTTGTGCAAAAAGAAGTAAGTCTAACAGAAGCCAGGAGGGATGCGGCCACAGCCATGTCTCAGTGAGTAACACCTTTTTATGTCTCCTTTGCGCTTGAAGAACCAGTCTGTCTGAGCTTAAGCTCGGGCAACGCCTGCTCATTCCTGCAGGACCTGAAATTCATGTCTCCGTTCACTGCTTTGTCCCATCTTGCATTGCATGTCCATGTGTCCTGTGCTTTCTTGTGATTCTCAGGGTGTGTGTAGCTGTAGGAGTGTGTGTGCGAGGCAGCCCCGACCGTGTCCTGTGTGAGAACAACATAAGGCCCGTGTACGAAGCCTTGCTGGGCTGTATGAACGACTACAGCACGGACAGCAGAGGGGACGTAGGGGCCTGGTACGTTCACATGCCTTTAGGTGCATACTTGTGTGGCACAATGTGCAACAGTGTCAAGTCACCTCTATTTATATAGCGCTTTATACAATACAGATCAGTGACGTCATCATCCAGCTAAGTGCAGTTCTCTTCCGATAGTGTCTGTGCAATCAAGTCAATAATGCAAGAAATTAAGTCTCCCCAACTAAGCAAGCCAAAGACAGTGGCAAGGGACCAGAAATCCAACGGTGACAGAAAAAGAGAAAAAAAAACCTTGGGAGAAACCAGTTTCAGTCGGGTGGACCGTTCTCCTCTGGCCAGTGGTATTGTGGTACTCCAAGCTTAAAATGAAGGTACTGCTTCGGTACTGACAGCTGTGAATATTAGCAGGACCCTGCTTTTGGCACTTTTCCACTGCGTGGTACGACCCTGCTCAGTTCAGAATGGCGCGCCCCGGCTCAGTTCGGCTCGGTTTGCGTTTCCACTGCAGTTTAGTACCACTTTTAGGGTGGGCGGGATTATTCACGTGTTGTGATAGGTGCGCCGCCTCTACTGTCGTGACTCCTGAAAAAAAAATTTACTCTGCGTCGCTCCATCAAGGCGCTCTCGCTGGATCCACTCCTCGGCTATCAAAGAGAGGGACATCTGTACTTCCTCAAAAGACAACGAAACAGCCATTTTTGGTTGTTAAAAAAGGTGCGCCCATTTAAAACCGTTGCGTTCGATCCTTCGCTGGCTGTGCTGATTTAAATCTAGCGGGGTCTGTTGTGTCTCGTGCCCCACGTTCAATGACGCAGGCAGAGACCATTCTTTCCGGCCAATCAGTGATCATCAGAGTTTACACATCACGTTTTGGTAACGGAACGGCTCCCTTGGAACCTCGGCCAAGGTGGTACTAAAAAAAGTACCAAGTACTCTACCCAGTGGAAAACCCTCCAAAAGTGTGCCGTACTGAACTATACCGTGCCGTACTATGCAGTGGAAAAGCGTCATTTGGTGGGGCCCCATAGCGAACGGACCGAGGGGGACCCCACACCCGATACGCGATTGCAACCGGACCGAGGGGGACCCGCTCCCTACCTCACACTAAGCCCCTCTTCAGCTAAGGACAGCCCTGAAAATTAGTATTATATATTTACCATGTTCTGTAGAATAATAATAAATACATTTAAAATAATAATTTATTATTATTATTATTATTATCAACATCATAATTTTAATTTAATTAAATTATAAAAATGTATCAAATATATAAAAAAGTTTCACTATAGTAATACTATTGTGTTGTAAAAAAAAAAAAAAAAAAGTAATAATAATAATAATTGATGTTATCATAATATTTCATTAAATAAGAAAAAATACTTGTTGATTTTGATTGCTTCCATTGTCCTCATTTGTAAGTCGCATTGGATAAGTGTCTGCTAAATGCAAATAATAATAATTATTATTATTATTATTATAAAATTATTACATCCTTGTTACATAATGAGTTGAATCAGTTTAATGTAGCCATTTATTGTGATTAATGATAAAATAATGCAATAAAATTTAGGCAATAAATAAAAAATTGTGCAAAGAGAGTTGAATTAATGATTTAAGTGTTTCATTTTCATTAATCTAATTATGTCTTTTAATCTATTTAGTTATTGATAGTCCTAATATATTTATTTAATTAATTTAGCTTTTTAGATTTGGCTGATTGTAAATGTTACTCACTTTGCCCGGTAGTGTACTTTTAAATGTAACACTAAACGTATTCATTGTTTGCCACTGCCCTCCGGCCTTGCCCTCGCTGCTCCACGAGTGACACGTTCCTCACATTCCCCACAGGTGCCTCCAGGCACAACAAAACCTTCAAGATGATGCTGGAAGAGTCAACAATCAACATGCGCAGTTGTCATAATGTCTTTGTGACTAACGAAGTGTCAAGTGTTTGACAGTCATGGTGTAGCTCTGACTCTTCGCTCTCGTTCTGTTTCAGGGTGAGAGCGGCAGCAATGAGCAGCCTTATGGACGTGACCCTGCTGGTAGTGGCGTCTGCTCCAGAGCTCCTCTCCTCTGACCTGTGAGATGCTGTCAATCTTGCTTAAAGGGACAGTTCACCCAAAATAGAAAACTAGGGCATCATTTACTCACCTTAAGTTGTTTTAAACCTATATGAGTTTCTATATTCTGTTGAACACAAAAGAAGATATTCTGAAGAATGTGGGTCTACCGAACAGAATCTGGTCCCCAATGACTTCTATAGTATTTTTTTTTTTCATACTGTGGAAGTCAATGTTCTTCCAAATATCTTCTTTTGTGTTCAGCAGCTGAAAGAAAAATGTATACAGTTTTGGAACAACCTGAGGTGAGTAAATGATGACACTATTGACACTTTTAGGTGAATTAACCCTTTAAATTTAGTCGCAGTAAGCATTATGCGCCATTGCAGACCGCTCACAGATATTTCTAATTTTGTGTAGAATTCAGCGTTTGATGTGTTGCCTGGCTCAGCAGGCTGCAGAGAAGATCGACCGCTACCGAGCCCACGCCGGCACCGTTTTCCTGCGTCTGCTTCACAGCACAGACCCTGCAGTACCTGACATTCCCCACCGGGAGGAACTACTGCGCATCTTCCCTCCGTGAGTGCCACAGGGGTTTGATCGTACTCGGGAGTGTTAATAACAGTCTAGTTTTACTAACACATCTACTGCTCACTTCAAATCACTGGATTTAGGATATGCAAAAATGTGTGCGGCTTCGTATTTTGATACTAATGCCATTATACTAACAAGCAAATTGAACAAAGCATAATTTACGCTTGATGCATCCACCCAAGCATTAGGTTGCACTTGCTGAAAGTAACATCATCACTTTGTTTGTGGCAATGTGCTTCACGTCAATTTAATTGGCTGAATTTGAGTAAAATGGCAAATTTCCCTACAGTATATACCAAATTTTCTCTGCACCAGAGAATCAGAGTTGCTTGTTATAGTTAATCAGTTGCATCGAAATGTTGAGTTTATACAGTTTTTCGACAGTTTTGGATAGCCCAAGTACAATCAATAATTAAGATTTAAATTTTTGGGCACACTTTATTTTAAGGTCCAATTATCGCCATTAAAGAACCATTAACTACGACTTTTGCCTCACTAAACTCCTAATTTGCTGCTTATTAGTAGTTAGTAAGGTAGTTATTAAGTTTAGGGATTAGGTAGGATTAGAATATGGTCACGCAAAATATGTGCTTTAAAAGTACTAATAAACAGCAAATATGTTAATTACAGGCATGCTAATAAGCAACTAGTTAATAGTGAGAATTGCTCTCTATACTAAAGTGTTACCAATTATTTTTTTTTGGGGGGCAGATTTGAAATGTTACGAAATTTGTCCAAAGCTTTATGTTTGACTGTAAAATGTTAACAAAACGGCTGCTTTTTAAATTCTGTAATATATTTCCTATAAAATACAACACTAAAGAGAGTCCATTATTGACCCTAGCATTAGAAACTTCGGTCATTTTTCCATTTTTATTTTTGGGTCTTTTAATTTTTATTTTTCTACATATCCTCTCTGATTTAAAAAATAAATACATAAAATGTATTTGCCAGAAAATATTGCAGGAGATTTGTTCAGAAGGTTGGTCTAATTTATTTAATGTAAATCACAAATGAATTATTAATGCTTTTTGTGTCCTTTATTCTGGGTTGGGAGTCTTTGTTGTTTTGTTCACATCTTGTATATTGGCTCTCCCTACACCTCTCTGCACCTCTGGGTTGCGTGCAAAAGATCAGATGTGTCAGGCATTAACTTGACTTACATTATGTCATTAAATTTGGGAGGTGCTGTTTTGCATTTGAAGTTTACATATTTTTCTTTTCACTGCTTGCAGTTTTAGCTGTTGTTGAATAAAAGACCCATCCCAAATGCTTCACACATGTTTATCTCTGACCTCTGGTGTTTTTTATTTTTTTGTTTTTTCATATGGACTGTAGAGAGACAGGAAACTCCCTGAACTGGAACGCTGCTTCACAGGCCTTCCCTCACATCACACAGCTTCTGCGGCTGCATCAGTACCAGTACCACACGCTCCTGGGCCTCGCTGTGTCTGTGGGTGGCCTCACCGAATCTACAGTAGGTTGCACCGCATAAACACAATTCACCCTCAGTCGACACTTTTTTTTTCCCCTTGTGAGGCTTAAAGTGTAGTTTGTTATAAACAGAAATTGAACCTTTATAAAGGTTAAAACAGACAGTCTAAAGACTTTTTTCAGTTGCACTTTAGAATACCATTTAGTCCTATAAATTAATAATTTAATAAATTAAAGTTCATTCAAATGACATTTTAACCAATTGACGGTCCTATTGTAAACAATAACAAACATTACTGCAACACATAATAAAATTAGTGCTGTCAAGCAATTAATCACATCCAGAATAAGTTTTACACAATATGTACTATATTTATTATGTACATATAAATACATGCACATACATGTATATATTTTTGAAAAATGTTATATTTATATATAAAATATCAATTTTATTTGTATATGTGTGTGTGTGTGTGTGTGTATATATATATATATATATATATATATGTATGTATGTGTGTGTGTACACAGTACACACATATATTATGTAAACAAAAGCTTTTATTTTGGAATGCGATTAATCGTAATTGTTTGACAACAGCACTAGAAATAATTTGTTAATAAAGTAGTTGTTCATTCTAAAAGAAAGAAAGAACATGGAAATGTTTTATTTACAGTAGGCTGTAAATAAAAGGCTGCATTTATCTGATCAGCAATGATGTGAAATATTATTACAATTTAAAAATAAGTGAATATATTTTAAAATGTAATTTATTCCTGTGATGATAAAGAACTTTCTGGATCAGTCTTCAGTGTCACGTGATCCTTCAGAAATCATACTAATATGCTGATTTGCTGTTTAACAAACAATTATTATTATCAATGTTGAAAAAATTCTTGCTGCTTAATTTTTTTTAGGATTCTTTGATGAATAGCATATTCAAAAGAAACCGCTTTTATTTAAAATGGAAATCTTTTAGAAAACTTTTTCTTTACTGTCACTCTTGATCAAGTTAATGCATTATAAACACATTCATTTCTTAAATAAAAAAATCCAAATAAATATCAATCAATCGTTGCATGCCCTGGAATGCGTTTCACTGACACCTGGTTGAAAAGCTTGATTAAAAATAAATCTACAACATAATGTAACCACAGCCATCAGAATATCCATATGAGGCAAACAGTGAGGTCACAGAAATGGATCAATTAGAATAAAGTGCATGGTGATAAAAGACACAGCAGTGACCAACAGAGGGAGCCGTCGACACTCTGTTCTCCAGAGAGTCTGTCTATAGTGACCGCGGTCAGGAGTGTGAATAGTTTCAGGGAAATTAAGACTATTAGACCATGCAGTATTACTTCACATTGCTTCATTTCAGATTTGCAAGAATTGCAACACAAAAGCGGTCTGTTATTTTGGATTTTCAAAAAATAAGCTGGTGTTGAAACGCTTTGGTGTTTTAAGAAAATTCCTGACATGTGTTTGAATAAACTGAAATTTTGCCTCAAATGCAAGTCTGTGCCCATCCTGGCCTCAAGGTGCACAGGGCGTAAATGGCTTCGAGGCAAAACCACAGTTTCTCCCGTGGGCCAGGATTCATTCAAAACAAATTTAGCTGGAACAGAGCAAGTGGGATTGGCACCATGTCCCTTCACATTTGCACTCATGCATTCGGTGCTGACTGAGGGCTCCTGGAGGGATCTTCAGCTCGCCAGCTCATACACTTGATCTTTTCCTTTCTCCTTTACTCTGTAAGATTTCTTTTTTTTTTTTTAAGCATTTTCCTATACTTTTTCTTGTTTTTTTCCTGTTTTATTAGCTGCTTTGTTTCCCTCATTTATACAATATCATTCAAAATGGTTGATAAGATTTTTTGTTTTGTTTTTATATTTTAATTTGAACTTTTTTTACTTTTGAACGGTCTCTTGCTGCCCAGTGCCCACCAAGACATTTATTTACGATCAAAATCACAGCAAAAACAGTAATATTGTGAAAAATTATTTTGATTTAAAATAGCTGTTTTTAATTTAAATATATTTTAAAATGTAGTTTATTCCTGCGACGCAAAGCTGAATTTTCAGCATCATGACTCTAGTCGTCAGTGTCACATGATCCTTCAGAAATAATTATAATATGCTGATTTGCTGCTCAAGAAACTTTTTTTTTTTTTTAATGATGTAACGATTAACCACGAGCCAGTTGAAAATCGATTCAAATATGTGACGATTCAAATCGGTTGAGATGCCAAACAAACCGTGATACTGGAGTAAGAGTTTATATGAATGTATCTCTGAGGGGAACTGACTGTCTTTAGAAAAGTTTAAGTTTTCATCTTGCCTCTGAATGATGCAAATTAATGTAGAGTTCATAAGCTCAGCTCTCTTTTCTTTAAAGCGGTAACCCAGGAAACACTGTATCATTGCTGTTCATAAGCGCCATCTGCTGTTTCGTTCTGTTATGTTTTATGTACAAGTTGATTGAACCTAAAAAATTTATGGGAGCTCATTGCCCTAAAAAAGTAGATGTTGTCTTGTTGAACAAACAAGACATTTCAAGTTCTTTACATTGGAAAGTGTTTGTTCATTGAACTAACTATCTGTTACAATAACTAAAATTGACCAGTTAAGGTAACTCAAAATATTCAATTGCACTAAAGTTAACTTTTATTAGACTAAATTGCATTTTTAATATAACTATTTAACTGGTTTAATTTGACTGATTTATCTGCCAATTCATTATTCTTTGTTACAGCTGCACAATAAACAAGGACAAAAATACAAACAAGGATTTTGTTTTAGAATTCAGTTTATTTGAATTCATTTTACAAAATCCATTTAACAAATTTCAGGTAACTTTAGGTATGTTGAGATTTTGTCTAATTAAACAAAGAGAAAATGTATGCGTTTAATGTATTGCTCATTAATCAAAATTCAAGGCATAAGTCAATCCAAAAACAGGAACAGCCTGAGGGAGGTTCTCTAAACCGTCCTTTCCAAGATTACCCTCTGAGACGATTCCTTACAGGGGCTAGATGGAGGAGAAAGACAGGGGATGTTGTGCAACATCTTCGCTTTCGGGTATTCCAACTAGAAAGTTTTGGTGTGACTCCTCGTCATCAGAAGCCTGGACATGAAGGAAATTAATAAAACAAATTTTTAGCTAAAAACTATGTTATGACCCCTTTAGTTTACATCATTTATAACAGAAAGAAAAATCAACAATACTTACAAAGCATGCTTTGAAAAACTTCATGAAGTTCTTCAAAGAAGGGTGATCAGGTATTACAGGAATCCCTCGTATTGCCACACTTCATGTCAGTGAGGTCAGAGGTCTGAGGTGGCAGAGACAACATTGTATCAATGAAAAACGAAAAGACGTGGCCTAATGGTTAGAGAGTCAGACTCGTAAACCAAAGGTTGCGAGTTCGAGTCTCAGGTCCGGAATTGTCGGTGGGGGGAGCCAGCACTCTCTCCACCCTCAATACCATGACTGAGGTGCCCTTGAGCAAGGCACCAAAGCCGCCACAGCATAAATGGCTGCCCACTGCTCCGGGGGTGTGTGCACTTCGGATGGGTTAAATGCAGAGCACAAATACTTGGTCACCATATTTGGCCATATGTCACGTCACTGTCACTTAAAATGCAGTGGTTGCCTCTCATTTTAAATGGAAAGAGCACAGACAAAACTTTAGTTTGTTTATAAAAAGAATAAAATATAAAATGCTTCATATTTTTGTAGAAACTATAACAAAAATCCAGAAAATCCTCAAACATCAAATTTTCAAATGGTAGTGTGTTTTTTTTTTTTCACTATTATTATTATTATTATTATTATTATTATTGCTCATTTTGGGATTGGAGATTTGATATCATTTTAGTCATTTGATATTCTGTGGAATGAATTTGCACATTTAAACCATAGTTATAAACACATTAATGTATTTGCATTATAGAGGTCAATGACATGACACTTTTTCTTTTGTAGGGATACATTCACAAATATTTTGAAAATGTGAAACAGATTATACAGACCCACACAAAAGGAGTTAGCAAATAAATATCAGGTAGTTTGACCTTTTTATAAAACAGCAAGTTCAAGTTGTAAAATCTTATTTCTGTATATAAAGTGTGGTAGATGTGCATTTTCTTTCTCCATCTTTCCTTTGTTCCACTTTGTTGGTGTTTTAGGCTCAGTGCCTGTGCTCCAGTGGCTGTTGCGAGAGCTTGATACAGCATTAAGCCCTTTTGTTATTTATATCCACCAGTGTTTGTTGATGAAGGAAAAACAATGTGAAGGCTTTTAACAGGAGCTTTGCGCATAGTAAATGTCAACTCATCTGCCAACTGGACCAATAAAGGAGTCCTCCCCTAAAAACTGGCAGTGTTTTGATTAGAGCCACAGTAGAAGTTACGCTTTCACCTTCAGCCTGGAACTGCGTGATCTCTACGAGCCAAAACTGCTGGTTAAATGAGCGGTTCTCACAGACTCGATGCTGAATGATGGAGCTTCCCTCTGGATCATACAGCAGAGTTTGGACTGATACCGCACATAATCGTGCCCTATCTGACCACTCACACACAATAACACACTGCTGCAGGGGAGTCGTATATAATGTTGAATAATTCATATAATTCATTCATTATCAAAGCATTTGCAAGATAACACTTTATTTAAATGCCATGTTTTGTGTAAATATATGCCATGTTAAGGCATGTGAGTTTGAGTAAAGGTCCTTGTACACAAAGTCTGAATTTTTTTTGTATGCATTTTTCGTATTCGTCATCCTTTCCTATCAAAATGCTTGCTACGGATGCGAAAAAAACTGAAAATCGAACCTGGTCCGTTTTTTTTTTTTTTATGACGGACTAAAGTTTCGAAGGCAGTGTGTATACATGATTGACACAACGTGAGGTCGTATTTATTTTTCAACGTGCGAAAATTTTCGAACTCAGTGTTCAATGGCCTTAATTGTGCAAACAAATACATAGAGTAAGACCTTTTAGATAGGTTTAACAGCCTGAAAAGACTATAAAATAGTGTGAAATCTTTTTTTACATTATCTAAAAACAACCAACCAACCGACCAACCAACATTCTTCATGTTATATGCAAGATTTCACAACACAGTTGTGAGGTACAGAATCACACACTTGAACATTTATCATTTCACATTATCAGTCAAAACTAGATGAGGTAATCTTGACTAGTGATTAAAAACACTTAAAACAACATTAAAAACCTTTTTTTTTTTCTCAATTTCCCTCAATAAACTCCTAATTTGATGCTTATTAATAGTTACTATATACAGTGGGTACGGAAAGTATTCAGACCCCCTTAAATTTTTCACTCCGTTATATTGCAGCCATTTGCGAAAATCATTTAAGTTCATTTTTTTTCCTCATTAATGTACACACAGCACCCCATATTGACAGAAAAACACAGAATTGTTGAATTTTTTGCAGATTTATTAAAAAAGAAAAACTGAAATATCACATGGTCCCAAGTATTCAGACCCTTTGCTCAGTATTTAGTAGAAGCACCCTTTTGATCTAATACAGCCATGAGTCTTTTTGGGAAAGATGCAACAAGTTTTTCACACCTGGATTTGGGGATCCTCTGCCATTCCTCCTTGCAGATCCTCTCCAGTTCTGTCAGGTTGGATGGTAAACGTTGGTGGACATAAAGCCCCGACTGGTGGAGGGCTGCAGTGATGGTTGACTTTCTACAACTTTCTCCCATCTCCCGACTGCATCTCTGGAGCTCAGCCACAGTGATCTTTGGGTTCTTCTTTACCTCTCTCACCAAGGCTCTTCTCCCCCGATAGCTCAATTTGGCCGGACGGCCAGCTCTAGGAAGGGTTCTGGTCGTCCCAAACGTCTTCCATTTAAGGATTATGGATGCCACTGTGCTCTTAGGAACCTTAAGTACAGTAGAAATTTTTTTGTAACCTTGGCCAGATCTGTGCCTTGCCACAATTCTGTCTCTGAGCTCTTCAGGCAGTTCCTTTGACCTCATGATTCTCATTTGCTCTGACATGCACTGTGAGCTGTAAGGTCTTATATAGACAGGCGTGTGGCTTTCCTAATCAAGTCCAGTCAGTATAATCAAACAAAACTGGACTCAAATGAAGGTGTAGAACCATCTCAAGGATGATCAGAAGAAATGGACAGCACCTGAGTTAAATATATGAGTGTCACAGCGAAGGGTCTGAATACTTAGGACCATGTGATATTTCAGTTTTTCTTTTTTAATAAATCTGCAAAAATGTCAACAATTCTGTGTTTTTCTGTCAATATGGGGTGCTGTGTGTACATTGAGGAAAAAAAATAAACTTAAATGATTTTAGCAAATGGCTGCAATATAACAAAGAGTGAAAAATTTAAGGGGGTCTG
Source organism: Barbus barbus (assembly GCF_936440315.1). Classification (NCBI taxonomy): domain Eukaryota; kingdom Metazoa; phylum Chordata; class Actinopteri; order Cypriniformes; family Cyprinidae; genus Barbus; species Barbus barbus. The sequence goes on along the minus strand of NC_136731.1, from coordinate 21,309,836 downwards.
AATACTTTCCGTACCCACTGTAGTTGTTAAGTTTAAGTATTGGTAAGCTTAAGAAACTAAAATATGATTTAATGCTATATTAATATAATATTAATGCTAATAAAAAACTAGTTAATAGTGAGAATTGGTCCCTAAACTAAAATGTTACCATATAAATAATAATGAATAAATCATTAATATAACAGTCTGTCACTAGTGAAAACATGCTTGTGTGTGTGTCTGCAGGTGCGTTATTCCTCTCAGTCTTTATTCGAGTATCTGAAGAGCATTCAGCAGGATGTCACAGCGCTTCAGCAGTTTGGAGACACGCTGTTACGCATCTTCAGAGATAACTTGCGCAATGACAGGTACAAGTGCACTGAAAAACACAACATAGCCTCAAAACAAATGCAGGGAAGAAGAGGTGGGCAGTATGACCAAAACCTTCAATCACAGTATTGGGTAATATTACATCTTGGTAATGGTATATATGCTTGGAAATCCAACAAAAAATGCTTAATATATTAAATAGCAATGTGGTAATGTCTATTTTTGACTTTTTTGGAACTTGATGGCTGTAAACTAAATGATATATTTATTTTGATCCGCTTGCAGAGTTTCTGTACCTTTGCTGAAGATGATGGACCAACTCCTGGCTAACGGCTGCTTTGACCTCTTCGCCAGCGAGGAGAGGTGAGCGTGGGAAAGCCCAGTGTACATTACTGCCTCCCTTGGCTCAGATACACAAACCATCCAGAGCTCGGCAGGAGAGATGATATCATGACAGAAATACACAGAAAGAACTCACACAGGGATCCTTTGGGAGAACTTAAGATGAGCCCGGCCAAGTCTTGTGTTGAAACGAGGAGGCTAAGGGTGGATGTGTGTGTTGGTTGATTTGTTTTATTCTGATGTAATTTCTCTGTTTTCAGTCATCCATTCTGCATAGAGCTACTGTCGCTCTGTAAAGAGGAAATCAAGAAGTCCAAAGATGTCCAGAAGTTGTTGTCAAGTATTGCTGTGTAAGTTGCATTTCCAACACTCTGTAGATATATGGGCCCATGACAAGTTGGGTGTTCACCATTTACGGTGCCCTCCATAGGTATTGGAACAGTAAAGACAAAAATTGCTCTGTTGGCTCTGGAGTCAAGACATTTGCAAATATGATTAAAAGATGAATATGAGACAAAACTACAGAATGTCACATTTTATTATTAGCCGTTTCAACACTTTTAGAGTTCATCCCACTCATTGATGTGAGCATAAGTATTGGGACAGTTGAACATAAGGCAGATATAAAAGATTAAAAGCTATTATTTAGTTGCAGATCCCTTGCGCACAATCACAGCAGTGAGTCTGTGACCCATAGACATCACCAGACTCTTGGTCTCATCCTTTGAAATACTTTTCCCAGCCTTTAATGCAGCCAATTCCAATTGTTGCTTGTTTTGGGGAGTTTCTGCATTTACTCTCCTCTTCAGCTGGTGAAATTCATGTTCAATCAGATTTAAATGTGGAGATTGACTTGGGCAATATTTTCCATTTCTTTGCCCTTATAAATTCATTGACTGAACTGGCAGGGTGTTTTGGGTCATTGTCCTGATGCAATATGAAGCACTTCCCAATGAATCTGGTGGCATTTTCTTGAATATTGGTAGGCAAGATGGTTTTGTACCTTTCCAAATTCATTCTGCTACTGTCATCATACATCAAGTCATCAGTAAAGTTGAGAGGGCCTGTTCCAGAGACAGCCATGCATGCCCGTGCCATGACACCACCTCCACCATGCTTTACAGATGAAGCTGTATGCTTGGGATCATTGCAGTTCCCTTTTTTTCTCCACATTTTTGCTTTTACCATCACTTAGATAAAGGTTCATCTTTGTCTCATCGGTCCATAAACACAGTTCCAAAACTCTTCTGGCTCACCTTTGTGCTTTTTTGCAAACTCTAATCTTGCCTTTCTATTTTTGGTGCTGGTCAGAGGTTTGCATCTTGCTGTGTAGCATCTGTAATTCTGTGTCAAAGTCTCCTGAGGACAGTAGATTGTCAGAGCATCACCCCAGCTTTCTGGAAGTTGTTGGTGATTTTACAGACACGTCTTTTAGGGTTCATTTTCACAGCTTTTATGATTTGTCTGTCATCAACTACTGTTGTTTCCTCAGCCGATCAGGTCGTTGTTGGTTGCTGGTGGTTTCCAAACTCTTGATTTCTCCATGCGCTTTGTTTTTGCTATTGCTCTAATTGACTTCCTCTTTTCTTTTAGCATCCAAATTGCTTGCTTTTCTCTCAAAGTCAGCTCCCTCATCTTCATCCTGGTTTGTGTGTCATCATCGAATGCAAGATTCAGAATACAGAAGTAATGGATATAACTGATACGACACATTCCCTGCTTTTAATATCTGAAGAATTAATGCAACAGGACACAGCTGATCACTTAGAAAGACCCGTGAGGCAACTGTTCCAATACTTATGCTCACATCAGATAGAGGGATGAAACTCTCAAAGTGCTGAACTTCTTAGCTGGTAAAACATCTATGTGTTGAATCACTCAATAATAAAATGTGACATTCTGTAGTTTTGTCTCATATTCATATTTTAATCATATTTATAAATGTTTTGTCTCCACAGCCAACAAAGCAATTTTGTCTTTACTGTTCCAATAGTTTTGGAGGGCACTGTATATAATAATGTTAAACATTTTAAAAATAGATTTAATAAAATAGCATATGTTTTGTTAATACTGTAAAGGCAGGACACTAGAGGCAAACAAATTGTTTTTCATGCACTGGTCAATTTTAAGATTTTGAGCTATTTGGCCTTTCATAACTTGTTACATATTAGTGGAAAGAAACATCCAAAATACCTTTTCAAATGCATTTTGTTCTATTTCCGTCTGTAGATTTCAGTTATAATGGATTTTTTTTGTTTGTTTTTTTTCTCAGGAGCTTTAAAGCTTTTTTTCTACACTTCAGTAGCACTTGCATACAGCAAACCTTAAAGCTGTATTCTGAAGGTTTTTATTGAGAAGTTTGTTAATATAATTTGCCTGACTTTATATTTTTTTCTTAAAAACATAGTGAAAACATCTTTTTGACCGTTTTCTTTGCCAAAATGTCCTATCTAAAAACTTTAATATGTATAAAAAAAAATACCTGGCTTTATCCAGTGTTCAGATTTATTTTTGGAAATGTATACAAATTAGTGCAGATTTACTTAATGCCTCATTTACATATTTAAACGGTATTGAAAAAATGTTATACTTTTTAATACTTAATGTAATCAATCAACTTGAATTATGGTTATCTCCATTAGTTACTACACAACAATTAGGTATTTCTATGAATTATTTTTACGCTATTCACCTTGAGTGTCTTGCCTTAAATTATTAAGAAATAATCTTCAAGCATTGTAAAAAGCTTCCAGAATCTTTACTTTTTAACTTTTTAATGTTAAATGTTTTAATGTTAAAAAAAAGTTTCAAACACTTTCATGAACCATTTTCAACTTAAGTTTTGATTTAATCACGCTAAAAATGTCATTTCAAATGTGCTTCCTGGTTTTAGTGTGATCTTTCTTGTGATTGGTCGTTATGTCTGAGCTCTCTCTCTCTGATTGGCTCTTTGACCGTAGGTTCTGTGGAATGGTGCAGTTCAAGGGTGATGTGAGGAAGAAGGTCTTAGTGCAGCTGTTGATGTTGCTCTGTCACCCCTTCCCTGTGGTGAGACCATTAGCAGGCGACTTCAGTCCAGACTTGGTCTAGGCACTCGTGTTGTATCCCGTATTTAATTCTGACTCCATTGTCTCTCTTGGGTCTGAAGATCAGGAAAACGACAGCCAGCCAGGTATACGAGATGCTCTTGACCTACGATGATGTCATTGATGATGATCAAGTGCTGGCTGATGTCATGGCCTCGCTTAGTGACACTAATTGGTGAGTGTTGACACAGGGCTTATTGGAGGATCATGATGAGTACTTTCAATTTTAATGGTCGTTTCTTGTTTCCTGTATAAGGGAAAGTGACATCGCCACAGTGCGGACCCACAGGAATCAGCTCTGTGATTGGTTGGGAGTGTCCAGGCCGACTCTGGTAGCCAAGGTAACACATTTAGGCAACTGAAAAGGTTTTATGTGAGAACATTTTGTAGGGTGGGGGCTGTTGCAGCAAACCGCATCTGATATCCAGATGCTGCTTCCTGCGTTACTCATCCACTGGTGGGCGAACGAGGCGTTTGAATGCATTAGTGGGTGTTTGGTCTCCTAATCGGGCACAGAAAACATTAGGTTTCAGTTACCAGAAAATGTGTTCATAATCTGATGAATATGGCTTTCTCAAAATATGAGCTGTCATAACAGCCCCTTTCACACATACAGACTTTACTGGTAAATTACCGCTAAATTACTGTTAAGAGATCATGTGTGAACAGGACCTTTTCAAAAATACCAGTAAATTTGTTCAGGCAGTTTACTGGTATGAGACGTTTTTAGCATTAGCAGTAAATTGCCAGATTGATGCTGTGTGTTTAGATTACCGGTTTGAGCACGTACGAGTTCAGAGCGCTCTGAGGTAAGACATCTACTCCGGGCCAATCCAGAGCGTTGAAAATCAAAACTTCCAACGGCTCTGAGCCATTCATAAAGTTCTGACGCGTTAATGTGCTTTTTATATGACCAGTAGGTTTCCTAAAGTCCAGTAGGTTTGTTAAGAGTATTTAAACTAATCTTGCTATCCCTTTTTGTCTTGTAACTCATGATAATAAGAGATTTATGACGGAGATGATTTAAAAAGCATCTCATATTTAAACTTCATTAGCAAATTACCTTTGATAAGTTGCATTCACTTAAGATTCAGTTTAGTGAATCAGTTCATGTTCATGAAGCTGTTCAACAAATATAAGTCTCTGATAAATATTTATAAATCACAGTATTTTTCAATTTTTCCATGAATAGATGTTGAATAATTGTCATCTACCTCGGAAATAAAGCCATGAGGAAAAAAAAAAAAAAAAGATTATTGCAGTGCCAGTTTTCAACCTTAATGTGTAGGCGTTCTTTATTATGGTCTTAGTGCATTTATCTTCTCTTTTGTTTGTTTGTTTCAGACTACTCCCCAATAAATCCGTTCCCACCTGACGGCCTCTTTGCACTGCTTTCTCTGTGGACATCAGGGACAGTGTCCATATGTCCTCCCTGCTGTCAGATAATGTCCATCTAACAGTCATTAAATTCTCAAGTAAAATGTAAAATGCTCAGTGATTTCTTTTTTTTCTTTTTTTATTATGATTTCCCAGAACAAGGACTTGTGGTGGCTCTAAACCACAGAGTTAAGCTTACTTTACAGCTATGTAGAAACAGTCTAGTTGAGTAGTGATGCTCTGTTTAAGTGCATTCATAGAAATATTGCAAATTACTGACGTCATTATTATAAATGATTTGTCATGTGTGGATCATAGCATTTCTTTCAGAGGCAAATGAAGTATCCAGTATAAATGCCAGATCCAATTCCAGAGGTGTCTTATCTATATTCCACTTCAACAAAAATTTAAGAAATGATTCACCCAAAAATTCAAAAGATTCTGTCATAATTTACTCCCCTTCGTGATATTTGAGTCAACAAGTTGAACTAGAAAACAGTTTAGCAAATGAATCAGTCTTTTGAGGCTGTGCTTTTCAATAAACCTGTTGAGACTGGGCACACATCTGATTCATTCTGCAGTCTTATTCCAGTTTACTGACTCATGTCATTTATAATTTTAGGGTGTATTTTTGACACTTTGAAAACTTTCTGATATTTTAATGGTGCATGTTAGTTCTATTTGGAACTAATGAACTGTTGCATAATGGAAAAAGCTACATCGATTATCTGAAATACTTTTGTTTCACAAAAGAAGTCATACGGGTGTGGAAAGACACAAGGGTTTATTACAAATTAGCAAATAATGGCAATTTTTTGGGACAACTATTGCTTAAAGCCCATCTCGTGTTTGTTTCAAAATACTACTGCTGCCTTTTCACTCATATTCACACTTTCAACTGTGGCAATGCGGAAGATCCGTGCCACAGAAATCGTTTACTTTCACTTTGTGTGACGGGTGGAGTGTTTCAATTAACAGCGGAAGGAAGTAGGATATAAGGAAGCGTTACGTACCTGAAAAAAAATGCGTCATCAGCAAGGTTTGCAGTAGTAAGAGTGAGTGGACGGTGTACAAAGTGGAAAGACTGACGCTTGTCGAACTGTGGCTTCCTGTGAGCAATGTCTGGTGCGTCGTGAAGTTTATTTGACTTCTAGCGTTGCACATCAAGATCATCTGCTTTTAGTAATACTGTTCGGAAGACAAGTGAGGGCTGTTTATCCACCTGTCCTGGTTTCTACAAAACCTGCAACACTCGCCAGTTTACTTTCTGACTGCAAACTTGCGTGACGCAATTTCTGCACGGATTTCAAAGTGAACCGAAGTGCTGAACTGTTTGTTTTTGTGTTTTTTTTTTTTTGTTTTTTTTTTGTTATGGTTGTAAATTAGTATTGTAACAGGTGGTCTTTGTCTTGTTTTTTTGCTATCCTGAGTGGTTTAAAATTTTGTCAGGATTAATCCTGACTGGCGCCCGAACATTTCCTTTAGAGCTTATCTAAGCTAGGGCGGCCACCACCGTTGCACAACTTGATAATTGGGTTTTGAGGGAACATTGGTGCACAGGGACCTGTCGGTAGATTACTTTCTTCTCTCACACTCTCAAACAATTAGTTCCCCCACTTAGTTCCCTTCCATCACAGCCAACACAACAGCTTTCCAAACAAGCAACTTCGTAATGAAACTCAATCTAATCCACCTCATTATACTCTAGGGAAAGTGTTAACATTTACAGGAGAGGAAGCCCTGGCAGTGGACAGATGCAGCTTGGCAAAGTCAGTCCAGTCCTGGCTTCCTCTGGCGGAGTGGTTGATGTCTGACTGTGGACCGAACGAGGAAGCCTGGCACTCTCTCACACTCAGCCCAACCCACCTCGCCTCTCACTTTGGGCACAGGCTTTACTGGAGCTTAGAGAAAGTACACAACAGCACTCCTGGCTAAAACAAAGGTCTGATTGTTGAGTTGAAGCCTTTGGTGGATGGGGCTCATTCTTTTAGAGAAGCACAGTAGATGAAGTAGTTTGATTTAGATTACTGCCTGTTGGGTAATCAAGATTTGTACTTGAGTATGTCCTTGCATTCCCCCTGAACTTTCAGTAGTATTTGTCTTTTCTTCTAAGGAATAATTTTGGAATTATTTACTTACCTGCATGCCATTCTGTGTTGTTTTCTTACATCAAACACAAATTGATGTTGTCCATTTGTTCTTTTCCATGCAACAAAAATGGACAATGCCAAGGTCATGGGTTCGATTCCCAGGAAATGCATGCTGTACCTTGAATGCAATAATACAATGAAAAAGTGTCTGCTAAATGCATAAATGTACAGTAAATGTCTTCTAATGTTATACTAAAGTGATAATTTAGGATGGCTTTGTTTGAGAAACAGACCAAATCGTGTTCACACCTTTGAAGGCATCACGCTATGTTTGAAGGCAAATACAATGGGGGTTATTCGCAACAAACATCTGTATTTTGTCTAAACAGATCTTATAACTTTCAATTTGGATCTTCTGTATATGCTAAGTTGAATAAGGAGCTGTTTTACCCGCGATGCTTTCAAAGGAAATACCAAAGATGAGCATAACTGATGTACATATGCAGATTGATATCTAAAAGTGTTTAATCTTTCTTCTCAGTAACATGTATTAAAATTGAATATGTGTCATATGTGCAATTCCAATACCACAGGTTTGAAAAACAGCACATTTTGGTTTCTCAAATAAGGCTATTGTATGACTTTAGGAGATGTGAAGTATAACATACATGCTGAATGAACTAATCAAGATATCATTGTTTTTGAATCTTGTCTGTCCACTTTCTTTGAATGTATAAAAAAAGTTTGTACATTGTGTTTCATGGAAGATAAAATATGAGGTTGGAACAACATGAACCATTAAATGACAATGAAACACTTTCCACCCAAAAATGAACATCCTGTCATCATTTACTCATCTCATGTCATTCCAAACCTGTATGACGTCCTTTCTTCTGGGGGACACAAAAGATTTTTTTGAAGAATTCTGGTATCTAAACAATTTTAGTGACCATTTATTTCCATTGTATGGACAAAAAGCACTTTCACTTTCTCCAAAATACCTTGTTTTGTGTTTTACAGAAGAAAGAAAGTCATATGGGGTTGGAACTTTATGATTGTGAATAAATGATGACAAATCTTTCATTTTTGGGTGAACCATCCCTTTAACTTTTAATATCCTGGTTAGGTCATCATGACTACGCCTTGTCATGTTTAAAAGTTGATTATGCTTTTAATGGAGAAGCAGATTCAAATGTATACTGTTATTACACAGTCCTGGCTACACAGTTGTGCAAGTATGTACTGGGGTAATAATAGGTCCTGGAAAAACGACTGGGCATTTTCCAATTAAAAATGCCAGATTGGGTTTTCTTACAATAATGCAATATATGAATACATTTTCGGTAATACCATTATAAATGGCACCAGTTAAGCCGATTAGGTTTTGTGAAACTATCCCCTATGCACAGGGAGCTTCCAAACTCAGTCTCGGCAGAAGCAAAGGGCCTGTTACTAAACCAGCCTTTCCTCCAAAAATAAAGGACAATTGAGCTTAAATTGTCTGGGTGGAGACTAGGGACACAATTACATGATGTCCTTGATGAATGTCTCCATCTAAATTATATCTATTACATATATGATGTAGTGAAAATGACTTGTACCCTCCAGACAAGGTGCGATGCAATTTTCCTGTGACAAGTAATTTGTGTCCACTGTGGAAACGAAAATGTTATTCAACGCAACACGATCCTAGAAAAACACATTGGATTCAATTAAGGGATACTGGACCAATGAGGTTGTAAAATGTGTGGAACACCACAGAAATAATTGGCAGACTAAAGGGCCAGTCCCACTACTCTTTTCGTTCCATTGACTTCCATTCATAGGCATGCAAATGCAGGAGACAGGAAGTGCAAGCTTGTGCGAATTTTGGTGACCCCAAAATCCCCTTTTCTACCCTGCAAACTTTTATCATGTGGAGATATGTAACCAATAGAAGACTGATATGGCCTCTAAGCCGAACACAAATTCTAAAGCATTGCAATAAAATTAAGTAGATTACATATTTAAAAATTTTGGTTTGTATTATATGTGCTTTTTTCACAATAACACACCTAACACGCAATAAAAAAATGACAGCTGTGAGAAAAGAGCAGTTAAGAGAGCATCTACGTCTTAAGGATCATGTGAGTATCTGTCAAATTTATTTATACTGTATCTATTTATGCTGTCATATATTTTTGCAATTACAGTCCAAAGCTGTACATGTGAATTTGTTGCTCCCGTAAAGCAATTCACCCTTTTTGCAGGACTTTGTATCGCTCACCAAACATACAAATATAACTAACGTTTGTAAAGAGAGTAAGAAAGAAACAGAAGCCATTTGCCGACAGAAGTCAGTGTACCATCAGAATAATTGTGAAACCACATTTCAAGGTAAATAAATACATGATCAAGTAAAACCTGAAACCGGAAATGTATAACTACAACACCAGTTTCAACTATAAGCAGCTCTCCAGCAAATTCATAAATGTCTTTTGACAAATAAATGAGAAATAAATTACATATTTTGACAGATGAATGACATTTATGACAAAAGCTTCAATTTGCATTGAAGAGAAAGTTTTTATCACTTCTTCCAATCGAATCGGCTTAGGACTGTGGTGATGGCGCAGTGGATAAGACACATGCCTTTGGTGTGAGAGACCTGGGTTCGAATCCACTGTGAGACACCAATGTGTCCCTGAGCGAGACACTTAACCCCTAGTTACTCCAGAGGCGTGCGACCTCTGACATATATAGCAATTGTAAGTCGCTTTGGATATAAGTGTCAGCTAAATGAATAAATGTAAATGTAGGACTGATTCTGATTTTTATTAAACACTTGTCATTGTTAAAAATCTGTTCCATCGCTTGTGTGCAAAGGCAACACTGCAGTCTACACCTTACACAAACCCTGGATGTTTAGTTAGTATGAGGTTTCACCTTCTCCACTTCAACCTTTTCTAATTCAAATTTAATTAATTTCGAGGGGAGCAAGATGAAAAGATCTGTTAGTAATTCTGAGATGTGTGTTTTTATCTGGCTGGTTTTCTGGAATAGTGAGGGGCTCTGCTACAGCGCCGAGAGTCAGGAAGAATGCTAATAATTCTGAAAGGCTTACAGTTGGCTGACAGTAGCCATGGAGATGGCTCCCGTACAATGGAGGCCTTTTAAAAAGGCAGATGGGGAGGAGGCCGTTCTCATCCACGGTGATATTGCGACAGGGCATTTTCCACTCTCTCCTGAGCTGTTTGTTATAGGATTAGCTGCCGCCCATAGTGATCTGCACTATTCTGAGGTTAAAGTCTCTCTTAACAGTGTTTTAATAAAGTTCAAGCTATGAACCTGCCGTCTTTACAAGAAAGTAGCTTTAACTGCTTAGATTCATGTTGACTGTATGGCCAAACTGTGTAGATATCTATACGTGCTTGTTGAGTACAAGCAGTTGGTTGTCCATAAACACTTCAATTCTTCTGGGAAAGCTTTTTTTTCAGTTTGTTCTTTTCATAAGAATAAGTACATCCCATGTTGCACTGCATCATTGTAACTGCACCTCTGAGAGTTACATACACATATGATTGAATAACAGCTTTCATCTCTGAACCACGCGGCCGATTCGGTTGTCACATCACACAAGGGCCATTAGGAGAAGGAAATATGTATGTGGAGCCGAAACACATTTCTTCTCTACTCTGCTCCTCCAGACCTTGTGAGTTTGATTATCTACTTTCATTTAGCTGTGTTTTTGGAAAGAACAATGTGCCCTCTTGTAGGGAGCAGAGTTTGCAGCATGTGTCTCAGAAGCATCATTCCAAGAAGAGGCCTTGTTGACTTTCTTCTTAAGATGTCTTGTCCAGGACAAGAACAGCATGTCTAATTAAACCTCATTATCTCACTTATCCATCATATTCGATTACATCACCAAGATACACCCTACCATCATGCTGGTAAATACATGAAGGTATGAGTGATTTTATATCATGCCAACAGTACAGTCTCACAGTATGCTTAAGTAAGCTGGAAGTTCCTATATATGTGTGTGTGTGTGTGTGTGCGTGCGTGCGTGCATATTATATACATATATAGTGTTTAACCAGTCTAACGTTTTTTTATGGAGAAGTCTCTTATGCTCAAGACTGTAGCAAAATACAGCAGAACAGTAAAAAGTATCCTTCAGAAATCATTCTAATATGCTGATTTTATGCTCAAGACACATTTCTTCTTATTATATCAGTATATTATAACGTCTGAAGGACCATTTTTACTGTTTTACTGTATTTTGCTACAGACTTGAGCATAACAGAGAAAAAAGAATGGTTAAACACTATATATACTTTATGTATGTAATCAAGTATGTATGTATGAATGATTTCTGAAGGATCATGTGACTGAAGACTGAGTAATGATGCTGAAAATTCAGCTTTAACATCACAGGTTTAAATTACATTTTAAAACCTATTCAAACAATATTACAATTTTATACTGTATTTTTGATCAAATAATTGCAGCTTTGGTTCAGCATAAAAATAAACATTAAGAAATCTTAATTTTTCCATACTATTGATCAATTTTGAAAAGTTTGGATTTCTTGAAATCATATGCACATTCATTCGTGAAATTTAGTCATGTTGGCTTCACAGACTCACTGATGTATTGTGATATTTTTAATGTTGACTGAAATATTCTTTTGCTTGTTCTTGTCGGATAATCAGTCTAATGAATGCTTCGTGTTTCCAGGGTAAATCAAGACAAACTGAATTTTATATGGATAGCAATGCTAAATAATAAAAAAGGGTTCACAATAATGTTTTACGAAGCATGAGCAGATGTTCCACTTTTGTGGTGTATCCTGTGTTTAATGATGCACATACCCAAATGATGATTTCCACATGGGACATTATTTTTTTAATCTGCTGTTTATTTCAGCAGTTTCTAATAGGAACCATCTCTTCTGTATCTCATTAAATAGAAGAGCTGGACAGTGAGTCATAAATCCAGCCCTGTTGGACATAGCCCTAGGTAACTGCATATGTGGGGCCCTTTATAAAATCATTATAAATATGTGGGACGTTTAATTACACCCAGGTGGAACTACACCACACGAGTCCTGGAGCTCCTAACACCTGGTGAGAGAGAAATGACACCCTGTGCTCATTAACGTCTCCTGGCCAAGACCGGCGGGCAAGTCCTTTGTGATAATGACCATTATTTTATGGAGAGAAGCTGTGGAGGGTCTGCAGTTAACAGACCTCGAATCTCGTTAAGGTAGCTGCTTTTTTGAGACCAAATTGAGAGGAGCAAGGCACATTCAATTTTGCCTTGGGCATTTTAGAAAAATGTTTACAGAATGAAAGTTTTGTCTGAGCTCATTGTTTTGATAAAACATGGCAGCTGTCTGCGTTAATAAAATTCCAAGCCCAGTAAAAGAGGAAAATAACATTTTGTCTCACAGAGAGTTAAGAAACCACTTTATTAAAGAGAAAACTAGCTGAGAGAACCGTGAGAGAATGGTGATTTCATAACAGCGCTGTTATAATACCAACGAGCCATTGTTTGTTTTCAGATAGGGATTTCTGTTTCTAAAAGATAATGTTTTCAGATCTCATGCCCCGTGTGTGGTGCAATAGGAGTCTACAGGAAATGTTTTTAAGAAAATAGATACGAAAGTCTTGCCCGTTCTTCATCATGTTACCATCTATCAAAGCTAGCAGAGTCCACGACTCAAACAAGAGGACCCAGTGCCAAACACGTGGCTCGCTTCTGGATAAATATCTGTGGACATCCGCAGCTATTTCATTTTCGAAAATATAGAGGCCCCAGAAAAAGGTACCTTTTTGTGAGGATGGCCAAATAATGTAATTATATGATTGAAATACCAGATATGTTGTAATTATATGATTACAGTAGAACTACAGTAGATGCTATAATTATGATTATGACAGCTGATGCGGTCATTCTCCAGGAAACCACAGTCCTTATATCTTTCCGAAAGCCTTAATGAACAGTTTGAGAGGCATGTGCTCCCTGCTTTAGAAATTGCCACGTTGTTGTTAGTAATTTGGGGACGGAGGCTGCTGGATCGCATGGGGAATGTGGGTTAATTGCTAAGTCGTGTGCTTTTATAACCACAGGTTAATGGGCAGGCCGTTTTTATATAGCGCGTGCGGAGGGATGCCTATAGATCATCTTGCTAATTGACTTGAGAGGTCAGATTCGGTTGCTGACATGCGCTTGATGTCCAATCTAGACTAGCTAATGAGGTCATACATTAGTATAATTGACATGTTTTAGCTGTATTGTTTTTTTGTTTTTTTTCAGGTTAGCAATGTGTTGTTCTCACACTTTTTTTGTACTTCTGTTTACGCACATCTGAAATACAAACAGTCATCATTTACTCATCTTGTTCCAAACCTTTACAATAAAGTTCCATTTGTAAACATTAGTTAACTTGAACTATAAATGGAAACTATTTCTAAAGCAATTTTAATTTTTACATTGATCAATTCTTTATTAAAATTAAAAGCTGTGTGTTATTTTTTGTTAAATAGACCTGATCTAACATGAATTGATGAGTTGCAAGTAACATTAACAAAAAATAATAAATACTTTAACAAATGTTTTGCTCGTTGTTACAGTTTTTTACAATTGCTATGACAGATTTTTCAATACTTTTAACAATTTTCCAAAACTCTTAATGCACCAACTCACCTAAAACACACAATTGGCAAAACAGTTAATTTCATGCTCAAAATCACACATTGTAAACTAAACCCCAAAACTTATTTTCAAAATACAATAATACACTAACACAATACACTATGTCTAACAAAACACTGCAAACATGTTTCAAAATCAAATAATTATTCAAAACACTAACACATGTTCTCTTCCAACAGGAACATTTAGTCAATCATAACACAATGACAAAAAAAACACTATCATCAGCTGAAATTACAGAAACTGCATTATTTTATGTGTCAGGTCTGCCCTTATACAATAGACAGTATATTGTATTGATCATAGATTGTGTTTTGCACTGTAGTTTCTTTTGAAGCCTGTCTAAATTTTTGTTTTGTTGGGTTTAGTAAATGCATGCATTTTGTTTCTTTCGCTGCAGAAATTCAATACAAAAAATGAATGACCATCTCAGAGTAGCTTTATAGAATGTACAGTTTATGAAAAAAAAGACAGAGACAGAATTGCTGCAGTAAAGACTTTATTTGCAAAATGACATTACTGCAGATATACAAACAGAAAAAGCACCGGAATAATAATAAAAAAAACAAAGTAATCTTCTAATCTGCCCGGTCTTCTGCATTTGGCCACATGTTCTCATCCACATCACACCTGATATCTTCTCTGGCAAGGCATCGTGTGAAGAATCTTTTTGCATGCCTTATCCACCCCTGGCAGTGTTCAGCTGTGATGTCTTGGCATGCAGCATCCATTGCATCCAGGAGGGACATTTGGTCATGTGGACGATGGTCAAAAACCTTCCATCTCCAGGCTGAGAAAAACTCCTCAATGGGGTTGAGGAAAGGGGAGTAAGGGGCAAGGAAATGGGACATCATCCTTGGATGGGCGTCAAACCAGGCTGTGACTGCACCAGAATGGTGGAATGCCACATTGTCCCATGTGATCACATATATTGGCAAGTGGTCCCCCACCTGTCCCCTTTCTACCTCTGGCACCAGTCTTTCGTGCAGGTCTTCTAAAAACAGGATAAGGCGGTCGGTGTTGTAGGGGCCAATCTCACATTTATGCAGGAGTGCACCATTGTTGGAGATTGCGGCGCACATGGTGATGTTGGCTCCTCTCTGGCCCGGCACGGTAACTGTGGCCCTTTTGCCAATTATGTTTCTCCCACGGCGACGCCTTTTCGCCAAGTTGAAGCCAGCCTTGTCAACATAGATAATTTCATGTGGGACTTGATTGGCCTCCAACTCCATGACTCTCTGAACATAATTAGACACAGTCTGTGTAAATGCTGTGCTGTACTGTATATCTACTGTATGTCCTAATGTACTCCAGGTTTATAAAGCAGTTTACTGCAAAACACACTGTGTATAGTACAGTAATGACTGTATTGCGTAACCTTACCTGGACGTATTGGTGACGGAGTTCTTTGATACGCTCACTGTTCCTTTCAAAAGGAAGTTTGTATAGTTGTTTCATTCGGACTCTGTGTTTAGCTAGAGTCCGAGAAATGGATGTTATGCTGATTGCTGCAATGTTCCCAAAGACAAGGTTGTCCTCTACAACTCTGGACTGAATGTCCTTCAGTTTTATTTCATTGTCAGCAATCACCATGTTGACAATAGCAAGTTCCTGTTCTTCATTCAGGAGCTTCCCTCTGCCCCCTGAGGGAGGTAGACGTTGAATCCTTAGAGGGACAAAATACAGTTACATATTAGAGACTGGAGGCATACAGTCACTCTAATACTGTAAATGGTAATATCACAGTATTTACACTTTGCTGTAGGAGAAGCAATATCCTACCTGTTGGTTTTTCTGAAAATACGGACAATGGATGCCACTGTGTCCCGGCTGAGATTTGGCTGTTAGCCCGTGGTTTATGACATGGTCAATGATAGTAGCTCTTATTTGATCAGTTACCCTAGCTCTGGTCCTTCTTTGAGCGCCACCACGCATTCTAACTCCTCTCCCTCTACCTTGCCCCACTCCTCTCCCTTGTCCTTGTCCTTGTCCTTGCCCCACTCCTCTCCCTTGTCCTGGTACTCGTCTTCCTCTCCCTCGTGCAGGCATTTCTTTCTTTCTTTCTTTCTTTCTTTCTTTCTTTCTTTCTTTCTTTCTTTCTTTCTTTCTTTCTTTCTTTCTTTCTTTCTTTGTGTTGCTCTATATTGTTCATTTTCCACACAAGATCAGCCCAAAGAGTCCTATTTTAGAACATATGATCATGTGATTGAAAGAACCTCAACATCTTCCTAGATGGGAATCAGCTGTGATTTATATATTTGCATAACTTCAATAAGCTGTTTCTCATTATCAATGGAATAAAATACAGGGAATATATTTGTGTTTCAATTCACAATATGAACAGCTGTTCACTTTGACTTTAGCCTGTAAGGTTAGGTTTAGAACATGGTGTTATCTGTTCTGACATACAGTGTTAAAGCATTGGTAAATTTGGCAGTAAAAATCCATTGTTTTGGTCTTGTTTGGGCTTGTGTGTAAAAGAAGTTCAAGCATTTTAAATTTGTGTTAATTGTATGCATTTTGTGTTAAAGCAACAAGAAATGTGTTAATAGTATAGCTTACACAGGCGGATGTAGTGCTAACTGTGTTAAGAGTTTAGGAAACTTGTTAAATGTATTGAAAAAACTGCCATAGCGATTGTAAAAAACTGTAATGTTAGTGAATGCATTAGCTAACGTTAACTAATGAAACCATATCATTAAGTGTTTCCAGCAATTATTATTCTTGCCGGTCATGCAGGTTTGACTTAATGACATTTACTTATGACAGAACTTTTATTTTTGGGTGAACTGTCCCTTTAAAATCAGTGTCATTATGCCTGGTGTCATAACACCCATGCTGTTGGTGTTTGATTGAGCAGGGATGTTTTTGTTTGCATTATTCCGCATATGTTCTATCTTATCATGTTAAAATAGATTAGGTACTGAATCATGTGCTGGTAAATGAAATGAATACTGTGGCTTCCCGTGTCTTTGTCCTCTTTGAGTCTGTGGGCTTGCCTTCTGATAAAGTAGACTGTCCCCAATTAGCCTCTCATTTCCTTGTCATTTTCTGTCTGAAGTTACCAGATTCCTCACAGAAGACTGTGTGTGTGTGTGTGTGTGTGTGTGTGTGTGTGTGTGTTTGTCAGATATTCCAGGAAGAGTAAGGCCAGAAACATACTTTACACAAGCACATAAATGCTGACGACACTGCATTGCAAGTGTTGCATCCCACGTATTGTGTGTTCTTGTGATACTGTTTCATTAACAATCATAAATACTCAAGGCACCTGTAATATTACTTTCAAATGCCGTTGTTATCTGTTTGTTAAGTTGTGTCATATCGAATATTGTTGCTGGGTCCAGGTCTTTAGTCCATTTCAAGTGTGGATACTACCTTACAGCCGTTTGTGAGCACTATCCATGTGTAGAACACCAGCAAGAACTCTCTGTGTACACTAGTCTCTGAGTTAACGGTGTCCCGACACCAATAGTTCAACAATTCAGAAAAGATTAATTACTGTCTGGCCAAGTGAGTTTTCACTATGGAGATAAAGCTTAGGATCATGATTTGTGTCAGACAGAACAACCATATTAAAGGGATAGTTCACACAAAAATGAAAATTCTGTCATTAATTACTCACCCTCACATCGTTCCAAACCATCTTCGGAACACAAATTAAGATATTTTTGATGAAATCCGAGAGCTTTTTGACTGTTCATATAGACAGCAAAGTAACTGACATGTTCAAGACCCAGAAAGGTAGCAAGGACATTGGTAAAATAGTCCATGTGAAATCAGTGGTTCATTGTGGCGCGTCCAAAAAAATTTACAAAAAGTTTTATTGAATTGTACAAAATTTATTTCTGATTTTGTTGTTGACATCTGAAATGATAGAAAAAAGATCTGCACACTGTTAATCCCTTTTTTTTAAATGTTTAAAAACGTCGCCTTTTAAACATTTAAAATAAAGGGATTAACAGTGTGCAGATCTTTTTTCTACTTTTTCTGATCACTTTTTGATCTTGCACCTGATCGAGATACTCGTGGATGTGCGTACCTTCTACTTTTTTTTTGACATCTGAAATGATCTCATCATTTGGCAACAGACGTCTGAAGAAAACACAATAAGACCTGCCCCCCCCCCCCCCCCCCCCCCCCATATATTTTTTAAGTAATAGCCAAATTGATATTGGCACCGTTAAGGATCTCCAGTTATGAACTACAGTCTGAGACATTTTGGGAAACACAATGGAATGTGAAATCAAGCTTGAATTAGCTAAGAAGCTTCTGCAAAATATGCTTTTTCTGTTCTGCTCTTTCACCACATCTCAAAGATGCCCTGTTGAATTTAGGTCCAGTAATTGTAGAGGCCACTGGGTACACTGAACTGAACTCATTGTCATGTTCTAATGTTTGGTTTCAACAAAAGCTGAACCTCTTGACCTTCTTGATCTGCATGCTTTTGTTTATTAAGTTGGTTTTGAGAACTAAGTTGCTGATGATTGGCTAGTTTGCAATTGAACACATATACCTACTAAATTGCCCACTGAGTGTCTACAATTTAGACACACTGTCTACAGTTTCTATATTTTCTTTAAATTCGAAACTGCCGGCCCATCAGACTGCATAATCTGGCTCCAGAGCATGCATGCAACCTGAAAATAGCAGCCCTCTCTTGGCATTTCCTTGAATCCTTTGGCAGACGTCTACAGAGCCAAAAATGCTCGCATTGACCTCCCTCATCCCGCGCCAACCTGCCATGTCCTCACCCTGTGACTGACATTGAGAATGTTTTTGTATCTTCTCAGGACTTTTTCTTCCAGTGTTGTTTGTTCTTTGCCTAAGATAACTTTCGTCATTGGTGTAACATGACTGGGGCCTCTGTCAACATTCGACCGTTTTTGTGACTGCGTTTGGCTCAGGAGGGTTTCCGTGTTTTTTAGTGGTGACCTCATAAGGACGGCTCAGGCTTCAGGATCTGTCTGACTCTTGTCCAAAATGATCTCATCACCAAAACAACAGCCAGCTGGTGATGAGGCTGTTGCTCCCCTGACCCTTGTCTGCTCTTTGCATCTTATAGTGTGTTTTGAGCCTTATTGGGAGTGTGGTGTCAGCCTTTGCGTGCTTCCCACCGCCCTCTAAGAGTCTCTTTCTCACTGAGCCAACGGCTGCCGGACAGTCCTCCGGCGCCTGGCTGAGCAGCGGTAGAACCAGTGCTCTGCGATGAGTCCCATAGAGGGAGGACAAATAGTTTGGTCTGGCCTAACTCCAGCAATGAGCAGCCAGAGACAAGGGTCAGTTCGTCTTTCGGGGTGGTCCACTGAGAATGTGTTGACCTCAGATGCAGATAATAGGAGGATGTTGTACTTTACTTTTGTGGTGTTTTTCTAAATTGCAGTGAGGCACCTTTCATGGTAAGTTTACTCTATCTGTCTAGACTTTCCTTGTGTCTTGGGAGTAGAAACAGATGGAATGCCATGTATCATAATCGTGATTCCCTGTCACATCCAATGAAGACGAATGAGGCTGGTCTGGTATTATGTTGTATGCGGATTTGACAGCGTGCTGTGGTATGTCTGCTGTGGAGTGCTATTGAATTACTACTGTTAGATCTCAACCAGCAACGGTCGCCTAAGGTCGGACTTTTGGCTTTGTACACGGCTGTGTTCGCATGAAGCCAATCAGTGTGAGTTCAAAGGTTCCTGCACTCCAGATCCTTGCACTGCATCATGAAGGGATGGTCTCTAGTGGTGTCAGTGGATAATGTCGTTAGGACCAGTGTGGTCCCATTAGTCAGAATGTTATTCAGGATTTGTGTCCCAGCTCAGAGTAACCCACTCAACCTGGAGCCAATCTTCTGGATACACGTGTGGGGCCAGCCAGGGATCAGCACTAGCCACAGAGTCATATCTCATTTCTCCCTTGTACCCTCTCCTGCCCACACCCTGCATTTGGATCTCATTATTCAATTCCTTCAGAATTCTCTGATAATTAAATAGACGTTCTTGTGTAGATTAACGGCTATTCCCTGGGTTCTCTTTGAGCCAATCCAAACACGCACAGGGAGGCCGGGAGGGGTCAGTGGAAGGGCTCCTCACACTCTGAGCCTGTTGGCCAGCCCTGGACACCTCTGGATCTCAGGCACAGCTGAATCCACGGACTTGGTTATTCTAGGGTCCAGCACAAACCCTGATTAAATGTTGAATACAAGTCACTGACTCTTACACAACTTGTCTGATTCATTTAGCAGCACTCCATAAAATCTCCTTTGACATGGCTTACTTTTTACTATACTTTTTATGTCTGGAGTCTTTGTTTACATACCTCTCTGTTTCATTTAGTTAGAATCGCTTTAGTAGTCTTCCATTGGAAAGAGCGAAATTATGTATGAAAATTAAGGACAACACACTGTTCAGAAGTCATTAGTTTAATAGTTTCACTCATAAATCTCTGAAGGAAAGCTCCAGGTGGTAAAGACTTTGCTTCAAGGAAAATGAATTAAGGAAAGTTTTCCTGCCCATAAATCCATTTCATCTACAGAGTGTAGTTAGCATTGTTTTGTTAAGGATATAAAATGTTGCCTGCTATTTTTCTCTTGAAGAAACTCTTCAAGAGAAACTCCCAAGATTTCAGTGCGTCATCTGTTATGTCGGTATGAGTTTTCCACTTGACTTATTATTTTAATTGTTATTAGATTAAGTATGTGCTTAAGCAGCAACACTGGTCAATGTTCTTATTGTGTGATCATCAGGGTGTTCTTGTATAAGACTGCAGCAGTGCTGATTTTGATGCGCTCTCATTTAGTTGACAATTTTGGTCAAAGCTACCAGGATCTACACCACCCACTATTCATTAAAGTCAGAGAACCTGCACCACAGGGCAACATAGCAACAAGCTGTCTTGTATAGACAATTATGATTATGATCTGTGCTGCTAAAGCATGTGATGAAGCTGTGACTGGGGGGCTGAGTCTTAGGCCTTGAACTTGTGATCAAAAACAAATGGAAAGGCGCACCCTCAAGGGCCCCAGGACTGAGAGAGGGATTCAAACGCACGTCACAGGACATCAAAATTAGCTTATCTCCCTTGTGTTTCACCCTTTGTCTGTGTGTTTGCGATTTACAATTGTGGCATAAAGGTGTAGGTTCTCAGATTACGGAGTTATCACTAATAGCGACTACGCCACCCCTGGCGAAACACCTGGGGAAATACTAAGCAAAGAAAAGCACACAAGCTTGTTCACTCCCGCAAATGACCAAATACGAGGAGGCATGGATACAGATCAATGAAATTTTATTAAATCATAAATAAAATTGAAACCAGAGCGAAGGACACAATAAAATGACGACAAGTGGCCCAGAATCGCAACAATAAAGAAAGACAAATCACAATCAATTAATTAAATCAAATCAGAAAGGTCTACTAACTGAGCCGGGGTATCCCGAAGAGTGGGCAGGCGAAGCACTGGGCATTACAATAGCCCACGATGAACCAGCCCTTGGTGAATTAAATCTCACAAACACCCACACACTCTAGTGGAATTACACTGCAAGCAAAAACCTACACCCCACACTTTGGACAAAAAGGGAGAGCTTCTACGCCCGCACCGACTAGCCCGTCCACTCTGGCTCACCCCGCTCCTAAAGGAAAAGAGAAAAAAATAATAATTACAGCCAAAGTCGATATTACTACAAAACACTGAATTAAATGGACTTTCACCACATCAATAACAACAAATCAACACATCAAGACAAGAAAAATACAAAATAAATCTCTAAATTAACAGAAACTACCACTAATAATAGCAATTGTTATTACAAAAAATTATTTCACACATTTAAACTCCAATCAGAAACACTGAAACATCAAACAGACAAAAACACCAATGGAATACGTTTCCACAAAAACAGTGAAAGTAAACAATAAGAAAAACCAAAGCAAAACAGCAATGTCGGAGCTAGGCCATGTCACAGAGCATGTCACCCTTGCGAGGCTAAAATACACCAAAAGGCAAATTAAAAATGCATACCTTTTTGAATGCCCGTAGGGATATAAATCATTTTACACACCCTCAACTGGACTTCATCAAATATCCAGCAAACCAATCCCTTATACTGATCACTGAACGGAAAAAGAGCACATCATACAAAAGCGCCACAAACTCATTCATATTAAGTACCCACACTAATACAATTACGTTACCCAACAAGTAGAGGAGCAGTCGTCACTCAACATATATCTGCAGTCGTTTTCTTTCCAAACAGGCAATATAACAGGATCGCTGGGGAAACCAACCCTCTTAGGCGGTCATATAACCTCCACGGACCAACACCGGCTGCACAAAACCTGTTAGATCCACGATACACATACAGACCATGAACTAAACACCAAGCGCATACATACCTCAGACTCAGAGCGGCGGGATTCCGGGAAGCGAACAGTGACACAATGACACGATAACGTGGCATACCTCAATTCAGGGGGATGCCCTTTATATACACAGCGGTATCACTCAATTAACCTCCCAGGTTGTAACTTTCCCGCGAACTGGCATTCACCACACAATGTTTGGTTAAAATTTTCTGTCATATGATGCAGGAAGAGGGTTATTTAATTCAATGCCTCTGCATTTTCTTCTCACATGAGCTCTTGTGATGTGCATGCTAGGGCTTAAATAATACGTAAGGTATAACACAGTTCAGTTTAGTTTTGTTTAAGGGGAAAGGCAGCCACACTGAACTTAATTGAAAGCTGAAAATGTGTCTATTTTTAACCTAACCCTACTTTCAGAATTAGGGATTGATTTGAGCTCTGCTGAATTGCTTTGATTGTCTGTGTTCCTGGTGGGTATTTAGTCTTGCCTGTTTAACCTCATGGATATGGCTGAATGTGTGTCAAAGACACTGATTATTACCTGACTCGACTCTGGTTTGAGTTGGCTGCTTGTGCTACTGCTCTTTATAAAACCTTTCTTGTGTTCTTTAACAGGAGCCCAAATTACAGACTGCGTACGTTTATTTTCAGGTAGTGGAACCAGGCACAATGGTCCCAATCTATCATTTTGTAAAGACTACTGCTGCTAGTCTCAGATTCAGATGACAAGGTGGTTACCATGAGTGCTTTTGAGGCTGGAGTGGTTACTGTTTTGCTAATGTTTTGCAAGGTTTGCAGTAAAATTCTAGCCCCCCAGTTTCACAGACAAGGCTTAAGACTAGTCTCAGATTAAAATGCATGACTGAGCTGTTTTAACTGAAAGAAACTTGTACTGACATATCTTAAAATAAATTTAATTGAGTAATTAAATAAGCTTAATTGTTTTGTCCCAAGATGCACACCAGTAATGTATTTTTTCTAAGATACATTAAAAAAAAAATTACCTAAATGTCCTAATTGAACTATAGCTTAATCTTGGTTTACATAAACAGCAATACCTACACTGATGCGCTTTTTACAAATTAAAAAATTGCCACCTCAAGAAGCTTTACAACAGGTTTTATGGCAAAAAATCGAATGCTCATTGGCTCTCGCAAGCTTCGTCACATATTGTTACTTGCCGTGTTTTTAGTGAGGTGTGTTTGAATGAGAAATGCACGCCTTCACGGCCTGGATCAGGACAATAATCTGGATAATATTTTCAGTTATCAACAACTTAACTTGTGCTCTGCACCTCATACAAATTGTCATTTGGACTACTTTTGCTACTGTTACTGTTTACAATTTAAACGTTGTAATACGTCCAAATTGTACATTTCAGCATCAATCAAAAAGTACATAAATGTACGTTTTGTGCTTGTAAACATTACATACTAATTCCTATGCATAAACAATGAGACCAGGCTGGCAATTCATAGAGAAACAAAAGTTTGTCCACCCCTAAAGTTAACCATCAGTGGTTCATAAGAATGAGATTGTACAAATGTATATGAATTACTCACCAATTTGCCAAAATGTAATTGCCATGAGAGTGTGTTGTATACAATCATTTTCAGAGAGCTTTCTCAGTCTTTCACTTAGACCACAGTATCAAGCATGTAAAACCTCCCCCTATGCATCTAATAAAAAATGAAATGTGAATGGTCACTTTACTAGCTTTGCCAGAATAAACTTCAAAGTGGACCAGACTTTATGATGATTTCCACAGTCTGGCTGCACGGCTGCTGTTACTGCTTCCTTACATTTCTTAATACACATGTATGATAGACTCTTTTTATCCATATTTTCCATGAGTTGGTTCCCAATTGTTGGTGTTAAGGGGTGTGTCCATTTGAAAGTTCCTTGCAGGGCTCCTTATTTGAGCTGGATGGCATGTGTGTATCGCCTCCCCAGGGGGTGGGCATGCCGCCATGCTCGTGTGGCCCCAGCCCCCACATCAGAGCACAGGAACTCCCACATCCGCTCTACCCGTTGCCCCCTCCATCATGCTATTTTAAGAACCAAGACCGAGGGGAGTTAAATTATGCCCATAAGTCTATAATCACTTCCATCAGCCCTCCTGTTTAGAGGATGGTCTCCATGTTTAAAACATTCCCTGGTTACTACCCAAAGTTTTCCACAGAGCAATAGACAGCACCAGCTGAGCTGAGTCAGAGCTTGAGTCACTATCATGGGTTGATGCCATTGCAGAGGTGTTGTAGCTGATTTCTAAATGCTGCCATTGTTCTGTCTTCAGCCCGGCAGCAAGGCGATCCTATTGTTGTGTGTAAGTGGCTGAACCGAGCAGGCTGTCAGCGAAAATTGATGTTGAGCATGAGAACAGGGTTGTGGATGCGGTTTCTGTGGACATCCATGCTAGGTTATTGTTGTGGAAAGTAACAATCCCTCCTTAGAAGAGAACAACTGCAGGATCTCCATCCCAACCACTTTCCACTTTTCATAAGTGGTTTTTTATGAATATGTTCATGTTATGTCCTGACGTCCTGTTGCCCGTTGCCATTTTTTCTCTTGATCTTGCAAAGTTAGGTTAAGTTTGATTTGCTTTATTGGATCTTTGCATGCTATTGCAATGTTGAGAACAACAGAATGTGATGTTTCCTTTAAACTGACTGCATTTGTTCTTTTGCAAATGTATCACAACAGATAAGCTACTCCATAACAAGCCTGCATTTACAGAAGGCTGTCAGTGTGTCTCAGGATGTATTCCTTATGCTCACCACAGCATGTTTTTGTGGTTTAGACAAAGGAAGGAAAGACAGGGTGAGAAGGGCTCAAATCAAAGATTGTGTAATTTTAGAAAGTTGGTGTCTAGTGTAAAGGGAAGCCGGAGTGGTGTGTGATGTGGTTAGCCGCTTGCACATGGAGCCCATCATTTGTCCGCTAGCTGATGAGATCAGAGCAGCACTAGCCGGAAACGGGCCTTTCCCGCTCTGCCTACCACAAAGGGGCTTTGGATTCTGTGGTTATCTGTGCCAGTGGGCCTGCTGTGAGCCTGTCAAACAGCTCCATTATGAGCCTGCAGTCTCTGCTCTACTGCGAACAATTCCCATTAGCTATGATAGAGTGGCCGCTATCTACATTAGCATAATTAGCGGGGAAAAGTTACTCTAAAATAAGTTCCGATAACTAATTGTACAATAAATTACTAAAATTGTAATCAGATTGGATGAACTAGAATTGGAAAATTCTTAAATATAATAAACAAAGCTCAAGAAATCTATCTGAGGCATTTAAGGCTTATAAATCTTCAAAAGCTTATTAGAATTTTTTTTACCAAACTACAAACAAGGCTTTGTTAAAGTCTTGACCAACTTTGCTTTTCTACTTAAAAATTGTGGGAAATGTGCATTTCTTTGATTTTCTTTTTTTTTCCTTTTGAATTCTTTGCATTAATTTCTACATTCGGTTTGCTAGTTTAATTCAAATAATTGGTGCACAACCCAGTCCATACTGCAAGCTCTTATACAGAAGATTAATACAGGTATAACTGCAGTTTATTTATTTATTTTTTCAGTTAATGTATTCCATGTGAAAATAAGCTATTACAAATATATGTGTAAAATAAGTAACAAATTACAAGAATTTGAGATGTAACATCTCTACACTACTTTGTTACTATTTAATCAGTAACAAATGTATAACTGAAATCTGTCATGATGCAGATGATACAAGTTTGACTACCAATCTCTGTTGTAGAGAAACTAACTGTACTTACATAAGAGGGCAATAATTTTAAAGTTATGTAATTGTCAGACTGCATCTAATCCACAACAATGACAAACCATGGTTCACTGCAAAACTCAGACAGCTCCGTCAGACCAAAGAAGATGTTTACAGAAAAGGTGATAAAGTCTTGTACAAACAGGACAAATACACACTGGAAAAGGATATCAGAGTGGCAAAGAGGAATTATTCTGACAAGCTAAGGAAAAAATTATATTCCAGTGATCCTGCTTTAGTCTTGAAAGGTATGAAGGATATCACCAGTTACAAGTCACCATCCCCCAGCACTTTGGAGAATCAACAACTGGCAGACGACTTGAAACAACCCACACCCGCCCTGAACACCTCTCCACACAACCATTAACACCTCCAGCAACCCTCCTCTCCCCCACACCTACAATTAAAATCAGCGAAGAAGATGTGTGCCAGGTCTTCAGGAAGAACAAAAGAAGGAAAGCACCAGGCCCAGACGGTGTGTCACCTGCCTGTCTGAAATCCTGTGCTGACCAGCTGGCCCCCATCTTCACACAGATCTTCAACAGATCACTGGAGCTGTGTGAAGTCCCCTCATGCTTCAAACGCTCCACCATCATCCCCGTCCCAAAGAAACTCAAAATTACTGGACTTAATGACTACAGACCTGTGGCTCTAACGTCTGTAGCCATGAAATCATTTGAAAGACTGGTTTTGGCTTATCTGAAGGACATCACTGGTCCCTTACTGGACCCCCTGCAGTTTGCCTACAGAGCAAACAGGTCTGTGGATGACTGCACTTCATCCTGAAGCATCTGGACAGACCAGGGACTTATGTGAGGATCCTGTTTGTGGACTTCAGCTCCGCTTTTAACACCATCATCACGGAAACACTTCAGAATAAACTAACCCAGCTCTCCGTCCCCACCTCTGTCTGTCAGTGGATCAACAGCTTCCTGACAGACAGACAGCAGTTAGTAAAGCTTGGTAAATTCACATCCAGCACTCAAACCATCAGCACTGGAGCTCCTCAGAGTCGACTCTCCCCACTGCTCTTCTACCTCTACACCAACGACTGCACCTCTAAAGACCCCTCTGTCAAGCTCCTGAAGTCTACAGATGACACCACACTGATCGGCCTCATCCAGGACGGTGACAAGTCTGCTTACAGACAGGAGGTTAAGGAGCTGGCTGTCTGGTGCAGTCTTAACAACCTGGAGCTCAACACGCTCAAAACTGTGGAGATGATAGTGGACTTCAGGAGAAACCCCCCTGCTCTCCCGCCACTCACCATCATGAACAGCACTGTGACTGCAGTGGAGTCATTCAGATTCCTGGGCACCACCTTTTCTCAGGACCTGAAGTGGGATATTCACATAGACTCCATTGTCAGAAAGGCCCAGCAGAGGTTGTACTTTCTTCGCCAGCTGAGGAAGTTCAACCTGCCACAGGAGCTGCTGAAACAGTTCTACTCCGCCATCATTGAATCCATCCTCTGCACTTCAATAGCTGTCTGGTTCAGCTCAGCTACCAAATCTGACCTCAGAAGACAATGGAGGGTAGTCCGGACTGCTGAGCGAATCATTGGTACAACCCTCCCCACTCTCCAAGAACTGTACTTATCCAGAGTGAGCAAAAGAGCTGGTAAAATCACTCTGGACCCCTCACATCCAGCACACTCCTTCTTTGAACTGTTACCGTCTGGTCAACGCTACAGAGCTCTGAGCACCAGAACGACCAGACACAGTTTCTTCCCTCAGGCAATCCATCTCATGAACACTCAACAATAAACATGGAACACACAACTATAATGCATTATCTATTCACCACACTCACTTATTTTATTTTTATTTTCTCATTTCTAATTTGCACATACTTGACCTGTACATACATAGTTGTCTATGTTATATATTGTGTTTTTGCTGCTTTGTACATTGCCTATTTGGATATTTGGATATGATTCTTTTATTATCTGTGTCCTGTCCTGTTGCTCTTTCTGTTGTACTGTGGAGCTTCTGTCACTACAACAAATTCCTTGTATGTGTAAACATACTGGGCCAATAAAGTTCATTCTGATTCTGATTCTGATTAAAGGGATAGTTCAGCCAAAAATGAAAATTACCCCAGGATTTATTCACCCTCAAGCCATCCTACTGTTGGTGTAAATGACTTTCTTCTTTCAGACGAATACAATCAGAGTTAATTTAATTAATGTCCTGGCTCTTCTGAAGAGAAGCAACGTGCTTGTGTAAGAAGAATATTCATATTTAAAACTTTATAAAGCATAATCTCTAGCTCCTGTCGTACACGTGTTCACGAGAGAGTGGCATTCCAGTGAATGACATAGGATGTAGCGTAAACTCTGGTGAGAATATGCTATAGTCTTGCAAGAACCAAGTTTTGTTTACAGCAAAGGAAAACCAGTCTCCTCTTATATTGAAATCCTCTACAATCCTCTGACAGTTTTCTTTACAAATCCTCATTTTGTACTTCTAATTCGTGACCGGTGTTTTGTTTTGCTCTCTCTCTCTCCTCTGCGCTTCCACGTTCATCACTTCTCACCGGAACTTATGCTACACCTACATACTATATCATCAGCTGGATGCCACTCTCTCGTGATAACGTACGAAAGTTAGTGGAAGATAGAGATTACAGTTTATAAAGTTTTAAAACCTCTCTCATGCTATTTGTAATTCTAAGAATGAAGATACATTTTTCTCATGTTATTTTTATGTTAAGTTTTTTTTTCTAAATTCTTGCTATGTCACACCATAGGACACAGTCCAATTTTTATTTGTCAACTACCCATATATATATATATATATATATATATATATATTGTGACACGTGTCCCGGGCACCTATCAGCGTCGCCCTGGAAACGGAGGAGATTCACCTGCTCACAATCACCGCAGGCTGATCGATCCCAGCTGCGGCCACTTAGGAGAGAGCTCCTCTAATGCTGTCTTTGTCCTTTCAGAAAGCAGATGATTGTCCAGCCCGCCACCCGAGTACAGGCCATGGATCACCCCTGCACTCAGCTGGCCGACAAACCAGACCACCGCGCACTGAAGAAGGACACCAGACACGTTGGGACTTTTCACTTATCTTTACTTCTGTTCAATAAACACACCCTCCGGGGTCTTTATTGCACATCAGTTTGTCGTGTGATTCTTCAGCCCGCTACAATATATATATATATATATATATATATATATATATATACATACAGTATATATTAAGGCTGTCAAAATGAACATGCTAGTATATATATATATATATATATATATACAGTGGGGAAAAAATTATTTGATCCCCTCCTGATTTTGTATGTTTGCCCACTGACAAAGAAATGGTCAGTCTATCATTTTAATGGTAGGTTTTTTGAACAGTGAGAGACAGAATAACAACAAACAAATTCCAGAAAAACACACTTTAAAAAAGTTATAAATTTATTTGCATTTTAATGAGTGAAATAAGTATTTGATCCCCTATCAATCAGCAAGATTTCTGGATCCCAGGTGTCATTTATACAGGTAACGAGCTGAGATTAGGAGCACTCTCTTATGGCTCATTTCCACTGAGTGGTACGGTTCAGTACAGTACGGTACGGTATGAAATTATGTCTGTTTCCATTGTCAGAAGTTATGAATGGTACCAAAATAGCGAACTGTACCGTACCACGTTTTGGTACCCTTCCATTGGGGTACCAAAAGGGTGGAGCTAAACTCACTGCAGAACGTTGATTGGTTGAGTAGATTCATCACTTTTGCGTCAGTGCCCAAAAATTAACCTGCATAATTTTCTAAATATTACTGTTATTGTGTCATGACATGTAGTTTTACGAGTTTTTCAGTCGAGAATATATTTGTTTAAAACTCAAATCTGCGGTTTATTTATAAAGATTCTGAGCTTCAGGCAATCACCAGGCGCTCAGTGCTCATGTATGCGGCCTAGAGCAGCCTTAGCTCGGCTAGTCCTTCCAACATTTGCAGCTGGATCTGATGTATCTGTTCAAGTTCAAGTTCAAGTTTATTTGTATAGCGATACAAAGCAGCTCTATAGGAAATTAAGTTTCCACAATATATTTATATATTGCAGAACCTTAATATATTTAATTTATGGCAAAATTTGGTAATTCTGTATGTTGTCTGAGCATTGGCATCCTCTGAGGTCCTCTGAGGGGTTGGCATTATCTTTTCTCAGGTGTTCGGTCATCTCAGATCATTTAAGGGTTGGATCCAGACTGAAGCTTCTGCGATTCCTAATGTTAATCCCGTGGCAAAAACAGAGAAACATCTGTTAATCTGTAGTGATTAAACATGAGATGCAATTCGTTTTGGGTATATTTAGCAGGCATTCGTGGTCTCATGAATGTATTATTTTTTCTGGCCATATTGTTTTGACTGAGCACAACGTTTAACTTTATATTTATTTTGAACTGTACCGTAGTACAGCGCTGACTTTGTAGCATATGTTTGACTGAATTGTTTGCTTTTGTCTTTATTTCCTCTTATATAAGCCTCTTATACTTTGTACTTTTATAATGGCTATTACTGTTCATTAAAACTGACATAAAAGAGGCAGAGTTGTGCTTATCATCGCACTTTACAGTCTATCGCTACTTTCCGGCATACACCATGCCTATCAAGTAAGGGTACTATTGGCAGTGGAAACGCAAGCTGGATCAGGGTGGTCGGTCCCGAACCGCACCGTACCGTACTGTACTCACCCGTACCGCTCAGTGGAAACGAGCCATTAAAGGGAGTGCTCCTAATCTCAGCTTGACACCTGTCCACAGAAGCAATCAGTCAATCATATTCCAAACTCTCCACCATGGCCAAGACCAAGGAGCTGTCCAAGGATGTCAGGGACAAGATTATAGACCTACACAAGGCTGGAATGGGCTATAAGACCATCGCCAAGCAGCTTGGTGAGAAAGTGACAACATATGGTATGATTATTCACAAATGGAAGAAATACAAAATAACTGTCAGTCTCCCTCGGCCTGGGGCTCCATGCAAGATCACACCTAGTGGAGTTTCAGTAATCCTGAGAACGGTGAGGAATCAGCCCAGAACTACACGGGAGGATCTTGTCAATGATCTCAAGGCAGCTGGGACCATAGTCACCAAAAAAAACTACTACGCCGTGAAGGACTGAAATCCTGCAGCGCCCACAAGGTCCCCCTGCTCAAGAAAGCACATGTACATGCCCGTCTGAAGTTTGCCAATGATTTAGAGGAGAACTGGGTGAAAGTGTTGTGGTCAGATGAGACCAAAATCGAGCTCTTTGGCATCAACTCAACTCGCCGTGTTTGGAGAAGGAGGAATGCTGCCTATGACCCCAAGAACACCATCCCCACCGACAAACATGAAGATGGAAACATTATGCTTTGGGGCTGTTTTTCTGCTAAGGGGACAGGACAACTGCACCGCATCAAAGGGACGATGGATGGAGCCATGTACCGTCAGGGTACTCCACCATTAACTCCACCAGCCTCGCTCCGTTCCCATGGCTCTCGGCCTCGCCCCACTCACTACAATGACAATGACCCAAAATACACAGCCAAGGCAACAAAGGAGTGGCTCAAGAAGAAGCACATTAAGGTCCTGTAGTGGCCAAGCCAGTCTCCAGACCTTTATCCCATAGGAAATCTGTGGAGGGAGCTGAAGGTTCAAGTTGCCAAATGTCAGCCTCGAAACCTTAATGACTTGGAGAGGATCTGCAAAGAGGAGTGGGACAAAAGCCCTTCTGAGATGTGTGCAAACCTGGTGGCCAACTACAAGAAAAGTCTGACCTCTGTGATTGCCAACAAGGGTTTTGCCCCCAAGTACTAAGTCATGTTTTGAGAAAGGGTCAAATACTTATTTTACTCATTAAAATGCAAATAAATTTATAAATTTTTTGAAATGTGTTTTTTGTTGTTATTCTGTCTCTCAATGTTCAAATAAACTTGCCATTAAAATTATAGACTGATCATTTCTTTGTCAGTGGGCAAATGTACAAAATCAGCAGGGGATCAAATATTTATATATATATATATATATATATATATATATATATATATATATATATATATATACTGCAACTCTGATTGTATTTGTCTGAGAGAAGAAAGTCTTATACACCTAGGATAGCTTGAGGGTGAGTAAACTGTGGGGTAATTTTCATTTTTGGATGAACTATCCCTTTAAGTTCAAAACATCAGTAGTTATCTAGTACTAAAAGATCAAGGATTTCAATTTGGGTGATAGCATAAACTGTTAAACATTAATTTACTCAAATAAATTTACTCTAGTACTTTAACATAAAATGCCAAACGGGGAATCAAAAGAGCAATGACTCCAATACACTTATTGAGTGAGAGAGACATTCTGGTAGAGTGTGTTTGAATATTGCCTGAGCTGCTTTGTTCAAAGGATTAGTGTGGAATTTAGTCTGACATTAAAACAGCATGCAGCAATGTTTTATCACACATTGCTAATTGTTGGAAAAGTATCTTGTTACTGTAAAAGATGAACTATTGCTATGCTACTTAAAATCTATTAAAATTAGTAGCTAATTGTAATTACTAACTTTTTGTTAGCTTATAGCTTCACTGCCTTTTCTAAAGCTTAGAGATAATAAATATTTTTTTAAAAAGGGAGAAATCAACCAAAAATGAAAATTTTGTTATCATTTACTCACCCTGAAGTTGTTCGAAACCTGTACGTGTTTCTTTCTTCTGTTGAACACAAAAAACAATATTATGAAGAATGTTGGTAACCAAATAGTTGATGGTTGCCACTGACTTGCATACTATGTATTTTTTTCTATACTATGGAAGTTAGTGGGTGAGTCAACTTTTGTGTTCAATAGAAGAAAGAAACCCATGCAGGTTTGGAACAAGTTGAGGGTGGGTAATTTATTTACATGATCCAGTTAATCAAAACAATTCAGCAGTTATTTTTTTGTCACATACTTAAATCATTCCATGACCTTGTCATTCCTTACAGTCATGTATACCATACATTATTGTCCCTATGGAAAAAAGTAGAATTTATACACAATGTTGCTGGACACGTCCTTAAAAAATCTATGTTGCATGCTCAAAATATTCAAATAAAGCCATATGTATGAACAGTATGCTGTTTAGCATGTTAATTATGTTGATTTATTTTAATGTACTTAAATGTGTCACAATTCTATTCACTGCAGCTGTGATTCAGCTCATAACAAGAAATGTAAAACTTAAATATATTTTACACTTGCATTAAATAATATGAAAAATAAAAATTCTTGGCAGATATATATATTTATTTTTTATTAAAAAAAATGTTTACCATAGTTTACACATTCTCGCATGCAAACAGTATATGCTAGCAGCACCTTGTGCATACTTGTACATATACAATTGCAGCATGTGTACCCTTGAAATAGGACTGTATACACAAAGGCAGATGGTAACAATTTCTTATTCAACATAAGTGAATAGCAAAGAAGTGATAACAGTAATCCCGAACAGCTCCCTCGACAAACACACACACACACACACACACACACACTCCCTGCTCTATTTACTGAGAAGGCATGGGCAATTTGTAGGAACAATGACATGTGCGAATGTTGTGTTGGGCAACGATCCATGGTGATAAACAGTGACACAATGGCTCAGGCCACAGGCAGGGTGCTCTTCCCTCCGAGCCTGCCTGACCTGTTGTTTCAGGACCAGGATGTGTGTCTATGCCTGCCAGCTCCACATGCATGTGTGGCCCTCAGGGGTCAGCGTGTCCCCGCTGTGCGCATTGGAAACAGGATGTATACCTAGAGCTTACGGCCTTATGCAAGTGCAAAAGAGCCAAAAGCACTCATCGACTCTTAACGCAGATGCAGGTTCATACACGTATGCCGTATTAACAGTTAGCAAGATTACGGTGCAGCAGGTGTGGGGGTGACGCTTTGTCAGTCATGAGGTGAATAGAGGTCATTATCTTACTAAGGGTTTGTGTTTTTAATGGCAGACGCCTTGGCTGAAACCCTGCCTCATCTGCGCCATATTTTCCCAAGATTTAAGACTGTTGACAGGTCACATCACTCTCCAGCAGAGATAAACTGTGTGCACGGCTACTCAAAGCTAGCATAGACAAAACATAATCCTGTGTTATCTGTGTCACCCAATGAATACAAAGACACACTTGTATACATTCTGAAAGGCATCTCTCATACTATACAGTGAGCTAGCTTGAAATTAGTGACCAGTTTTGTCTTTCTCCGTTTCTATATCAACGTTAAAAAAATCCCCTTCAAAATCTAACCCAGCCTCACTTTAAAATGTGCCTGTGGTGACTTTTCAGCAAAATGATTACATTGCAGTTTTTAAAGTGAAATGTGTGACCAGTGAGTGTCTCTAAAACAGATGAACATAAAACTGCTAGCATTTTATTATACTGGTTCTTGTATATATCACAACAGTTCAGAAATGAAGTGTCCACTGAGTAACGCTAAATGCTCTGTCACATTTGAAAATAACCTAATGGTTGCACTAAATCAGACCGACAGTGTAAGCAAAAGCAAATATGAGATAAAAAAAATACATTTGCTGTAGCAACCATGCCATTTAGCTTGCTTCTACAAGTCTTTGAGGTGTTTTATGGTGATTCCTGTTTCACTGTACTCGTACCGAGAACTCCATATCACAAGTACACTCTTGTACCAGGTGAGCTACCGAGCAAGTTTACTACATCAGTAAATCCATACATATGGAACTGGTTATGCGACGCAAACATGAAAATATGTCCTCGTGATGATAATTTGTGTGAAAAGAGTTAAAAGGTGGTAGAGGCATCTTTTACCAATGAGCCTGTGTTAACCACTCCCTGTTGAAAAAAAAAACAGTATATGCTGGTTAGGTATGTTTTGAAGCATGGCTGTTGGTTTGAGCTGGTTTAAGCTGGTTCTTAGCTGGTCATGAGCTGGTTTAAGCTGGTCATGTGCTGGACCTAAGCTGGTCCTGATCAGGAGCTAGTTGCTTAGTACCAGCACATGACCAGCTTAAACCAGCTCATGACCAGCTAAGGACCAGCTTAAACCAGCTCAAACCAGCAGTCCTGCTTCAAAACATACCTAACCAGCATATGTTGATTTTTTTCAACAGGGTTGTGTCAGACGAGGAGTGTGCAGAACACAAGATCCAGGGGGCGTGGTTGGATCCAGATCCAAGTCCTCCTACCTTACATATACCTAATCCTACCCATCTCCACCCCCTGATCCCTAAACCCACCCATCTCCACCCCTAAACCTGCCAATCTCCATCCCCTAGATGTGGATCCAACCACGCCTCCTAGATCTTGTGGGCTGCTGCGAGCCCTTTGTGTCAGACAGGGGAACATTTGAGAGCAATATCTAAATAACAAATAATTAATTCATTTTATCATAGAAGTTTTAGAAGTGACTTTATTCATTTATTAGTTCGAGGGCTCTTAAAGTATGAAATAAAACATGGATTTCCCATTTGTAACTTTTGACTTCATCACTCAGGAGAGTCGCTAATGAAGGGTTTGGGACTGTGTGTATTCTTGCGTTGTCATTAGTCAGTCGTTTTAATGATGGCATCCAAGATGGTCTTCTAGTGGGTTTGCACCAGCCAAGCAACTGCCATTCAAATAAATCCTAACAGATAGGTTTCTCCATATGCTATAACCCTCCTTGTATCTTGCTACCAGAGTCAGCTGAGGACAAGTCATCATATTCCGGCCAATAGTAAAACTTCCCTGAGAGATCTATAGTTAGTAAGGAACAATCGCTCCTCAGTGGAACAGTAGTTATGTTATGACTGGCAGCATATTTGGTGTTAACAATGAGTGTCGGCTTCAGACTCTATTCCTTTCAGTCTCGCTCAAGTCATTTATTTATTAAACACTTCAGCACCTGTCTCTGGGGATGGACAGTATAGCTACTCATTTCCTCAGTTGCCTCCTTGGCCCCCGAATCGCCCCCTGATGTCATTAAGCTGGCGTGAACGGTGGTGCTGCAGTCAGAGGTCAACTGACTTGGCCTGTGCTCAGTCTCTGTCGGCAATATCTCACTGGAGTAGTTTGGTATCACCATTATTGAAGTCACAATTTCAATCTAAGTTCCATCTGAGGAGATTTTGGTCTCTGAGCAAATACCAAAATAGCTCTGCATTTTATTTCTTTTGACAGATCCACTCTGAATTCCCATTTAAGCCACAGCTGGCCCAGGAATGTCCCTTTCCTCTCACCCGGCTCTATTTGCACTTCAGTTCACCCCTCTGCCTCACTTACTTTTCCCTTTTTGCTGCCTCTTTTTCTGTAAGTCCCTTACTTTCTTACCCTGTTTTTCTAACATCAATCTTTCTCCCCAAATCATCAAATCTCTTGCCCCGACTTCTATTTGTCATCTAAAACTCCCCCAACTCCTAGGTCTCCGTGTTCTTTTTATTTTTTCCCGTTCTTTTTGTTCTAAAGAGTCATCTTATGGGGGTGGAAAGTGGAAGTTTTATCAAGGGTAGGAATCAGCGAGTGCCAAAGCCCACAGTCTTATTCCACAGCACACAAAGAGTTGCTGTGGAGATTGGATTACAGCATCACATACAGCTAAAATTAAGTTTGCTCTCCTGCCTCTTTTCCCTCTGAGTGCCTCTCCTCCCTCTGTCTGCCTGTATTTTTGGCCCCAGATTTGTTTTTACACTCCCACAGAAATACAGATTTGCTTGTAGGTGTTTTATTGTCTTTTTCTTATGATTAGATGTTAAGTGACCAGTGTGGAAATGGTCTGTTGTGTTGGCTGAAATCATTGCGGAGGCCTAAAAACTGACCTCAGATAATATTACTGAGTCACACTCATCAGTGGAGCAGCATGAAATAGTAGCTATAGGCAAATCAACATGGAATCTGTGCTGTAAAACGATCAGCAGATTTACACAACTGAAACGCACAGTTCCACACATGAATTATTAAATATTATGGCTAATTTGATTATGCTTGTAGATATCAATTCAAGTGCAGAATGATGTTTAAACACATTACGCAGATTTTCATCCAAACTCAGCAACAAAAATGTGAACGTTTTCCATTGTTCAAACGCACAATTCTTCATGGTCACAATTCCCTCCAATGACAATAAATTGATATTACATACAATCAGCCTCAGATTAATTCAGTCTGATATATTGCACACAATAATGACAGAAGCTTTCCAAAATCAATGTGTGGTAGAATGGGAGACGAGCTTCCTTAAAACTCGGAAAGTCGCACCTATGGACGGCCCGTCCTTCAAGCTTCAAGAGCTTCAAGATTTTTATTTGTCACATACACAATTATATAGGGTATAACCAGCAGTGAAATGTAGGTCAGGTCCGCTCCAAGGACAGTGCAATTATAAAGTATACAGATATTAAGAAAAAGAAAAGTAGAAAAAATAAGAGAATAAAATAAAATAAAAGATAAAAAATATAAATATAAATATGAATGTGCAGGTCAGTATGTTGTTGTCTTAAATAGTAATAAGAGGAATGTGCAAAAAGTTGTCCAGGGTATTTAAATAGCAGCAATATGAGGTAGAAACAATTATGAATAATTATGAATAGCTTATTGATATGGTGATATTTACATGGAGTCATGTGATGTTATGACACGGAGTTAGAGTTTTGGAGCCTGATGGCCTGGGGGAAGAAGCTCCTCCTAAGTCTCTCAGTTTTTGCCATCAGGCTATGGAAGCGCTTACCAGATGGAAGCAAAGTGAATAGACGGTTACCAGGGTGATTTGAGTCCTTGAATATTTTGACAGCTCTATTTTTGCAGCGTTTGAGGTAGATGTCCTGCGGAGAGGGGAGAGCAGACCCTGAGATGCGCTCAGCTAAGCGCACAACTCTCTGTAGTGCTTTGCAGTCCTGATTTGAGCTGTTTCCATACCACACTGAGATGCACTGAGTCAATACACTTTATATGGTCCCTGAATAGAAAGTTTTCAGGATTGCTGGTGAGACCCTGAATTTCCTCAGCTGTCGCAGATGGTACAGTCTTTGCCTGGATTTCTTAACCTGTGTTTGGATGTGTGTAGTCCAAGTCAGGTTCTCGGAGATGTTTACACCGAGGTACTTGAAGCTACTCACTCTCTCCACAGGGGTCCCACTGATCATAAGAGGAGTGTAGGGCTGCTGCTGTCTCTTCCTAAAATTCATGATCAGCTCTTTAGTTTTGCTCACATTCAGAGAGAGACAGTTGTCCTGGCACCATGATGTGAGTCTCTCTATCTCGTCCAAGTAAGCGGTCTCATCGTTGTTGGAGATGAGGCCCAGAACCACAGTATCATCAGCGAATTTGACAATAGATGTGGAGCTGTGAGAGGACACGCAGTCATGTTTGTAGAGAGAGTAAAGTAGGGGACTCAGGACACAGCCCTGTGGGGCTCCTACGTTCAGAGTGATGGAGTTTGAGGTGAACTGGCCAACTTTCACCACTTGAGGTCTGCCGGTGAGGAAGTTTTGAATCCAGTCACAGAGTGAGGAGTTTAGGCCGAGGTCTGTGAGTTTAGAAGCCAGCTTGATGGGGACTATAGTGTTGAAAGCTGAGCTATAGTCAATGAATAGCAGCCTTACATAATTCCCATTGTTGCTGTCCAAGTGTGTGAGGGAAGAGTGGAGGACGTGAGAGATGGCATCGTCCGTAGATCTGTTTGGGCGATAGGCAAACTAAAGAGGGTCCAAAGTATCAGGTATGGAGGAGCAGATGTGGCTCTTTACAAGTCTCTCAAAAACCTTCATGACTATAGATGTGAGGGCAACTGGGGTTTATTAAGAGGGTTTATTGTTCTTTGGCACAGGGATAATGACAGATTTATTGAATGAGGTGGGAACCACGGAGGTAGCAAGGGACTCATTAAAGATAGATGTGAACAAACCAGCGAGCTGATCAGCCAGGATCTCAGAACAGGGCCGGTTATCCCATCAGGTCCGGCTACTTTCCTGAAATTCACTTTCTTTAGCGCCCTCCGAACCTCATCCTCTGACACTGTGATTACAGGATCATCGCTGCTCTGCCTGCTGCTTTCTACACGCTGCCGCCGTTGCAATCGAAGCAGCCGTAGAAGATGTTTAACTTGTCGGCCAGCAACGGATCTGCTCTCACCTCCGCGGAGGATTTGTTTCCAAAGGCACAGATGGTCCTCAGTCCCTGCCACATCCGTCGAGAGTCATTGAGCTGGAAATGAGACTCAATTCTCTCTCTGTATCTGTGTTTAGCGGCTCTTACTGAACGTCGGAGAGCATAGCACGATGCTTTGTACTCGCTCGTATTCCCGGTCAGAAGAGCCTCATTGTAAGCGGCAGTGCGTGTGTTAACCGCAGCACGGATTGATCTGTCCACCCACGGTTTCTGATTGGAGAATGCCCTTATCGTTATTGTTTCTGTAGCTTGCTCGGTTAGCGTGTTTACAAAGCTTAATGCTACATCCGTGAACTCGCTGACGTCAGATGAACTCGCCCGGAACATGTCCCAGTCGATGTCATCAAGAGCCGCCTGCAGCATAGCCTCTGAGTGGGAGGACCAGCGCGTCACTACTCTCTGCACCGGAGGTTCCTGAACGAGCCTTTGTGTGTATTCCGGTGTTAGAAAAATGGCGGCATGGTCCGATTTGCCAAAAGCCAGTAGTGAGCGGGCTTTGTAGGCATTCTTGAACTGAGTGTAGCAATGATCCAGTGTGTTTGGTCCTCTAGTTGGACAGGATACGTGTTGATAAAAGTTTGGCATGACCTGTTTGAGGTTGGCTTTGTTAAAGTCCCCCGCGATGATGAAGGCAGCGTCAGGATGTTTGTTAATGTAGCCGCTGAGCACATCGTGAAGCTTAGACAAAGCCAAGCCGGTGTCCGCCTGTGGTGGAATGTACACAGCAGTAACAATGATCGATGAAAACTCCCGGGACAGATAAAATGGGCGGCAAATAATGGAAAGATGTTCCAGATGAGGTGAGCAGGAACGCGACAGAATGGAGATATTCCTGGGGTCACACCATTTCTTGTTAATCATGAAACACACTCCTCCACCCCTGGATTTACCGGCCTCTGCTGTTCTGTCCATCCGAAAAACAAAGAAGTTCTCACTGGGCATTACAGCAGTGTCCAGGATCATGGACGAAAGCCACGTTTCTGACAAACAAAGGATGTTGCAGTCCCTTATGTCCCGTTGGAAACTAATCCTGGCTCTAAGATCGTCCATCTTATTTTCCAAGGATTGGACATTTGCTAGCAGAATGCTCGGGAGAGGAGGACTGTGAGCCCTTTTCCTCGAATCCCAGCACGTTTCCCACGGTGTTTCTTGATTCGTCGCCTCGGGGGGATATTGTTCGTCTCTGCGTTCCGAAGAATCTCCAGAGGCCATGAAGGATTCCAGGATAAAGTGTCCTGAAACAGGTTGGTGTAGCGGTTTCCAATGTCCAAAAGCGTTTCTATGCTGTAGGTGATCAGTGCCGACGTGAAATGTGTAAAAAGAGAAAGTAAAAGTAAGTAAAAAAGTAAGTTAAAGCAAAATCTCAGCGGAGCGGCCTGAACGGCGTCCGAACACAGCGGCGCCATTTTTGTTGCAGCGAAGGGAGGGTGTGGCCAGACCGACTAGCACCACAATGAGTTCTTCTGAGGAAAAACTGGACACTGGATTTACCAACTGTTTTTTGGGGGGTGATCTTGTTTGAGGCTGTCAGTATAAAGTAAATGATAATCTTATGCACAACAAGATCATTTGCTTTGGTTTATGTATTAAGTACATGAAAATATTGCTAAACTATTACTTCTGGATGGAAGGAAATTCTGACCACAGTCATTTTCCACTGAGTTTGTTTTGCCGGTAGCACTGTTTGTGGATACTGCTATGCAATAATTTGAATTAACTATTACTTTATTGCATGTTGATCTGTTATTGTGGTAAAACCAGTTTCTGAAAGTGACTTGTTTGCATTACATGTTGATGAGACTGGTCCTTCCTTTCTAAATAGGATATTCTTGGCAAAACAAGGTGGCATGTGCAACAATCTGATTGTGTTCAGGAACAATCAAACCTACCTTTGCTGTTTGCAGTCAGGTTTGCATTTACACATTGATATAAAGTGTGTGTTTTATCACATGCAATCTGTACTGCTGTAAAATTCTGGAGATTTACACAGAGGCAGGTTTAGATTTATTTGTGGACCATATTAAGCAATGAGTTGAAATAGAAACTTGATGTAATTTAGGAAGCAGCCCAGCTACTGTCCACCCAGCACAGTCCTTGGCTTCCCAAAATCATAAGAGCCTCGGGGACTGATATCCCATAAGCCCAAGTGATAATAAAGTACACCCGTAACTGTGACCCATCTGCTTGGAGTGATTTACAGCATGGAACAGTATTACTGGCATTTTTTCTTCTGTATTACCAGAAGAACAAAGAAATCATTGTTCAGTTCAGGGAAATGGTACAGAGTGCAGTTTTATTAGAGGGGGACCGGTCTGCCTATGGGACTCCTTTAAAGGTACAGAGGTGAACCTCAATGTTTTACATGCGCTTGGAGGGGCTCCTTCTAGACTGACGTGGAGTACACACAGTTCTGGCATTCAGTGAGGGTTTGGCATCTCTTTGCACTTTCTACAGCCTGGAATTGAAGATATACACCGAGTGTGACTATAAAAACCATATGCATTCCTTTCCTGTTTTTCCTCTGCTCTGTTCCTCTCTCTCCCTCTATCCATCCCAATTGCTGCCAGATATGCACACCTTTATAAAACCGGTTTCTTCCAGCGATGCCTCCTCCTCATCGCATAATTGCCG
Organism: Barbus barbus; assembly: GCF_936440315.1. NCBI lineage: Eukaryota > Metazoa > Chordata > Actinopteri > Cypriniformes > Cyprinidae > Barbus > Barbus barbus. The sequence continues at coordinate 21,268,023 of NC_136731.1, read as the reverse complement.
TGAGGGCCTCATATCATGACCGGTTCAATTCAATTCAATTCAAATTCAATTCAATTCAATTCAATTCAAATTTTATTTGTCACATACATATACATACATAGTACGACATGTAGTGAAATGTATTGTACGACTGTCCAACAAATTGTCCAACAAAATTAAGAAAACCTCAAGTTTACAAAAATACAAATAGAAAATAAGTACAGTAAACATATATGGAAATAAACTAGCAATAAAATAAAATAGAATAAAATAAAAATAGATATGAGATAAAAATAGAATATGAGAATAAAAATAGAATATGATTCTGTATAGATTCTATAAAAATAAAGTAAAGTGTATGTCAGTGATAAAGTGTTCGTGTGCTGTGCAGTGCAGTAAAGTGTATAGTGAGTAAAAGGAATACTAAAGACAAATGGTATGTTGTATAGGTAACCTTCTACAACTGAGACTGACATTAGTGCAGATTGTAGTTGAAATTGTGCAAGTGAAAGTGTGGGGTGATGTGATTAGAGTGGAGAGTGGTTAAGACTCTGAATGGCCTGTGGGAAGAAGCTCCTCCTCATTCTCTCTGTGTTCGCCTTCATGGAGCGGAAGCGCCTCCCTGAACGCAGCAGAGAAAAGAGTCCATTGTCCTATCTTCCTATCTTCCTAGCCCTGTTCAGGCACCGCTTGCTGTAAATCTCCTGCAGGTCAGGGAGCTCGGTGTGGATGGTACGTTCCGCTGAACGCACCACCCTCTGGAGGGCTCGTCTGTCCTGCATAGTGCAGTTCCCGAACCAGGAAGTGATGCTGCCCGTCAGGACGCTCTCGATGGTGCAGGTGTAAAAAGTCTTAAGCACCCAAGAGGGAAGTCTAAAGTCCCTTAAGCGTCTCAGATGGTACAGACACTGCCTGGCCTTCTTCACCAGGGTGCTGGTATGACAGGACCAAGTCAAGTCCTGCATGATGTGAACACCCAGGTATCTGAAGCTGTCCACTCTCTCCACTGGAGTCCCGCTGATCGTGATCGGCTGGTATGACCGCTCCTGCTTCGTACTGAAGTCCACTATCAGCTCCTTAGTTTTGCTGATGTTCAGGTGTAGACTATTCACCTGGCACCAACTCTCCAGGTTCTTAATCTCCTGTATGTAGGCCGTCTCGTCGTTGTCTGAGATCAGGCCCAACACAACAGTGTCATCAGCAAACTTGATGATGGTGGTGGAGTTGGAAGTGGCCACACAGTCATAAGTGTACAGTGAGTACAGCAGGGGGCTCAGAACACAACCTTGAGGGGCTCCAGTACTTAGGGTGATGGAGGATGAGGTGTGTTTACCCATCCGTACGGCTTGCGGTCTGTCCTTCAGGAAGCTGGAGATCCATTGGCACAAGTATGTACTGAGACCAAGGACTTCCAACTTGGAGGTGAGTGTGGAGGGAATTATGGTGTTAAACGCTGAACTGTAGTCCACAAACAGCATTTTTACATAATTCTCTTTTCTGCAGTCCAGGTGACTTGTTGTGGTGTGGAGGAGGTGTGAGATGGCATCCTCCGTGGAGCGGTTATGTCTGTACGCAAACTGTAGTGGATCCAGTGTGTCTGGTAATGATGCAATGAAGAAGTCTCTGACCAGTCTCTCAAAGCACTTCATCGCCACTGATGTGAGGGCTACAGGGCGATAGTCGTTGAGGCAGGTGGGCTGGGGTTTCTTGGGGACAGGAACAATGGTGGACTGCTTAAAGCATGAGGGGGCTGTAGACTGTTCCAGGGAGAGGTTGAAGATCTCAGTGAACACTGGTGCTAGCTGGTCAGCGCAGGCCTTCAGAACCCGACCTGTGATGCCATCTGGTCCTACTGCCTTCCTGATGTTCACTCTCCTGAATGCTCTCCTCACGTCATGCTCCGTGATGGTGAACACGTTGTCCTCACCGGCTTTCTCAGCGTGCATGCGGTTAGCAAAAGGAGGGAGGGGCCGCTAGCGTGATTAGCCGCAGCCTCGAAGCGAGCATAAAAAGTGTTCAGCTCGTCAGCCAGAGAAGCGTCTGCATTCCCTGATCTGGAGGGTGGTGTTTTATAGTCCGTGATGGTTCTGAGTCCCTGCCACAGGCTCCTAGAGCCGCCATGTTGGAATTACGACTCTAGTTTCCTCCCGTAGCGCTGCTTCGCCTCCTTCACCGCTCTGCGCACGCTGTAAGATGCAGCCTTGTAGTCATCCATGTTCCCGGTGATGAGCCCTGTGTTGTAGGCAGCGGAGCGTGATCTCAGGGCGTCGCGGATGGTTTTATCCACCCACGGCTTCTGGTTGGGAAACGTCCTGATGATGGTTTTCTGCACCGTATCATCCATTAGTTTCTCTATAAATCCCACAACCGCTTCCGTAAACAAGCTGACATCATCAGAACTGCGCCGGAACATGTCCCAGTCTGCGTCATCTAGCGCATCCTGCAGAGCGGCCACCGATTGGTCCGTCCAGCATAGGACCTCCCTCTGCACCGGGGCTTTTCAGCCTCTGTTTGTAAACAGGCATGAGGAAGATGGCGGCATAGTCCGATTTCCCAAACGGTGGTTGTGACTGTGTTTTGTAGCTGTTCTTGTATGGGGTGTAACAGTGATCTAATGTCCTTTCGCCCCTGGTGGGGCAGCCGATGTGCTGATGGAAGTTCGGCAGTGCACGCTTGAGGTTGGCACTGTTGAAATCTCCCAAAACAATGAGTGTGGCGTCCCGGTGCTGTGTCTGGTGAAGGTGTAGTGTCTCATGTAAATCCCATATCGCAGTGTCCGTGTCCGCTTGAGGTGGAATGTAAACGGCACTGACGATGACCAAGCTAAATTCCCGAGAGAGATAAAAAGGGCGACATTTGATGGTCAGAAGTTCAAGATTCGGTGTGCAGGAGCGTGAGAGGGGAACAATGCTCCTGCACACCGGTTACTCTGCACTTTGCATTTCGGAGCTAAAAATGGCTCCCAAAAAGTTCCAGCTGCATTTATGTATAAAACATTCAAGAAAATTCATCAACAGTTCCTCTTTTATTGCAAGCTTGGATCACAAACCACAACTCCGTATGGAGGAGCACTTGAAAGGGAGACGAGCTGATGAGGTCCAACAAAGTGGAGCTGGAAGTTTCTATCCCCTTCGGTTCTTCCTGTGAATATGGATAACTCTTTCAAGCATAACACGGTGAAGTTATTGATAAATAAAACCTCAAGTTGAGTGAATTCAACGTAAGCCTTTGCAACACAGCCCCGTGCACACACACAAACCTAATACGCTGTGTGTGTGTGTGTGTGTGTGTGCACGCTTTTGGAGGTGAAAGCTCCTTGGGATGCTGGAGCTAAAGTGAACCAGATGTAGTGAATGGAACATGCTGAGTTTTTGCGCGCTGAGGTAATTCTCTGGTTTATTGCAGGATGATATATCCACGCTCGCGTTCGTTTACATATGCAAAGAGGCGATCAGGCAATCATGTGTCATGGAGCAGCCCCGGAGCAAAATATCATAGTTTAACAGTAGTCCAGATGAGCCTCTGGCAACACTACTACAACCCTGCTGCTAAAGACTGCCTTCATTTTCATATGCAAAGCTCGCTCAATGTTCCACATCTAAATGGCCTTTGGTTAAACAAATGTAACTGCTGCTTGGTACTAGTTGCCCGGTTTTAGGAACAGAATGATTCATGGGAATAAATTCAGGGCTTCGTTCTTCAAAACCCGTTCTTATTCTTATGAACAACCTCTGCCAGTCACCGGCATGCCAAGATTCATTCACCAGATATAAATAACTTATTTTTAAATTATATGTTTTACCTTGAGCTACGCTGACTCAAATTGCCCTTAGACACCGTAATTGGGTAATGGAGATGAAGTGCTTGTTAAGGAAAATTTTTTGGCAGATCTTAGAAGGTCTCTAAGCCCTTCTGCAGCCGTGTACCAGTTAGCAAGATGGCTCTATATCAGCTTCTCCGATTTTAGCCCACAAAAAATTTCCAAGACTTGACAGAGAGTTTGTTTTGGCTGCAGAACTGAGCCGAATGGTCTCGGGAACAGATCAGCAGAAAAGCTGCGTTTTCCACACCTCTATTTTCTTCATCTGTGTGGGGCCTGAGGATGCTGGGATAGAAGCAGTTGATGGATAAACCCGTTGCGGCCACTGTACTGTACGTGATGGGTGGAGGGGTGAATAAAGAAACAAAGTAATCCTCTAGGTGCTGGAGGAGAGACGGCATAAAGCCAGGGCTGTGTCATCAAGAGTACATGGTTTCATTCAGCGCTCTCAAAACAAACACATGGCAAAGCCAGTGAAGCACCTTAGGGGGCGAACTGTTGGAACTTGTCTTGTTTCCTCGCACAGACGTATTAGCAGCGTGAACACAGACACATTCCAGCGCTGTCAGACTACAAAGAGCCTTCTGCCCGCAACCTCACGGCCGCTAACCACATGCAAATCACGAGGGTGGCGGTTTTGCATATCCTAACGTTTCCGGGGAGAGAGAAAGAGGTTAGAGATTGGGGAGAAGGGAGAATGCATGTCTTTCAGGCCTGACATGGTTCAATTCAGACGTGCTTCCCAGACATTCTTTTGTTTTGTAGAGTTAAATACGTTCACTGGCATTGTGTCAGGCTGAAAAATAGCCATTATGGCCGGTTTAATGGATTAAATGTTGATGCTGAGGGCACTTATCAACACAACATGCTTCTCTTGCTCTTTGCCCCGCTCTCTTTTTGACATTCGCTCTTTCACTGAGCTTTAGTTAAACAGACCTCAACTCTAGGTCAGTGGTAAGTGGTATGAATAGGCCTTTCAATTGCCCATCCCATCCCACTTCACGCCAACCACATCCCGGTTCTTCCCAATGTTCCATCACCAACAAACAGTGCCTATGTCTTGAAGGAAATTTTAAAACCACAGTTTTCATAGGCCCATAGCATCATACAGACGCTTTAGACCTTAGCAAGGAGACATTAATACAAATTTGACAAAAATGAGACTGAGAAAGAAGTACAGTCCATAAACAGTGTTATACAGTGAAGAATATGACTGTACATTGAAACTTCGTCTTTATAAAAATTTAGAGTGTTCAAAACAACTTTAGAATTTAAAAAAAATTTAGAGTGGTCAAACTTATATGTGAACCTAGACTTGTTACTGGGAGTTCTGGGTCACTTAGGGACTATAATATGTGATTAGAATTATTGCAATAATAACAAGCTGAATAGCAGTTGACCTTGATAGTCAGTCATAGAGCAGTTTTGGCTTTCAAAATAAACAAAAGTTAAAAGCTAATTCTCTGCAAGAGTTGCGACAAATGTAAACACACGAATGAGTGATTTCTGCCAAACAGTTTTAGAAAAACCCAGGGTTTCTTTGGAATAACGAACATATTAACAGACACGTTTACTATTGCCACTGATGGTAACGTAGCGGACCTGAATGAACATGGATGCATCTCAGGATGTTCATACTGTTTGGGTCTACTACTCAGATTTTACTATCTGAAGCTAAACATTATATATGCGTCATCATACCAGCAGCAGCTGTTTTTACACTGTATCTATTTAATGACTCCCACTGGATTAACCACCAAAACTTTACACGCACATTGCATCTGTCTGCCATGGATGCATTGCAAGAAATGTAAAGAATACAACCTTCTTGCTGGAGGATATTTATTTGGTGCGGTCTAAAGTAGTTCACTTTCAGAACTCGGAACATATTGCTTTGACACCAATGAAACAAACCAAATTCTGACCTCAAACTGTCTCAGGTCTGCAGGAGAATCTCTAGCGTGAAAGCTTCTTAGGAAAAAAAAAAGGCCTTGTCTTTTTTCCAATCCTATGTCTGCATAAGTGGGTCTGCTGGAGCATCAGTCGCGGATCAGCCTGCTTTTGTTGGGTGGGCCCAGGTTCACAGCAGCCATGGACTTCAAAGTGGGGGGTGTCAGACCACATTAGAGCAGATGAGAGACCGTGGGTGCAGAGAATAGCAGATTTTATACAGTGGAGCTCAGTAAAAAGGGCTGTTGTCTTAGCTGGCAAGTCAGTCATGCAGCACTAAGGCAACAATTATGTATGTTGGATGGAGCTACAGTATAGTGAGAAAGGAGAAGAGAGGAAAAGTGGAGACGTGTTCTGGCTCCAGGTAGAGAGGATGGACTGGGTCAGAAGTCGATTCGCACAGGAAGCACAACATCCTCCCATGATTCCCAAATATCATGTTTATCGATGTAGTTCTGGGCGATCATGGAAACCACTGGCACTGGTAGTCCCTACACTCTTAAAAATATAGGTTATAAAAGGGGGTTTTCTTGACATAGAATGACAGAACCTTTATTAACAAAACCTTTTTTTTCTTAGTGTGAAGAACATTTTAATAATCTAAAGAACTTTTTCCACTATAAGGAGGCTTTTTATGGAATGAAAAGATGTCATGAAGGTAAATATTCTTTATGGAACAATAGATTCCTATAAAGAATCTTTATTTTTAAGAGTGTATGACAATACAATGGAAACACAGCCCAGTGTGATATGTTTATGAATAGCTAAGGGTTCAACTACAGTACCAAACACAGAATCAAAATTGATTATCACACAAGTAAACCATAATCATAAAATTAAGCATTTAAAAGTATTAATATGGCCTTTTATTGAGGGTGAGTGCATCATGCAACCTATCAACCTGTGTAACCTGATAACTTCCTGATAAATTTGATGCACAACCTTTGACATTTTGACTTTTTTTTCCAATTTGTTTTGCTCACTCCTAACTATGCAAACTGCATATGGTAAGTTGCACTTCAATATTTTGTTATTTATTATTCAAGGATTTTAAGAACATCTCAAAGAAAACAGATGTTGTTTTGACTTTTTTCAGCCCATCTTTGTGGGTTTCAATAAGGCACATCCATGTGGGAGAATTGTCTTTTCAGACAGCTAAATTATAAGCAGGTGTGACTTTTGACCCTATCCCTCTCACCTCTGTCAACACACCGTGTGGCTATTCTACACTCAGACATGAGGATGAATGCTACAACTCTTCTTTGTCTCCTTCACCTGCTGGTGGACAGACAAACCGTGTTCCTCTTCAAAAACAACACAACCCTTGTCTCTGCATGTCCAGTGCTCAGTATCAGTATATCTGTCTGCGGGGAAAGATGAAGAGACAGGGACACCGGTGATGAACGATCTGGAAGAATTCAATAAGTGTTACCTAGCCGAAACAAGCCAAGGTATTTTTCAACCTGGAAGGAAGTTAAACAAGCTGGGTTAAACATTACTAGGTCTGTGATTTTTGTCATCAGTTATTAATTATTAATCTAACAATACAATTAAAAAAAAGGTTCCAGGACCATAGAAGTGCATTTGGCTTCCTCAAAGAACCTTTCAGTAAACCTTTTTTTTATTATTATTTTTGTGAATAACAGTTTAATAATCTAAAGAAACTTTTTCCACAATAAAGCACATTTTTTCCAGGTTTGTACTAATGTACTAAGACAGTAGCTATGTTTTCATCCAAAGTTGCAAATTTAACGTAAGCAAAAAATAATTAAAAAAATAAAATAATAATATTGTCACGAGTCAGGGGATCTGACTACTGAACTGATATTCTCCTTGCTTCACAGGTATGACAGGACGAGACTTGAGAGGATAGCCGGAGCCAGACGAGATGAATCCCCAACAGTGGCGAGACTGCAGACAGGGGAGACAGACGGGACGGAGTACAACCTTTGACAACCTTAATCACTGTAAATAAAGGCACATTGTTATCACTTACCTCTGTGTCCTGCAGTTACGTAACAGAAGATCGGACCTGCACCGATCTCGTTGTTTCAATGTGGACTCCTCTCCTACGTCTCCAGAAGCCGATGAGTATACCTTCCTTCAACTTACCTGTTTGTCTAACCTGTTGTTCTCCGTCCCGTCTGTCTCCCCTGTCTGCAGTCTTGCCACTGTTGGGGATTCATCTCGTCTGGCTCCGGCTATCCTCTCAAGTCTCATCCTGTCATACCTGTGAAGCAAGGACAATATCAGTTCAGTAGTCAGATCCCCTGTCATCCAACCCCAAGTTCACCTACTCACCTCTCAGTACGATCTCCAGCACAATCACTGTAAATAAAGGCACATTGTTATCGCTTACCTCTGTGTCCTGCAGTTACGTAACAAATATTGCATAAAACATTTGCAAATAAAGAATCTGTTTCTATCTAATCTGTTCAAAATAACTAAATTGTCACTTTCTGTGAAACTGGCACAATGTATCACTAAAAAACAAAGTTGCTGCAACCAGGGAAACACTGGCTGTTTTTTTTCCTAAGTAATAAATGACTAAAAGCAATAACAAACATTTTCATGATATCTTGCTCTCGGATGGTCAATGTTTGGGAACGCAACCATGAGAGACAATTATGGGAGCTGATTATACTAAATCTTTCTTTTTTTTTTTGATGGCAGACTTTGGCTCAAGTGTTTCAAAATGATCAAAATAACACTTGAGGTGGTGTTCGATGAGATTGGTGTGCTGGCTAGGTAATTATTCCAATCGTGAGACAAAGTCACATGATTTCTTTTTGTTTGTGCATGGAGGAATTTATTTGGTCAATGTTTTACTGAATTGTTCTTATTGGAAAAAATATATATCTGGCTCCACTGTGCGCATATGTTTATGTACATTTCAAGATATACGCATCCATTCCAACTAGTTTTAACTTTTAAGTGCTATCCACAATGCACAAAGTTTCAAGTTTCCCATTAATTAAGAAAGAAAGCAAGCAAGCAAGCAAGCAAGCAAGCAAGAAAGCAAGAAAGAAAGAAAGAAAGAAAGAAAGAAAGAAAGAAAGAAAGAAAGGTAGAAAACATGCAATATTATGTGTTGCATTCATATTCTGGGTGTGTCATCATCAGCAAGGTACTGAATATACTGAATTTGACTTTTTAATATTGCTGTCTTAGTACATTGAGCTATTAATCTTAGTACAGCATTTTTAGAATGTCCACCACTTTCAGTGATCGAAATACTGTGACAGGTGCTGAATATATAAGTGAAGTGACATACTGGTATTGAGGGTGGAGAGAGCGCTGGATATTCACTCCCCCCACCTACAATCCCTGCTGGCCCGAGACTCGAACCCGCAACCTTTGGATTACGAGTCCGACTCTCTAACCATTGGGCCACGACTTCCCACTATGGATATGATAATGAGAATCTATATAGAATATGGATTGTAAGTGTTTTTTTTGTTTGCCACAATACCAGTGTATATTCTGGTGGTTTCAGGTTTTTGGGCGGTTGATAGATGTTTAGGTTGGCAAAAGAGCCAAATATGATCAAAAAGAATAATGATGAATAATGATGCTCGGCTGAGCATTGGCATTTACTGTCTTTTTGTCTGCATGCACACATTCCAGCGCTCCCCGCTCACACACATACATCAGTCTGGGCCATTGGTGTCCAGATGTTTCCTTAACGGATGAAAGTTAGAAAAGCTCCTTCAATGGGAGTCTGGGGTCAGGCTGGACCCGCACCAGAAACCATCCATGCTTCCAGAGGGTTTCCGGCCACTCCACGCCACGCTCTGCCAATATTTCTGATTTACTCACTCAGGATGTTGTGAGGGACACTGGGAGGAAGTGTGAGCTGACAGGCCTATCATTAGGTGTGCTCTTTTCTGATAAGAGTCTGTTTGGAAAATAATAAATCTGAAAACACCACAATTTCACATTTGATTGATGGTCATGTACTTAAGATGTACAATATATGTCAACAGCCTTTTGTGGCTGGGATGATTTGGAAATGTTCATGCTCAGAAGTGGAACATGCTGCATTAATACCATATCCGACAATATTTTCCATTTATACCGTTAGTTTTCTCATGACCATCATCTGCCGTTTTTCTGGTCCTTCAAGGCCCAGATATACTTCAAAACCAAAGAAGAAACTGGTGCAACATCATTTTGAACAGAATCAGGCCAAAATGAAGTTTGTTTTGGGGAGTTCGAAACAGTTTGATAAAGCAGACTTTCTTAGTTGTTTATTATTAGGTTTTCAATAAACAGCCTCTTTGTACCAGCAGAAATTGTTAAATGTGATGTAGATTTTGTTATAAGATATATTAGATCTTGTTTTCATATGATTTTGTCTGCTTTTTCATGCAGATGTGCAGAGCCGCAGGTGCTACACACAGCTAGGAAAAACACAAGGTTTGACAGACTTTACTCTTATCATTACTTCCTCTATTGTTTGAGAATAATACTACCTGCTTTTTCCTTATACCTGACTTGGCTGATAAATACAGAGTTGATGTGTAAATGTGGGTGGTCATACAGTATGTTAATATGTAATCTAATTGATTTTTGAATGAGATTTCTGAATGAACCCTCTTTGCAGCCTAGTTTCTATAAAAGGTCTAGGTGGACTTTTGAGCTCTTAAAGTTAGAGCATGCCTACAACAAAACCTTTTATTAAAGAAGAAAAAGTACAATCCACTTTTCTGTGATATAAGTTCTTTAAATGGCTTGCGGAAAGCAGGCACACGACAGGATTGATCTGATCCTAGAGAGTGGTCTGGAATAGTTCTGCTGGTGGTGTAATCATGCATGCAGGTGTGATCGTATTTTTCTTACGCAGCTGAGATTTTCTTTTCTTGTAACCTCAAAAGAAATCTAAGGTTCTATGTACAATATATTCCTCTTATATATATATATATATATATATATATATATATATATATATATATATATATATATATATAAGACAATTAGCTAAGCAAAGAGTCTGAGTTTCTATTAAGATGGCGAGCTTGAATTATAGGTTTTGTTTGGAGACATATCCTGGGATTTTGATCATACGCTTGAGATGGCAGGAGCAGAAAGCAGCTTAGCGCTGCGCATGTGATGTTTTACAAGTTTTTACAAGACAGTCATCACCTAGAGACCTAAATACCAGCACACTTACAGATCCTCTCATAATTTGAATGTTGGTAAATGCAATATCTTACTATTGCTATTGCTCATTTTTACATAGTCCCTATTACTAAAGGATATGAAGAAACTCCTGACTTTATACTACAAACATGAATGATCCCTCAAATCATGTGACTTCTTGAGGTGTGGTATTACTGATGTTAAAACTGGTGAAAGAGACATTGACTTACATTGAAGGAGAAACTTGAGCCACGTCATTTAGTGTAAATAATATAGAACGTTGCATCTTGGCATGTATTTAAACTATACACAATTAATAAAACTAGAAAATATCAGAGTTTACACTACCGTGTGTTGGAAAGATCTTTTAATATTTTTGAAAGTCTCATATGCTCACCGTGGCTGCATTTGTTTGATCAAAAATATAGTAAAACAATAAAATTGTGAAATGTTACTGCAATTTAAAATAACTGTTTTAAAATAATTGTTTTTCTGATTGAATATATTTTAAAATGTAATTTATTCCTGTGACACAATGCTGATTTTTCAGCATCATTACTCCAGTCTTTAGTGTCAAATGATCCTTCAGAAATCATTCCAGTATGATGATTTGCTGCTCAAGAAACATTTCTTGTTATCATTAAAAACAGTTGTGCTGCTTACTATTTTTTTAGCATTCTTTGATGAATAGAAAGTTGAAATGAGCAGCATTTATTAGAATTTTTTGTAATATGGTAAATGTTTATTTTATTCTTTCTTACTGTATCTTTTTTTTATCAGTTTAATGTCATTTATATGTTGTGTGTGTGTGTGTGTGTGTGTGTGTGTGTGTGTGTGTGTAAACTCTTACTGACCCCAAACATTTGAAAGGTAGTGTATATAAAAAGTAAAATTTAAAACAGTGTGATGAATGTCAGTCTTTAACAAAAAGACAATGCAAAATGCCATCAGGGACTTGAAGAAACATAACTGCGAGATTGAGCTAAATTAATTAGTGAATAGTGACAATATTTCATTAAAAATAACAATTTGATCTAACCCTTTTGAAGCCAAAAACCCATTTGGTTGCAATGGGCCATTCACACATGCAGTGATTTAATAAGAGAATATCATCTTTATTGTTGGTGGTATTGGACGTTCATGCTGCTGCATGCACTAATGTTACCGGAGTTACATAGTTTTTGAAAATCTGATCATAAATTACATTTATTGCCAGTAAAACTAACAAATCCGTCAAATTTTCATAACAAAACAGCTTTTCCAGTTAAAATTTCTAGATGGATGGAAGTGCTTGTGTATAAATTGCAGCAGTGTATAATGTATCATAACAATTTCTGACACTTTTTCCCCACACAAGGCTTTTTTTTTTTCTGTATGTGGCCAAAGACAAATCATATAAAGCAGTCACTCACAGTACCTTCTTGCTAAATCACTGCATGTGTGAACATCTTTGTGCTCTCTACAGCATAACATAAACAACAATGTATTGTTTTGTCATGCTACACTGGAGCTCCCTGAAAGAAAAAAAAAAAAAAAAAAGAAGAAGCTCAGTACGAGTAAAATTACACTGTTTTGAAAGCAGCTACTCTCACACTACCGATTTTCTTTTTTTTTACTATGTGCATCATTACTAACTACCAAGTTTCAGCCAAGTTTTTGAAAATAACCTGAATCCAGCCAGTCACACTCCTTTAACACACGTCCGTTTTTGAAGCACCTGTCAGCTGTCTCTCTCTCTCTCTCTCTCTCTCCCTCTCCTTCTTATTCACAGTTCACCTGCACTCATGTCTAGTCTTGCATTGGTGATTAATGCAATCCAACAGGTGTTTGCAAAGACAAACCTCTCCACATGTTGCAATAGAACTGAAGCTCTTTTAGCCCTGCAGGCATTGTGCCATGGCTCTATTCATCGGCACGTTCTGAACAAAACTGCCCTAATCACTGACAAGACTGGAAGACTCTTTCTTTTTTTTTCTTAATGAACATAACTGTATTTGACCAAGCGTGTGAAAATGAACTCTAACTGAATCCACTGTTGAATTCTCAATCTATTTGCTTTAGATTTCGGAGGTTTTCTTGTGTTTGATGACCCTGTGAACTTGAGCTTGAGTGTTTTTCCGCTTGCGGCTGTGTGTGTGACTTGGAGCATGACGAAGTCGTGTGTCTGTAGGCGTGTGAGTGTGTGTGTGAGGAGTGTGACTTCGTGTGCGCGGGGCGGTGCTGAGGCCTGAGGCAGTGCTGCTTATGAACTGGTCAGACTGCGTTTTTGATTCTCATTTCCAGTGCCACGACTATCAACGAGCTGTTCCAGCTGGCCTCCGCTCCCTCATCATGCAGGACTCGAGGAGACCTGCTGCGGTCACTCTGTTCCATGTCGTCAGCACAGCTTGCATGAAACAAGATCTTAATAAGAAAAACCTCACATGCGTCCAAGTGCTTGTCCGCACCACTTACTTCCCTCGGCACCTGCTCAGGGTTTAATTTTCAAAGGGGTCATATCATGGATTTTTCTAGTAAATTTTTCTCCCTGAGGTCCACTCATAATGTTTATAATAAGGTCCATTTATGCTGGGAGTTTTTTTTAATCAAAAAAGTTATATTTAGTTTTATATGACTATTTAGACTCTCTGACCCTTAGAATTCCACAAGCTGTTTAATGCTGCTGTGCCTTTAAGACCTCTCCTGTATAAAAAAAATATTTGCATGTGAAATGAGAAACAGCACTTTGCTGCTAACTGCAGGTTTGCTTTTCATGTCTAATAAAAGTTTTAAGTGCCTCATCTACAATATGAAAATCAAACAATTTGCATTGAAATATAATTCACAAAAACAGACTGAAATGCCCTTGTGAATAATTATGCTTAAAGTACACTAAAGTACACTAATGCACTTTAAACATTTTAATTTTATTGCAATTAACATGCAAGTTTTATTGCAAGTAACATGTGAGTTTCTTTATTATGATTAATTCTTCTTGTGTTTAGACGTGACCTTAATGATAATAACAACTGATATTGGAAACCTAAGCATTGTAGTCATACAATATTGTTTGTGAAGCTGATTTGAATTTGTTTTAGACCATTAGACATGATGTTGCAGTGCCTTCGAAGCTTGCCTGAAACCAATTTCCTTTGGAAGAAAGTCCATGCTGCTGCTTTTTGTTTTGGATGCAGTCCTTGTCCTGTTCCACACACACTGAGCAGTTTGGAAGCCATTTTCTGCTCTTTTAACTGTACGCAGGGAACTCAAAATGGCTTGTTTTTTATCAGGGCTGTTTTGGCACAGGTCCTCTTCATGACAAGACCTCTCCCGTACTGTCTCTACAGGTTATGTGTTTGTCACTGGGATACAGTCAGGTCCATAAATATTGGGACATCGACACAATTCTAACATTTTTGGCTCTATACACCACCACAATGGATTTCAAATGAAACGAACAAGATGTGCTTTAACTGCAGACTGTCAGCTTTAATTTGAGGGTATTTACATCCAAATCAGGTGAACGGTGTAGGAATTACAACAGTTTGCATATGTGCCTCCCACTTGTTAAGGGACCAAAAGTAATGGGGCAGAATAATAATCATAAATCAAAGTTTCACTTTTTAATACATGGTTGCAAAAGCCTTTGAAGTCAATTACAGCCTGAAGTCTGGAACGCATAGACATCACCAGACGCTGGGTTTCATCCCTGGTGATGCTCTGCAAGGCCTCTACTGCAACCGTCTTCAGTTCCTGCTTGTTCTTGGGGCATTTTCCCTTCAGTTGTGTCTTCAGCAAGTGAAATGCATGCTCAATCGGATTCAGGTCAGGTGATTGACTTGGCCATTGCATAACAGTCCACTTCTTTCCCTTCAAAAACTCTTTGGTTGCTTTTGCAGTATACTTTGGGTCATTGTTCGGTCATCCACCACAGTTGTTTTCCGTGGTATTCCGGGTCTTTTGCTGTTGCTGAGCTCACCGGTGCGTTCCTTCTTTTTAAGAATGTTCCAAACAGTTGTTTTGGCCACGCCTAATGTTTTTGCTATCTCTCTGATGGGTTTGTTTTGTTTTTTCAGCCTAATGATGGCTTGCTTCACTGATAGTGACAGCTCTTTGGATCTCATCTTGACAGTTGACAGCAACAGATTCCAAATGCAAATAGCACACTTGAAATGAACTCTGGACCTTTTATCTGCTCATTGTAATTGGGATAATGAGGGAATAACACACACCTGGCCATGGAACTGTCCCATTACTTTTGGTCCCTTAACAAGTGGGAGGCACATATGCAAACTGTTGTAATTCCTACACCGTTCACCTGATTTGGATGTAGATACCCTCAAATTAAAGCTGACAGTCTGCAGTTAAAGCACATCTTGTTAGTTTCATTTGAAATCCATTGTGGTGGTGCATAGAGCCAAAAATGTTAGAATTGTGTCGATGTCCCAATATTTATGGACCTGACTGTATGTAATGGCCCAAGCCTTGGCAAGTCCCACTTGTTTTTCTGTGGTACAAATTAAGTATTTTGCAAGAGCTTGGCAGCAACTGGGCCAACGTTTTCTGGGTATTCGCTCAATCCATTTCACCGGAAAGACGAACTCTCTTTCTGATGCCAAGACATGAAATGATACAGAAACGTGGTCATATTCAATCTAAAGCTGATCAGATCTGAAGAATTCTCAAAAACCTATACAACTCAAGAAATGGCTCTTCTCAGCTCACTGCTGACTGATTCTGTCTCTGCGTATTTATTTTAGTACATGGCATTTCCATGAAAAGCACCCGTGGGATTTTTTGCTTATGTTGAAATGTGGATCAAAAACCAAATATTTTATCTTGAATAGGCGCTTTGTGGTGCTTATTAATGTAATGATATTCCAACTTAAATGATAAATCTGTTTATTTAAGAAATCAACACTAGTCAATTGAAACCTAAAGCAGATTTTATTGTGTTTAGAGTATAAGAAACATATAATCTTTTTTGTGAAGGAAAACTATTAATTTGCCAAGGCAAGGAAGTACAGACGCTTAATGTAATAGATACATAGTGTTTAGTGATAGTCATCATTTTTGAACAGCAATCAGAACGTAATTTCCCAACGAGATTCTTAAAGTTATTTCAAAATAATATTTACATTCTGATTGATTTGTCAGTGTTATTATTAGCAAAAAATGAGATGCTTCCAACCTTATGCATAATGCTTAATATTTTAAATTAACTTGTGTTTTGGGACGGAGGATTAATATAATGCATTCAGTGTCAATTAATTAGATATTTTCATTAAAACTAAAACTAGAGTAACTTAGCATAGTTAGGAATACATTTGATATTTTTATTTTATTTGTTTAAAATAAAAATATTCCCTGCTTTAAAAACTGACTCACATTTTCTTAACATTATTTACTAAAAGCAATAAAAAAAAATAATAAATAAATAAAAAATCTAATGTAATTAATTACAGTATGTGCCTACTGTTTCCCCTCTTAATAAAATTCTGAATCAGATAAAAAAATAAAAAATAAGCCCCACCAGGACTTAAAACAGTGTATGTCCTAAGAAAAAATAAATAAATAAAAAGCAGAGAACTAAAATGAATAAGGAGCAGTGTTAATGAAATGCTGAATTAGCAATCCATTTTGAGAGCAGAAAGCTGAAGTGAATCTTTGAACTTGATTTAGTTGACCTTTGGTTGAGCAATACTGCTTGCTGCTTCCTCCCCTTTCCCTCCACTTTTTTTTGGAAATAGGCTCATTTTACAACTTCCCTAGAGATAAACAGTTGAGTTTTACCGTTTTTGAATCCATTCAGCCGATCTCCGGGTCTGGCGGTAGCACGTATAGCTTAGTCTAGCATAGATCATTGAATCAGATTAGACCATTAACATCTCGCAGGTGCAATGATATTACGCAGCGCCTGAAAGTAGTCCCTAGCTAGGTAACTAGCTATGATATAGCTGGGGACTATTTTTATTACGCTGCGTAATATCACTGCGCCTGCTGCACCCATGGTATGGCAGCAAATTTCCTTTGATTATTACGTTGGAACAAGAGTATAGTTCCTAGCCATATCAGCCTAGAAAAATTTCCGTCGGTCTTAGTACACGATGTAACTATAGAAGATTCAAGCTTTAAATAGGAAAATTATCGAAACACTTTAGTCATTTTTGAGCGTGATGCTAACGGTCTAATCCGATTCAATGATTTATGCTAAGCTAAGCTGAAAGTGCTACCGCCAGACCCGGAGATTGGCTGAATGGATTCAAAAACTGTAAAACTCAACTGTTTAACTCTTGGGGAGTTGTACAATGAGTCCATTTCCAAAAAAAGTGGAGTGTTCCTTTAAACTAATGTAATTCTGAAATATCACACAGTGAGACCAAGATCAAGTTTCATTTCATAGATCACTGATGTTTTTTTATGAGCAAACAGACGCTCATCACGACTCAGCACCGGGTATTTACTCAGAGCTGTCGTCATCCTTTTCTGAGTCGAGTGAATGAAACAGGTGTCCACCCACCTGTAAAACAGCAGCAGGCTCACAGCCAGTCCCTAAGCAGCGCAGAAAACAATCTTTGAAACAGGAGATCAATTGTTTGAATCCAAAGACTACACAAAGGCACGGCCGCCTCAATGAATTATGAAAACCTTTGACCCTGAAGTCAATGTGCCTCTGTTGATGCCCCAGGAGAACACGAATGCACATATCTGATGGTGCAGTCGATGAAAACAACCAGCTTAACATTTTTACAGTGGTTAATGTTTTACATACTACTCCAGTAACTGAGCTGATTTTTGACTCTAATAAAGTCGTAAAGTTTTATAGGTAAAGTTGACATACTTTTCCTGACAAACAGTCTTGAAAGCTTTTGGGGGAAATACAAAGGCCCAGGGAGCCAAGTCCTGGTTGTGATCTAAATCATTTGTTCACAGTTCCTCTGAATGAAACATGCGCACAATGAAATCACTGTTCTCCAGAAACAGTGTTTGTATATGTGTGTGTTTATCTGTCATCCACTCTTGGAACGCAGTTACAGAAAGCAATGAAAACCAGTTGAGAAAGAGCATACAGACGTTGATGCAGGTGTAAAGCAACCCAAAAAAGTATGCAGACACCTAAGCAACACTTATGAATGTTGCTTTGTTAGAAAATAAACTGACTTTTCTGAACCACCTTTGCTATGACTTTTAATCAGGTGGTGTTTTGGTGATTTTTAGTGGATGTATAAAGTCAATTTATCTCTGTTGCACACGTGTTCTAGCAAACCCTTACAAAAACTAATGATAACACCATTAAGGACCAAAACACTACAAGGACCATTTCTCACTAGTTGACTAACTATTAGTTATGCGGCTTATTAGTTACTAACTAATAAGCCGAAAATTAAGAGTTTATTTGGGGAAAACATTTGTATGTGTTCGATAATCAAATGTGTTGCCAAATCATGGTAATCATTTTCTAAAGTAAGTTTAACTGTTTTTGTAGTAAAACCATAGTAACCACAAAACTAACTATGGATTTACTATAGTATGTGTACTGATTTATTTATACTGTGGAGAAATACTAAAGCATGTTTTTATGAAGAAAACTAATTGCCTATTGTTGTCACTGTATGAAAAACAAAGCTCAGCAATAGGATATTGTTTATTTTAGCCACATGGTATGAATATGATCCACTAACATTTGGCAACCAGAATATATCTAAATACATTTTGGCCTTGTTATAAAACCTAGTTAGCTGCCTTGTTGTCTACTGCCTACTAGCTAGTTAACTAACTAATGGCTATTCACACAGAATGTGTTTTTCCAATGCTCTCCTATAGTTTTTCTATGTAAACATGCTCTTCTAGACAGACAAGTTTAAATGTTGTGCTTGCGTCTTTTGCAGCATCTTGAATGGCACAGTGTTCTAAAAAGCAGCCCCCAAGTTAAAAGAAGTTCAGCGTTTTAAATTTGTTTCTCTAGACCTTGATTTAACTTTTTTACTATCTAGCATCTCATGCTTCAGTGTATATCACAATGACAACAATGACCATTTGCCTTTTTGAAACGTTTTGTGTACAGCATTGTCAAAACAATATCTGATTACATGGATCCATGAAAACAAATGAATAAGCTTTATTATGCTTGCCAGGCCAGTACTTGGGGATGTCACTTTATAAGAAACACTACACACATATTACACACACATATGCATTTTCTTTTATTTGCACATACCTGTAGACTGAACAGATAATACATATGCAAATGACATCACAGTTTTCACAAATTTGTGTTTTTGTAGTTTACACAGATATGATAACGGTATTGTTTTAAAAAGTTGACATTTTCAGGCCCCAAAATGTTGTTGACAATTAAACAAACAGACTTTTGTGTGAATAGCCCCTAAATGATGGATCTAGAAAAGTCTAGGCAGCACTGGAGTCGCTGGAGTTTAGCATTAGCATGCTGCTAAGATAACAATGTGATTCTTTAACTGTCACCTGTATGTTCTGTAATAATTTTTCATAGGTTTCATAGAGTCATAGGGTGCATCTTAATCAGCTCCCAGTTCAGTATTCAGGGCACTGATTAGGGAGTCTCAATCATGAAATCCTTCCAGTGCTATGGAACAATGCACCGCAAAAATAGGGAGCATCAATGCTCACTATGCTCCCTTACTGGAAATTGCATCACATTTCTGAAGCGCGTAACATGAAACACAAGATAACCCAATAATTATAATGTCACATGATAGACAAAAAAGACAAACCATTTTTTTTTTTTAGGGGGGGGGGGGGGGGGGGGTGTATCAGCATAAATACACTTCGCTAGACAGGTAGTGAACACATCAAGCTAACATTTATAATTAATATTAATGGCTACATGTAACAGATCAACGTGTTTAAAGATAATAAAAATAAAATCAAAAAGAAACTGGGAGTTTGACTGACAGGCGATCTGACCAATCATAATGCCGAATCTACCATTTTTGTCCCACAAATAAACCAGGCTGTAGAGTAGATTTACATCAGTGGACTTGAACTTGAAAAATAGCGATCACATTCCCCTCGGTAGAAATCGTAAAGAGTAAGAGATGATCGCTTCACATGACACCTGAACTGAGGCACTACAGTGATCTGTCACAACACATTAAAGAAAAACAGTATAGACTGTTTAAAAAATGACAAGAGATTTTGTTATTTACCAAAAGTAACTTGCTGTGTCTTGTCTGTAGGTGTGTTGTCAGTTTCCTCTTTGCTCCACAATGTATTTTTCACTGCGTGAGAACAGGATGTATGGCGTGAGAGCAGCATGGCTTGTAGGACCTAGCAACAGTAATGAAGAGGGAGTGGGTCTTTGTGAAGGGTCAGTTGGTCCTGGCTGTTTTTGATTAATTCCAACAGTGACATTCTACAATGTTGTCCGTTGACATTGTATGTAGTCATGTCGCCAGAAATTGAGTAATCACTGTGACCGGATTTGTGTAGACAATACACTGAGCTAGGGAGTTGTCTTTACTTTGTAAAATCGTTACATTCATCACACTTTTTGATTATTTAGAAAAAATGACATTGCTGCATATAGATCCTCATCTCTTCGTCTGTCTGACCCAACCATGACAAAAATAATTATTACCACCTATTGCAAGCACATATAAATGTAAAATAGTCGATTTTTATGCTATTTTATTGTATTTTCTATTTATAATCTATACTTCTACTTCTTATTTGGCATATTGTTTATATTTATGACTGATATTTCTGTCGTTTCGTGCACCATCTTGGATCAATCTGTCATTGAGCTAGTTGTAATGCATTCTGGGATTTCCTTCATGCACTACTGTGTGACACATTGACCAGAATAAGGCCTCTGTATAGAATTATTTGTTTCGTTATGTTTATGAATGGCTTTTCTTTAGAAAATCTGAAAGCATTTTCAGTTCCCATCAGATTCAACATATTCTGTGGTGTTGGATCAAAGCATCTTTTGAAAACATTTGCTTTGGAGTTTGGTTTTTCAAAGAACTCATCACTGGCCTGTATTTAAGTCACAGTCATGGAACAAAGTCACAGACTGAAACCAGAAGTTTGGCAATGCCTTTGTGAAAAACGAAAACTCTTGTATCTCGAAAATTGTGGATGTGCTGCAGATGAAGCTGAATTTAAACAGAAGCGTGTTACAAGTTAAGCCAGGAAAAGCTCCTGGGACGTTACGAGGAACTGAAGGGTTCACCCACGCGCTATGATCTCCACGCCTGTCCACTGCCATCAGCTGCTCCAATGGTTGACGCTTTTTATGGTCTGCCCACTTCGCAGTTCAAGCATATCTAAAATGATTGTGTTCAGCAAGAAAATTCTGATCTCTCCTCCCACACCAGGCCTGGAATGCCGGCCAAGAGAGGCCGCTTCTTCACCACAGGGGCCGTATCAAAATCAATCTGGCGATACTGATCTGAAAAGAGGAAGGGCCCCTCCTAAAGATGATGAGTCAAACCAAGATTACTAATGCTATTTCTATGACAACAGCTATTAGTGAAGCTCCCGCCCACACCCAGCTGTTATTAATGTAGCGTTGCTTCTCAAGAATCACACATTATCTGGAACAAAACAAAAACTACTACCTGGAATTCAGTCATAATCTTTAAAAACCCTTTAAAAGAAATGAGCTATGGAATGGGCTACACTAAATTCTATATTTTCACAATTAAACTGAGCAAAATTATGATGAGAGTAACTAACATGGTTTGTCATCATAAAATAATAAAGCTTCCACCTGCTAGGGTGAGTCTCTCTTTGTCAGAAAGTTCCTCTGGAGAGGGTTTGGGGTGAGGGATGGTGGAGATTTATGGAAAGGAGTGGGAGTGAGGTATGAGCTCGCTGATGGCTGACTGACGCACAGCTTGAAAGCATTAAAAAGGATGATACAGCGCAGCAGGCTGAGTAATGCACAGTGCATACATTTGCATGCAAAATGTCATCCTAGGCGCATACAATGTATCTTTCGAGTTTGCATTGACTAATGCTCCCATAGAAATTTTGTTTCATCCAAAATTAACATTCTTATATTATTTACTCACCCTCGTTGCAGACCCATGTGACCTTCTTTTCCATTGGAATGCAAAAGGAGATTTTTTTCTATTAAAATGAACGGAGAGAGTTTCAAAGAGGACCTGATGCTATGGCTTTGCATTAAGAAAACACCAAGGGCAAGATTTACTACACAGGCAAATTAGCGTTAGAGCGCAATTTCATAAAAGCACCAATAGGTGGGGAAAATTCTGCCTGTGATTTACTAACAATGCACTGTGACGAGTCGGCTGCCTCCCCCCTTATTATCATCACCACCCCGTCCCGTACTTGCCGCCCTTCACCAGGCTCCCGACGGGAGTGGGTGTGTCAGAGAGGAGGGGCGCTGAACAGCCAGGGCTGGCGGCGTGTGATGAGGCGCACCTGATGTGAATGGAGCCTCATCACCGCCGCCGTTTAAATGCCGAGCGCGCCTCTCCTTGAGGAAGGGCGCGTCGAGTATGAAGACTGCCGCACCCGTTACGGCTGACGGGCCAGGATGCCGGGCCGTTTAATCCCCCAGAAGTTCCGGGGGACAAGGAGTAGGACGAAGCCACTCGAGAGAAGCCGCCGCCACTCGCTCCCGGACCCGAGAGGGGAGCGCGTGCGGCCACCGGACTCCGCCCCTTCCCTGGACCCTTCCTCTCCGAACACTGCCCTCCTTCATGTACCCCGCAGCACGACGAGGACACCAGATCCCGTTTATTTTGGACACTTTTTCCCCTTTGACACTATTTTGATTATTATTGTTTAATAAAAACCTCTCCGAGGCCTGACGCCACACCCACTGTGTCTGTCGTTTGCTCCCCCCGCCACAGCACACATTAAAGAAGACAGATGCAGCCACAGATCATTTCCATAATGACCAGCGCAATCTACCAAGAGCAGCGCAAATTACCGCCTGCTTTAAGACGTGCTTTTTTTGGTGTTAAATAATGCCACAAATACCAGTAATTTGACGATTGCAAATGTTAGTAAACCGCGTTGCGTGGTTCATTTTAATACTTTCCTCCCATACACGTCTGAAAGGGAAATTCCTACAAATACATATTCAATAAGGTCAGGTGCAAAAATAACTATGTCCATGCCTTTTCAGCATTAATTCTTCACTGCACGTCTTTAGTAAATCCTGGTAGTACTATTTTAATGCAAAATCATTTTGCGCTGGCACATCACACGCATGGATCATGGTAGTCTCGTGAATGCATGTCGAAGACTGACACTGAAGAGAGGAAATTGTTGAATAAAGTTGTTATTTTTGTTTTCTTTAAAAAAAGTATTCTTGTAGCTTTGTAAAATTACGGTTGAACCATTGATAGCACATGGACTATTTCAATGATGTCCTTACTACTGTACTTTTCTGGGCATTGAAGGTGTCAGTTGCATTGGTCAGAAAGCTCATGGATTTCATCATTAAAAATATCTTGTGTTTCGAAGATGAGAGAAGGCCTTATGGGTTTGGGACCATATGAAGGTGAGTAATTAATGACCGAATTTCTATTTTTGGGTGAACTACCCCTTTAATGAATCGGTTAATCTAATAACAATTTGATCACAAATATCTATGGTATGAGATTCTCAAATTCAACAACATTTTGGTCTTTTCCTCAATCAGCTTCAAATTATTTAGTTTATGTTATTTAATAGTTATATGGACTTCTTTTACAGCGCTTTATTGTACTTTTTGTAGTTAAAAAGCCTTTGTCCTCAATCACTCCTTGTGAAAAAGCATACTTATTGTCAGTCCTCTGTGGTGTGTGTCTTGTGTTTCCACCTGTGCCCTGTGTTTCTATGCCCATATTTGGTTTGTTTCCTGTCCTCGTTATGTCATTAGTAGTTTATTCGTTTCCAGGTGTGTTTGAGTTAATTAGCCTAGTATTTAAGTCCTGTCTGTGTAGTGCCTTTTCGTCTGGTCTACTTGGTACTCCCCGGTGTTTGATGGCTGCCTTGCCGTGATGTCTTCGGTAAAGTATGTTATTTGAGTTATGACGTGTTCCTTGTTCCTCCCTGCTGTGTGCACCGTGACACTTATATTATACTTTGATATTAAAAATGTACTTAAGTATGAACTAAATGTAATGCTTTTGATTACATTACCATTATACAATTGCAATTAAATGAAAATATGGTATTAAATTGATATTAAATACAAATAGCTGAACTTTATAGTGCCTTTTACCCACTTAAGTAGGACATTTACATGTAATTTCATAATTTTTTTTTTTGTATTGTCTTTTAAATATGGTTAAAGTACACTGCTGAATGTTACTAAAACATCAAAATAAGTGTATTCCATTAAAACATGACAAATATTAAAGCATAATGATTGTACTTAAATGTATTTGACATTATTTAAAAGTGGACTTTATTTAAAAAGTGTATTTGGGTGTCAAGAAAGTACACTTAAGTGCACTTAAAAAAATCAAGTTATTTGGGTTTGGAATGACATGAGCATTACTATATGAAGACATGCATTTCTGGTTGAACTGTTTCTTGAAGCTTCTCGGTCCTGGCAAAAACACACAAACATCAATCTGAATGAATGGTAGTTTTACCAGAAGCAATAACAACCAAAGTGACAATTGACACTGCAGCAGTCAGAGTGTTGGAATGTGTTTTGGCTGCTATGTTGCACTACACTTCAGGTCTGCGCTCGACCAATAACTTTCAATACACTTTTCAAAATGTACTGAAGAATGCAAGGTATGTGGTTTATACATACTGTGCAGGTGCCAGAAATATAAGTATGCATATCTTCAGTCCCTGTTTGTAAGCACTTCTCTTATAGTAGCTTTTTATCAAACATACTTGTCTGGTTGACATTTACTGTGATTTACTGGCGTTGTGAAACAACAGAATAGTCTGCCCTCCATCTTCCCTGAGCAACGCACTTAAACAGGACAGCTGGTTGGTTCATTTCCTGCCTCATTGTTTTGGTATGTTTATCTCCATGAGGGCTTGGTTCTCAATTTACAAAGTGAGAGAAAATGTTTCTCATAACTTGGAGAAGTGAACCACTGAGTATGTCATACTATGATGCATAATTCTCCCTAATCCTCTGGTTTCCTTGTTCCTGCACACAAACACACACGCGCGCATACACACCTTGACCGCAGTTAACTCCACTTTGCATTTGTTTTTCAGATCAGGGACTGGCCATGCAACAGCTCAGAGTGACTCAATCCCTGCAAGCAATTAGGCAATAACTCAGAAAGCAAAAACAGACTGCCCAAAACTCTAGCTCTTTCCTTCTCAATCTCCTGTTAGTTTAGATATGTGGTTCTTACATTTCAAGCCCTCAGTGTGTCCCTCAAAATCTCCAATGTCAAAGTGATAAACAGTATAGAGGAAAATTTCACCTAAAACCAAAAGATTTTATGTTATTGACTGACATTGTGTGCCAAACCAGTATGATTCTCTTTCTTCTGTGATCAACTGGTTCTCATATGTGATGTGACCAAACATTCATGATACCATATTTCATGTAGTCTAAAATTCTAAAGTCTAAAAAATTTCATTTCATAATATTTTATTTAATTTAATCTTTATTTCAGTTAACAAATAAGATGTTTAAAAGTTCTAGTACACAATATCAGCATTGTTCTCTTTCATAGGTTTACTTAAAGCTGCGTAGCTTACCCAATGGGAACACCCCCAGGTGTGACGATTGTCTGAAGCCCTTATAGAATCACGTTGGCTGATGGCACGATACCGCCCCTGCGTCATACGTGATTGACATAGATCCGCGCTCGGGACAGGCAGGTGCGGCTCTCTTCCCCCGCCTCGCTGGATTGCGACAGACCATTAAAACGTATTTTTCCATCTCCGAGATGGTCTCCTCCACTTACTGCGCCATCCTCACCGCTAGAAGCGTCTCGAGGAGCGCAGGCCACTTCCCCTCTTCGGTGACCGTTGAAAGTAGGAGACACTCCAGGTTTTCTCCCCTCAGGGTTGCTGCAGGTTGCATGCAGTGTACACGCGGTAAGGGATTCCCAGCGCTTTCCCCCACGTCAGTATCTCCTGCCCTTGCCTTTACGGCCTCATTAGATTGTGCCTCCACACACGAGGACACTGTGAACTTTCCTCTGCTTCAGCCGGGTGCATGTCCCTCCCTTCAGGGGGACGTTCAGAGCGGGGACCCCATGGTGGTATCACCCTTGAACTGTTTCACTCTACTACTTCTGTCGGCCTTCCTCAATGCCTGGAGGGACCTGCCGGGAGTGTCACCCTGAATTCTTTGTACGATCCAGCTTGGTTACACACTCCAGTTTGCTCCCAACCCCCCCACTCCCACCCCCTTTTTACTGCTATGAACAGCGCCGATGAGGCTTCTGTCCTCCAACAGCAAGTCTCCTCTCTTCTGCTCAAAGGAGCAATAGAGGAGGTCCCCTCTTCGGACCTAAACCACGGCTTCTTCAGCCAGAAATTTCTAGTCCCGAAGAAGGATGGGGGTTTGCATCCTATATTAGATCTGCGCAGGCTGAATTACTCCCTCTGCAGAGGGAAATTCAGGAAGCTGACGCTCAAGAACATTCTTTCCCAGGTCCAAGAGGGGGACTGGTTCTTCACTGTCGAATTGAAGAATGCCTACTTCCACATTCAGGTTGTTCAGAGACACAGGATGTTCCTCAGGTTTGCCTTCGGAGCAAAAGTTTACCAATACAAGGTTCTTCCCTTTGGGCTAGCTCTGGCCCCAAGGACGTTCAGCAAGTGTATGAATGCGTCTCTGGCCCCAATGAGGCTCCAGGGGATCCAAATCCTCACCTACCTGGACGACTGGATCATTTTAGCCAATTCCAGGGAGCAGGTGATTCGTCACAGGGACTCTCTCCTTCTCCACCTTTGCGCGCTTGGCCTCTGGCTGAATTGCCAGAAGAGCGTGCTCTCTCCAGCCCAGCAGACCACATTTTTGGGAGTCGGTCTGGACTCGACCCCGATGCAGGCCCATCTGGCCTCTGTTCAGGTCGAAGTCCCTGGGTATTATATATGGTCGCCAAATGATAATGACGGATGCCTCCCTCTCATGGTGGGGGGCGGTCTTCGAGGGAAGGCCGGCTTGTGGTGTCTGGTCAGGCAAGTACCTCGTATGACACACAAACAGCCTGGAATTGAGAGTGGTTCATCTGGCTCTCATTCACGTTCTTCCCTTCCTGGCGCACTCTCATGTCATCGTCATGGACAACATGGCGGTGGTGTCTCACATCAAACACCAGGGGGGCTCCCGGCCACGCACCCTAAACAGGCATGCGCGCAAACACCTTTTTTGGGCACAAGGCAAATTTTTGTGCCTGAGAGCAGTCCATGTCCCAGGGGTCCTGAACCTAGTGGCGGACTTTCTGTTGAAACAGAAACTCAGGTCAGGTGAATGGATGCTGAACCGCCAGATGGTGGCTCAGATTTGGGAACAATTCAGCTCGGCAGAGGTGGACCTCTTGGCGTCTCAGGAGTCGACCCAATGCCCCCTTTGGTTCTCCCTCTCTCACCCTACCTCTCTGGGGATAGATGCATTAGCGCACCCCTGGCCGGACATGAAACTGTATGCTTTCCCTCCTGTTCATCCCAGCTCATCCCAGCAGTCCTGTGCAGGGTGAAGACGTGCAGAGTCCGCCTTCTCCTAGTAGCCCCGTTCTGGCCTTCCCAGACGTGGTTCTCAGAGTTGTCTCCCTTCTGGAGGGTGATCTGTGGGAGATTCCAATCAGGAAAGAGCTGCTGTGTCAGCTCCAGGACAGAATTTGGCACCCACGTCCAGAGATCTGGAAGTTGTGGATATGGCCAATCAGAGGTCGCCCATAGCCTTTGATCTCTCAGATGGAGTCTGTGAGACCATTAATAGTGCCAGGGCCCTTTCCACTAAGAGGCTCTATTCCTCCAAATGGAGGGTTTTCGAATCCTGGTGTTCGGCTCATTCTGTGGACCCAGTTAACTGCCCAGTTGGTTCAGTGCTGGAGTTCCTGCAAGATACGTTTTCGGCTGGAGCTGCCGCTACCACCCTGAGAGTCTACGTTGTGGATCTTGCTGCTCAAAGGGACTTGGATGATGTCCCGCTGGGTAGACATCGTTTGGTCTCCTCCTTTATGCATGGGGTTAAGCGCTTGAGCCCGGTTCATCCTCTTAGTTTCCCTTCTTGGGACCTTTCTGTTGTCCTGAAGGGGTTGCTGGAGCCTCCTTTTGAACCTCTAGGGTCAGAGGATTCTGACATTAAAGGTTACTATTTTGTTGGCGTTGGTGTGGGAGATTTGCAGGCTCTGTCTGTCAGCGAGTCCTGCACTGAGTTTGCTCCTGGTCTGGTCAAGGCATTTTTAAGACTTAGACCTGGTTATGTCCCCAAAGTTCTCTCTACGTCTTTTTGTTCACAGGTGGTAGTGTTGCAGTCTTTCTCTCCCTCCTCTTCGAGTGAGGGCGATGATCTTTATCTGCTCTGCCCTGTCAGAGCCCTGAAGATGTATGTGGACTGTGCTAGTCAGTGGCGTAAGTCCCTACAGCTGTTGATGTGTTTTAGTGCAGGCCGCAGAGGGCTAGCCGCATCTAAGCACACAATATCCCACTGGGTTAGGGATGCTATTTCGTTGGCCTACGAGGTGTGCGGTCTGCCTTCACCTCTAGACATCAGAGCTCATTCCTGCTCCCTAAGGTCACAAAACGATAACGTTCGGGGTCCAGACACACTCTCTCTGTTTAAATCTAGATAGATTTTTGCTTTAGCCAAGCATTCACATAATGCATCTTATAATCTTGTACTTCAGTTATATCTGATCAAATGTACATTTATTATTATTCTTTAGCTTGGGTTAAACAAATAATTTTTGCTTAGATGGAACAGCAGCTACGCTAATTATGTCTCTATTTGTTTCTCTGTTTCTGTCACGGGATTAACATCCCGTGGTAACTAGGAATGACAGAAGCTTCAGTCTGGATCCAACCCTTAAATGATCTGAGATGACCGAACACCTGAGGAAAGATAATGCCAACCCCTCAGAGGACCTCAGAGGATGCCAATGCTCAGACAACATACAGAATTACCAAATTTTGCCATAAATTAAACATATTAAGGCTCTGCAATATATAAATATATTATGGAAACTTAAATTCCTGTAGAGCTGCTTTGCAATGATTTGTATCGTAAAAAGCACTATACAAATAAACTTGAATTGAATTGGCCTCCTCCCAAGCTTTGTTTAGAGGGGTACCCCTAGAGGACATTTGTATGGCGGCAGGTTGGTCATCTCCCCATACTTTTGTGAGGTTCTATAACCTTGATGTGAACACGGCTCCTGGCTCCCAGGTCCTATCTGTTTGAGCCAGCTGTGTTTTTGGTGTTCTGGTCTGTTATGGGCCAAACCTGGCAGTGCGTTAGCTTGGTGTGTGTGTGGTATATCATTCCCATTGTGTCAGCTACACAGCGTTGAGTGAACCTATGAAACAGACTGTCTCGGGTTACTTACGTAACCCATGTTCTCTGAGTAGGGAACGAGACGCTGTGTCCGCTGCCAAGCTCCTCTTGCTGTCGACCTGCTTTTTCAACAGGAAAATCTGAGTGGTAAGATGTGGTGAGCGCAGGACTATGTCAATCACGTATGACATAGGGGCGGTATCTCGCGCCATCAGTCAATGAATTGGCGTGATTCTATAAGGGCTTCAGACAATCATCACAACTGGGGGTGTTCCCATTGCATAAGCTATGCAATGTCTCTCGTTCCCTACTCAGAGAACATGGGTTACGTAAGTAACCCGAGATGTTTTGGAATTATGGAACTGGACTTTCCATGGAAAAGAGCTGCATGAAGAATATTCAAAATGTCTCCTTTTGTATTCCATGGAAATACAGAGGATTTTAGTTTCCAATGACATAAGGGTGAATAAACAATGACAGAATTTATTTTATTTTTTTTTCCTTCATGTAAACACAGAAGGGCACAGTTAGCCAAAACAGAGAACGAGGTCCTCGCACACTAAACAGAATCCGCAATCAGAAGTCAGAAATGTGGGCTGTTTTGAGGTACCCTGGGAATTATGAAACCTAAGATTTACTGTATATACTGTATGAACTGTTTACATAGACATATGCTCTCTTATAGAAGCTCTGTTCTGCTCGTTGTCTCTTAAAAGACAGAACGAGAGGGAATAATAAGAGAAAACATCTGCAGGTGTCTCTGAGCTGTGGTTTGCTTGTCCTGACATGCACGTTGTTCTCGTTTAAGGAGGAGCTGTATCATTATCCTGAGAGACAGTGGCAGGCCAACAGTGTGCCTGTATCGAAACAAGTACGGTCACAAACAGTTCTTAATCACATGTGTTGTGAAACCAGTGTTAAATAACTCTGACACCTCTAGTCTCTCCTGTCTAACGGGTTTCTTGAACACACTTGAAGATGATGGAGGAATAGAGTATCACATTTCATGTGAAAAACTAGATTATTAAATTTTCTGAAGAAGTATCAGTTGTTGCCAAAATGCTAGTGTGTTTTGAGTGTTGTATCTGACCCAAGTCAAAAGAGCCAAGTCTCTGATATTCTGGATGCTACATATTGCTACTTCACACAAGTCTGAGCAATTCCCATTTTATCAACCATCAGGTAAAAATTGTAAACTGTATTAGAAATAAAAATGCACCTCCTCATAAAACCACACGCTTTGAGTCATCATTCAAGTTTATAGCACACATGGTTATGTTTAAGAGGTTTGTTTAAATCTATAATTACACACAATTATTATTAATCGGATCCAAAATAAAAGTTTGCGTTTACATAATATATGTGTGTGTACTGTGTATATTTATTATGTATAAATAAATGCACACACACATATATGTATATATTTAAATATATATATATTAATATTAGCAGGAGTGTCTATTTATACTAAGTGCAAATAACCTGTCTTGTTGGCAGAGGCTATGTACACTAACTCTGCCCGCCAAAGTGTGATTGGGGTGGTAAAAATGGCAAAAGACGACTGTCAAACATCAGCTTCAGTGGTGAATTCATTTTTGACCTAGTCGACCTGGGTTCAAGTCTGCCTTTTTCTCCCTTTTCATATCTCATGTCACATGGGTAAGGCATTTATTTTCAATAAAAATGAAGGAAATAATCGAAAAGTTGAAAATAAAGTATCGTGTAGGGTTAGGGTAGGTGTAGGAAGGGATTTATTGTCCCATAGGGTGAAATCCATTTAAAGGTCCCATGGCATGAAAATTTCACTTTTTAACATTAATATGAGTTCCCCTAGCCTGACTATGGTCCCCCAGTGGCTAGAAATGGCGATAGGTGTAAACCGAGCCCTGGGTATCCTGCTTCGCCTTTGAGAAAATGAAAGCTCAGATGGCCCAATCTGGAATCTTCCCCTTATGTCGTCACACGGGGAAAGGTTACCTCCCCTTTCTCTGCTTTGCCCGCCCATGAGAAAATGAGCTACGACCGTGCGAGGTGAGCGAGAGACATCATGGCTTGCAAACGGGCTAAGCACTGTTTTGCGTCTGAGTAATAAACTGCACATATTAACAGACAAATTATGTTCATATTTAAAAGTCCAAACAGTCAGTAAGCGACAAGTGCTTGGAAACGCTGTTTTGTAAATGATTTATTGATGAGTCTGCTGCTTTAAGGCAAACTGAAAGCGTTGCTTCTCTGCTGCTCGCTGCTCAGAACAGACGCCGAGAGAGGCGACACTTCTCCGGGAGAGAGACCTCGCGCTCGTGGGGCAGTGCTGGAGACATCTTCCAACTGAATGATAAGGTTTTTTTGTTTAGTTTTTGTTTAGTCGCTAGGTTTGTTAGTATGTACCCGTTATGGGAAAAAAGCTGCCAAAGGGCCTGAAAGTTACTAAATATTGTTCTAAAGTCGTTCTCGTGTGTGTGAGACGCTGGAGCTGATGGCAGCGGGCAGTGGATATTGTTGCGGTCCGCCCAGGTAAAGTCTATGTGTGGGAAACCCTGACCGTAAGAGACACAATATTTTAAACTAACCATTCGGAGACGTCCTGCTGTAGCCGCTGAGTTGCAACTTCTTCATCCGGTGCTTCTCCATCCGGATCAGATTCTGGGTCAAACTGAAAAGCTTGAACAACTGCGTGTCTACGAGCCATTGCGATACATCCACTGTCAACATTAGCGCATGGTACCATGGCCGCAAGCTGCATCCCCGCCTCTCTCCTCATCATTAGCATTTAAAGCTACAGACACAGAAATGGCTTGTCCTAAGGAAAGCTCATTTTGGGACTGGCTTGTAGTGGCTGAAATTCTGCACTAAGGCTGAACTTCGGGAAAAAGACTTCAGATACAGTACTAGGGACCACTTAGGCCTATATAAAAGCATCCCAAAAACAGCATGTCATGGGACCTTTAATAATTTGAATTCAAATTAAATTGACACTCAATACCTTTATTATTGCATACTGTTTTATAATGTACTACAATACTGAGATGCAGATAATCGTCACTATTTTCAATACGTAGTTGAAATAGCTGAAAATCCTGCTATTTTAACAGTGTAAATAGAATCCATTGCTATTTACACTTAGCGCAAATAGCCCCTGCCATATTTTATATATACATATAACATTTATTTTTAAATATATTCATGGATGTCTGTGCATTTATATATATATAATAAATATTCACAGTACACACACATATATTATGTAAACACAGACATTTATTTTGTATGCGATTAATTGTTTGACATCACTAATTTATACATACTTCCAACTGCTTCATTTACATTCTAATAATAGCCTATATATTTTTTTTATGAAAAATGTATAAAGTATAAATAGTAAAGCCAAAAAAAGTATTTTACAAGCATGTATTAAGCAAATAGTAGTAGTCTCTAATTTTTGCACACCACTGTATGTTTGCTATAAATAAAAAAATACAAATTGTGTGAGAGAAACAAGCCTACTTACAACTAACGCCATTAATATTATTGTGATGAATATGCCATAACTTTACACACGCCTCAATGAACAAATGAGCCAATTTAATCAGCCAGATTGCGGTGTCTGGAGCTCTTTTGCGCATGCGTCCTGTGTCAGTCAGCTGGCTGTGACGCGCAGAGGAATCCGAGCGGAGCTGCTCATTGAACTCTTGAGGAACGCTCCTCCAGTGGAGTAAAGCGCTGCAGCTGTCTGCGCATGCGCGCTCTTCAAAGTTCAGCGAGCTGCTCAGCTCGGATTCCTCAGCTATTCACTGCAGAGCCGTCTTTACTCTCGAGGAGAGCGCTGCTCAGAGCTCGACATGGACTGAGCGATCCAACGCGCCTCTCGGACTTTCGGCGTTAGTTGCGCTTCTTGAGTAAATTACGGGCTTGAAAGTGAAACGATACTGAAGAAAAACACCATGTAGTGAAGAAAATACGGACGCTGGACTGTTTTATAAGCATATCTGCAGAGCAGAGCTATATAGTATCGCGCTGGAGGAGAAGTGGACAGCGGTGGGACAAACATGCTCTCGCCGTTCTTGGCGTATTTGCTGTCGGCTGTGCTTCTGTGTCGGATTGCACGCTCCCAGTACTCAAGCGACCAGTGCAGCTGGAGGGGCAGGTGAGACACTCTTTAAACATTGAGATTATTCAGGTATTACTCGTTTGTTAATGGAAATTAAATGTAATTTGGTAAATTGTATTTAGAGATTTAACTAAATCTGTCAATCAATTATATTGATGTTGTAAGGTAAAAACATAAGTTTTGATGCTAAAATAATTATAATATTAAATAAAATGTAATATCATTACTACTTTTATTATTTTTAAGCTTAGTACGACCAGTAATAGTATTATAAGCATTGGTTATGTTTATGAGTTGTGTAGTAGTAGTATTTTGTATTATTGTAAGGCCTTTTTTTGGTGGTCTGTTATGAGTGATTGTTATGAGTGGTTGTAGCACCTGTCTCAATTAATTAACATAACATTTTATTATTATTTTTTTTTTCAATTATTCTCTTGGTCTTAATAGTATGTGTGTATGTATTTCTTTTCTTACTCACATTTACTGTCTTAATTACTGCTGGTATAACCTGAAAGCAGAAACTATCTGAGCTGTGATTTAATTTCTGCTCACTGGTTTGGCCAAACCCATATTAATCCTTAATGTGTGTAACATAAAATCACTCTATTGTTTGTTTAAAGGCGTTTTAGCTTTACCTGAATTAATAAGCTATTACACACAAACTTGCACTGCATTTTTCTAGAAGCTTTTAGTAACTTTCTATAATGATAATATTGTTTCAGGCTTTCTGTGAAGTATTTTTACAATAGCAAAGCTGAATGCACTATACTCTGACTGTGCAGCCATATTCTGGTGTTGATTTGCCAGGCCTGAGTTCAGCCTCTCATTACGGCAGAGCTGAATTTCAAATGCTCTTAATTAAAGAGGAGCCGTTATAAATGAGGACACAGCAGTTTGCGAGTCTGCTCCGCACATGTCACCCCAGGCTCTGCAGGAGTTTTGGTCCTCACCTCTCATTTTGGTGAGTTTAATCTGGGGTCTTGCAGCAGGCCTACATTCATCTCTGATTGAAGAACCGCTGGAGGCTTCAGAAGCAGATGGCTCATTTTCTGCCCAACTGACACCAGGCCGCAAACTCGAGGCACAGAAGATGATGTCTAAAAGTAGCGGAGCGAGTCTTTTGTGCGGCCGGTGGACAGCAGCAGGACTGCTGCCCGGACATGCAGCTCCTCGTCTTTTTGAGGAGTCGAAAGCGAGGGGAGGTTCGCTGCGTGACCTGCATTTGCACTTGCATGCTCCGGGTTCGGCTACTGTCTCTGCACTTGTCTGCAGAGAGGCCTGTGTGTCCAAGGAGCCATTGACTTGCGTTTCAAAAATCCTGCCCACGGCAGGATGCCAGTGCTGGATCTTGCCAAAACGTTGGAAAGGAGAGAAGAAAAATGAGAGACGGTTAATGTGTATGTGTGTGCGCATGCTTGCACGTGACGGGTCATGCAGCAAGCCTCGCGCGTGGGTCTTAACACCTCGTGTGAAAAGACATTAACTTCATTCTTCTTGCTCTGAGAAAAGCTTTTCTTTCATATGAGCTTCAGCTTTGGACTCGACTCTGGCGCAGACTGTTCGGAACAATCACCCTAATGTTTGAAGTTTCCTTTTGCTGTGTTGCACGTAAAAGGCCACTAAACTAAAGCTGACTGAAGATCCAACCATCATTATTTGGGGGATTACCCGTCATTTGCTTCACAACCATTTGGTTTTGCTTTATTTAATCTAAGGCCTAGTTATTTGTGAAAGTTAACCAGCTATAACTGGATGTCAGAATTAGGTGAGTAATACTTCACAGTGTTTGATGTTTGACGACCGCTCCGTTTCAAATCCTAGTGAACGGCCTACTATTTCCCTTCTAGTGTTTTAAGGCCTCAGATGATTGCTTCCAGACAGTAGCCAGCAAAATTAGGCTGCCTTGAAATCATTTGTTTTGTCTGAATTCACGGATAAGCCAATCCCAGAATGATTGTGCTCGGTGAACAAAACTCCTCCAGGATGGAAGACAAAGTCAAGAGAAACATGGATTATAACTGTATTTCATCCAGACTAAAAAATAGACTAATCTGATTAAAAATAGACAGTTTTACCAGTGTTAGATTGATATAATGGCCCATATTTTCAACCATTTTGAGATAATCTGCTGCTCTAGTGATTGAACATTATATTGCCATGGCTTATATATCATATCCTGTTTGGCTAGTAAGTGTCATAATTGGAACTTTAATTGACAGTGTTGAGAACTCAATGTCATATTCAATTCATATTCACCATGTACAGTATTTTAAATCAGCATTCGCTGATTCTGATTCTACAGATTGCACAGATTTCTTACATTTTTGAGTACAGTTTTGTTTTTTGTTTTTTTTTTTGGGGGGGGGGTATGCCTTTTATTTTGATAGGACAGTTGAGAATTGACAGGAAAGCATAGGGCAGAGAGAGGAAAGCAGGAACAGCAAAGGGTCTTGAATCGAACTCTGATTGCTGGAGGCACAGTGCGCTACATGTCGATGAACAAAGTACAAGGCATCAGTGCCAAATTTTGATAAAGTTTATTAAAAACATGTAGCCCTAGATATTTCTATTCTGATGTACATCAGAGTGTAACAGATTATTGAAAAAAGCAAATGTAGGGCAGGGACTTGTTACTATCTGTCGGTTGATGATTGGATGCTGAGGTGTGGGATTCACGATAAGATCAATTGTATGTTTTTTAGAATGTAGTTTGGGTGAATTTTAATTACAGGCTGATGTTAAAAGAAATTCAAATTTCTTTTATTTTTGAAATCATAAAGAACTTGCTATTTTAAGTATAAATCTGTTTATTTTACAGATTTTCCAAGTTGATTCATTTTAAGATTATTTCAAGTTATTTTAGTAAATATTATGTAAAGAAATGTAAATTGTGTTTTAGAAACTGCTACGCTTTTATTTACTTTATTAAGTGGTGTGATATTATATTCATTGATTTTATTTCAGCCATTGGACACCTTGTTCCCTATAATGTTGAGCCATCAACCAAAAAATGTATCGTTCAGCCACTAATCTGCTTCTTGTTAGTATTTGTTCCAAATCCAAGACGGCAAATATTTTGTATAAATATTTTCAAATAAGTATTGTTAAATAAGTTAAATGCTTATAGTTAATTTATTTAATTTAAAGCAGTTTTACCCATGTCAATAAATTGTGGTTAAAACTTAACAAGAAGGTCTCACTTGTTTACATTAATAAATGCATTAACAATGCTATTTAGTAAAAATATAAATGTTCATGTTAGTTCACAGTGCATTAACTAATGTTCACAAATAAAACTTTTAAAAATGTATTCTTCAATGTAGAAATTAGCATTGACTAAAATTATTACATGCTGTATACAATGTATTTTTCATTAAGTTCATGTTAACTAATGTAGTAAACTAATGCTTACAAATAAAACCTTATTGTAAAGTGTTACAAAATTGTGTATTGTCATGTATTTTGCCCATCATCTGACAAAAAAAAAAAAAAAAAAGCTGCGTATGTAGAGTTTTGGTTTATTTCAGTTTCAGTAGAATTCTGCTATATAAAGTTCTGGAACAGAGCTTATATCACCTTTCTCCTTTCTTGTAGTGGGCTGACCCATGAGGGACACGCTCGTGATGTGGAACAGGTGTATCTCCGCTGCGCCCAGGGCTTCCTGGAATGGCTTTACCCCACAGGGGCCATCATCGTCAACCTGCGGCCAAACACACTGTCCCCAGCGGCATCTCTTCTCTCCGTCTGCATCAAGCCCTCTAAAGAGTCCAGCGGGTCCCACATCTACCTGGACCGGCTGGGCAAACTGCGGTTGCTCCTCCGTGAGGAAGATCAGGCAGAGGGGAGAGTGCACTGTTTCAGCATCCAGGACGGGGCGCTCTTCATCGAGGCAGTGCCTCAAAGGGACATCAGCCGAAAAATCACAGCCTTCCAGTACGAGCTGGTCAACCACAGACCAGGAGCAGATCCACAGTCATTATCTGGTATGAGGTTCACTTGATCTTTAAAGACTTGCTTGACAAGCACAGTTTTCTTTCATGTGATGTATTTCCTGAAACAGAAATGTACGTGTTTTTTGCCAAATTTAAGGAGTAGAGTAGAATTTGGTAATATACAAAACAGTAAATGGTCTCAAAGCTATCACACATCGACCAAAAATCTAATTATTATTTCAAGAACAGTAAAAATACAGTAAAACAGAAATATTGTGAAATCAAATTTTCTGTTTTAATGTTATTACTCCAGTCTTCAGTGTCTCATGAACCTTCAGAAATCATTTAAATATGCTGATTTACTGCTCAAGAAACATTTCTTATCATAATTGTTTAAAACCATGATACATTTTTTGATGAGAAACATTTATTTGAAATAGAAATCTTTTAAAATGTCCTTACTGTCACTTTTGATCAATGTAATCCATCATTGCTGAATAAAAGTTTTAATTTCTTGAAAAAAAAAAAAAAAAAGCTTAAAATATAATATAAAAGTTTTAATTTTATGTACCCTCCCTTTCTATTGAATTCCAACAATAATTGCTTCTTTCAGCAAAAAGCATTATTACATTTCTGTGACTCCAGGGTTTTTGGGTACACGCTTATTAATGCACGCAATACCGAGGGTTTGTTTATTTTAAAAAGTATGCGATCCGAAGTCAATGTTTTCATGCCCAGCAACAGATGATATCTTTACCTCGGGAAACGTCCTCCCCTCTGTGATGGTGGATCTGTGCTGGTATTTGCTCTGGAAAGTGATACTAATTTGAACCTTGTTTTCCGTGCGATAAATACTGACTGTGTTTTTCAAGATGTGTGGCATAAGTCTCACAACGGGATGTCACAAGCACCCTGTTGCGGTTTACACCGGCATAACATGTGAAACATTCAGCCTCCTTTCAGAAATTAGATTTCAAGCAGTGCACCTGCCAAAACCGAAGAGCTGCATGGCCTGAAGCAGACAAAGACAATGTCCTCTCCCAAACAAAGCAAAAGTATTGTTCCGTGTGTTTCCCCCCTCAGGGGGGGTATGAATTCATAACTGCCATGTAAATCTGGCTCTGATAAACAGTTGTACTTTGCAAGCATGGATTCAGTATAAAGCAGAGAAACTTTAAACAGTTTCCGTATTTTGGGACAGTGTGGCATTAACGCGTGGTTTGATGTGGCCCGTAATGTCAGTGTCTGACTTCAGCGATCTGAGCGGGCAGATCTGTAAGGTGACCTGTTTTCCTTTTTCCGAGCTTGTGGGTTTTTTCGCATTCACTTCATGAATGTTGACCTGCTGTGCTGGAATTGAGTTGCTTTCCATCACTGTGGAATGTGTCTTAGACCAGCTGTTGGGAGGACATATTATCTCCATCTTTTTGCCCTACTCCCTTCCTCTTCCTCTTTTCCCCTGTCTCTCTGGCTTCCCCTCCCTCACTTTTTCCTTCATTACTTTTCTTTGCGCCTCTCTGAAGTGGTTGGGATGCAGGCAAAGTGGCATATGAATCTTTTCTTCATTAGCATGGAATGCAGAGGGACCAGATGTAGCTGGGACACTATCTTCCCCCTTTTG
Source organism: Barbus barbus (assembly GCF_936440315.1). Taxonomy (NCBI): domain Eukaryota; kingdom Metazoa; phylum Chordata; class Actinopteri; order Cypriniformes; family Cyprinidae; genus Barbus; species Barbus barbus. The sequence goes on along the minus strand of NC_136731.1, from coordinate 21,229,053 downwards.
CCCTGCCAGCATGTGAAGTGGTTGCGATCCCAGCAGCATTGCATTAATTCGGGGCAGTGATGACTGCTGACTCAGATGCCAGCCCATTCCTGCGGTTCCATTTTCAACTTTTGCATGTGATCCGCCACAATGCTTTTGAAAAAACCCATCTGCACTTTAAGTGCGGCTTTAGCATGTAGGATGTGGCAGCAGTTAACGCTTCACATCAAACCTCTGCCAGGCCTAGCGTTCTGAACGATAGCCCGCTTTGAAGCTTTGCCGTTTGCCAGCTGTTGCAAAGCCGATTCCTGGATGACCTCTGGCCCCGTTGGTGGTGCGATTGTTTCTTGTGTTGCAACACAGCTGACCCCTGATCCCCTCTCCTCCACCCACAGTTTCCTCAACAGACATGACCTACTGAGCTCATATGTGAAGGGTCAGGTTCAGCAGATCGGGTTTTGATACAGATCAGTTATTTTGCCCACTTTCCATGGTAGTGCCCAATCTATGGTGAGTCTAGAAAGTAGATTGCTATTATTTAAACAGTCTGTCAGTCTACACTGTAAACAGCCATTGTCGATGCACAAGCAATGCATACATTTATAATAGGAGTGATTTAGTTTTGTTATGGTTAATAACATGACTTATGTTTAATGTTAAAGAAAATAATACATATTCAGCAAGGACACCTTAAATTGTTCAAAAGTGACAGTATGTATTCATCAAAGAATGAACTTTATACTCTTTCAAACTTTATTTCCATCAAAGAAAAAATGGATTCATAAAGAAATTAATGGGTAACACTTTATTTACGATGTCCTTTTTACACATCTTGAATGCATTTACTATAGTAAAAACAGTAACACAAGTATAGGGACCAATTCTCATTATTACCTAGTTGCTTATTAGCATGCCTATTATTAACATATTGGCTGTTTATTAGTACTTATAAAGCACATATTATGCATATTCTACATCCCTAATCCTACCCAATACCTAAACCGAACAAGTTCCTTACTATTAATAAGCAGCAAATTAGTAGTTTGACGCAAAAGTCACAGTGCATATTTTTTCTTAATGGCAAGAATTGCACCTTAAAATAAAGTATGACCATGATAACAGAAAAATTATGCATATTTTATATGGTACATATATATTATATGGTACATTATTTAATAGTATTTACACACTGTTGCCTCTTTACGTCCTGTACAGACAGAATGATACTCTGTATTTGTGTATTTACGCTGTAATAACCACATCTTAAAATAAAGTGCAACTAAAAATGTATTACTGTTTCCGAACAAAAGCAGCACAACTGTTTGCAACATTGATAATAATAAGAAATGGTTTGTGAGCAGCAAATCAGGATATTAGAATGATTTCTGAAGATCATGTGACACTGAAGACTGGAGTAATGAGGCCGAAAATTCAGCTTTATATCACAGGAATAAATTACATTTGAAAAAGTATTATAATAGAGAATGTGTATTTTAAATTGTCATAATTTTTCACAATATTGCTGTTTTTGTCATTTTTTTTGGTGGACACTTGTTTGTCACTCTTATTTGTGACTTGCTTCCAGTGTAGAGTGGGTCTCAGGCACCATACCACACTCACTTTACAAAAATTGAGTTGTATATTCAAGGTATGAACCAGAATATCCTTTGACAATTGCATCTCAATGCACTAAAAACAAAATACTTTAGCAAACACATTGCAATTCCTTGTCCCCACCCATAACACTTTAGCCTTTTGGCGATGAGTTTTGGACTGCTGACCAACATTCACATTTACTGTAGTTGTTACAGTTTTGGAAAACTTTTTAAAGCCCCTCAATCCACCTGCGCTAATAGACAGCTAAACTTTTGCCTGTAAGACACACCTGCCCTGACCCACAGACTGCTATCCATAAACCCATAAAATACCCATAAACCCCTCCTCCCAGCCACCTGAAACGAGCAGTCGCTCGCTCAGCCCCTGCAAGCCTGAGAGCATTGAGACCCTCCAGACAAATGTGCTGGATTATATCTGCCGTGGGGGCTGTGATGACCCCCGAGCCACGAGACTGTGGCCTGATTTATTTGGATAGAGAAACGCACTGATCAAAGCCGGCACGGTGCTGCCAGTGTTTAGGTTACATTAATCGCTTTACAGCAGTCACAGGACTCTGCGGCCACCTAAAAGCAAAGGAGTGTTTGTCTTTTGTCATGTGGCTATGGGTTGTTAAATAGTACAAAGTGTTCGACTCACACTAGATTGTTGGCACAGGTGGAACTTGGGCTCCTCTGGATGTTTCTCTGTTTTCGACCTAGAGCTACTAGTCCTTGCAGTCTCTGTGTCCTTGTTGGAGTTCTTCTCAGCTGGATCTCATTTGCGTTGGGGTGTGAGGACGCGGTGTGTGTTTGTCAGTGTTTTTCTAGAGGGGGAAGGGTCGAGATGTTTCCCTCCTCTCCACCAACTACAGATGTTTTTTTTTTTTTTTTTTTTTGAGGAGACTTTTCTCGCAGGCCACCCCACATCTCTGTTTGGTTAGAAGCCGACAAACCGTGACGATAAAGTTGGCTTCTTCACGCTTAATAAATAACCATCTGCAGCAGAAATTAATTATGTCTTTGAAAGTCCACGTGGCGGGTGTAGATAGATCAGTGTGCTGTTTTTTGTTAGAAAGATTTTGAAAAACAACATGCTACATTATGCACGTTAATGTTTTTACCATCAAGCGCTGGCTGTGTTTGGTTTGATTTTGATGTTCTTTATTTCTCCACAGCACCCTGCCAACCCTGTACAGATGCAGAGGTCCTGCTGGCCGTTTGCACCAGTGATTTTGGTAAGACAAGTCACATCTTTAAATGTTTTTGATAATCACTAGTTTAAAATCAAATTAAATTAGGAATCGAATTTCAGTTATAATTTGGAACCAGTCTGAAAGCATCCATCCCATCAGGCAACTGTTTGAGTTACGTGAATACTTTGATGGGATCAAATAAGATTCTTCAAAGAATCAAATGAGGTCCTACTGAATAAGCTGAAATTCCTGCAGGGTTTGGTTCTTAAGAATATTACAGACCGATAAATGGACCACAGACACACCAGCTAGTTAATGGGCCAATATTTGGCCCTATTAGCTCCATATTTTACTGGCAGCCTCGTTCATGGATTTAATCTTACTATTATCATTTAGTATTTTAAGAATAAATATTCACACAGAACACATTTGTGTTTACAAATGTGAGATATAGGGCAGTGGAATAATAATAAACGATGCCTGGTCTTGAGATGTGTTAAAATTAAAACAGTCTTACTTACAGTTTTCCTAAAATGGATAATCTAAACTTTAGTTAACGAAATGTTTGAGTTAAGGCTCTTCAAAATCCATTTTAAATCTATTTTAGATTAGACTAGGCTTTCTCAAGCCAACATCAAAGTTAACTTACAAACTTTACTCATGTTGTTAATTAATACAATTTGATCATTGCTAATAAGAAATTATTAATATAAATATCATCATATCAGCACTGCAGAATTATTAATGGTATATCACTGAAAAGAGTTCCTTTTAGAAATTGTAATATTTATCTAAAGTCTACTTCAGGGGTGGGGAACGTTGATCCTGGAAGGCCACTGTCCTGCAGAGTTTAGAAAAAAAATACCTACCTGTATCCTGAAGACCTTGATTAGCTTGTTCAGGTGTGTTTGATTAGGGTTGGAGCTAAACTCTGACACTGGCCCTCCAGGATCAACGTTCCCCACCCCTGCTCTACCTGCATTGTTTTAGATGAATGGTTGTGAAAACTTTTAAAATCCTGAAAAATACTTCAAATTCCATTACTTTCTTATAGCGGCATGGTCCTATTGGTTACATGTTTTTAAAGATATAGTTTGTGTTTTATGGTGGAATCAAAATTGAATCATAAGAAATGTTCACACTTTAGTTTGGGGATCAGTTCTCACTATTAACGGTTAACTACAACTTCTGCCTCAGTAAACTCCTAATTTGCTGTTTATTAATAGCAAGGTAGTTGTTAAGTTTGGGTATGGGATAGGATAAGGATTTATAATCTAAAATATGGTTATGCAGAATAAGGCATTAATATGTGCTTTATAAGTAGTAATAAACAGCCAATATACTAGTAATATAAATGCTCATAAGGAACAAGTTAATTGTGAGAATCGGTCCTTAAAATAAAGTGGATCCTAAGAAATTAAGAGAAAATTTCCATTAAAATCTTTTAAGATTGTTGGCCCATTGGGCTATACATTAAAACGGGAATCCCATATACATTCTTTGAGGATTGTTTGATCATTCACATCCCATAATGCAGTCAGTATGGAGGAAAAAAAAAAAGAACCAACTATGTTTTTCTTACATTGTTTTATTTTTTTCCCTCTACAGTGGCGCGGGGCAGTATTCTTGGTGTGGTGGAGGAGGACGACCAGGCCTCTGTCACCGTGTCCCTGATTCGCCTTTACAGACAGAAGACACAAGTGTTTGTGTCAGGGGGCGGCCGAGCTAAACGCTGGACAGGCTTTGTGAAGATGCCCAGGCAGTGCAGGGTTAAACTAGGGGAAGGTGAGTTCCTCTTCACTGGGACTGTGCGATTCGGAGAGGCCTGGCTCAGCTGCGCTCCACGGTACAAGGACTTCCTTAGGGTGTATCAGGACGCTCAGCAGCAAGGAACCAACCCATGTCATTTGGACACAGACTGAATTATTTCCAGGAAACCACACGGTCCGCCCCATCGTGAGGAACTGTGACCCTGCGAGCAGCTGTCTGTCTCTGTTTGTGTCTGCAGAGAGATTGGGTTTAAAGCATATAGACTGCAATGCCGCTGCAGAAACCTGCTGTCCCAGCATTGACTGAGATGCGACTCATGCTCTTAAAACATCCCACAAAGACAACAGAAGTTGCACCTGAATTTACTAAGCCAATGCCAATTTCTCCCGATATGTCTTAAGACTGATACTCCTGATTTTTTTTTTTTTTTGCGGTCACCATGTAGCAGATCTGGCTGATGAATGTGTAAAAATGTGAAAAGAACATTCTAAAATGGAAGTCCCAAATGCTTTGTAAAAAGCTTGATGTACAGTTTTGCAGTTGTTTCTATGACAGAAATATATTGATGAAAAAGCCTGCTTTTTAATTTTTATTTTAAGAAAATTTGAGGTGCAATTCCTGCCTGTATTTTCTCTTCAGGCTGTTCAATTGCAAATGTGTCTTTCCAAGGATTAAAACTATTTTTTTCTCTTTGGAATCAAATCATGTGCCTGTTTTTTTTTTTTCATGTAAATTAGGTCATGGTGAAGTACTATGCCATCTATTGTGAAATACTTAATCTATGAACTGTTTCCAAAAATAATTTTTATTACTTCTATATAGTCACGGTTTACTAGGGTTTTAACACACAAGAGCTCATCCCCAACTGTGAATGATATTCTAGATATGGCTTGAAACATTATACAATGTAACTGTGTGAGGTGTTTTTCTCACTATTATCATCCACATGGTGAAAATTGAAAAGCAGATTACTTAGAAAAGTAATATCACACCTCTCCTCTACAAGCCATACACTTTTAGGGTAATGTTCATGTCCGTAACACAAACAGTGCTGAATATGGTACATGCTTAAAGGGAGAGTTCAGAAAAAGTCAATTCTATCATTTACCGGTCCTCATGTTGTTTCAAACTTCAGTGAAACAAAAAGGTGAATTTTTTCAAAATATCTATTTTGTGTTCCTAAAGTCATACGGTCATACTAGAAAACAGAAACGACTTCCCTTTCAAGTGTTACAGATCGGAAACTTGGTTAATAACTCGTTAGTAATGTTTAGTTATAATTTGTTCCAATAATTTTCTATGAAACCAAAGAGTTTTCCACTGTACACTTTCAGAGTCCAAAAAGATTTTACTGATCCCTGATTTGTTCAAATTCCTGAGCAGTAGGAGTAATAATGATGATTGATGATTTGAGTTATTAGTTTCACAACAAAGTACTGTTTTGGTCATAAGCTTATAAGTGAAGTGACATACTGCCAAGTATGGTGACCCATACTCGGAATTCATGCTCTGCATTTAACCCATCCAACGTGCACACACACAGCAGTGAACACACACACACCGTGAACACACACCCGGAGCAGTGGGCAGCCATTTTATGCTGCGGCGCCCGGGGAGCAGTTGGGGGTTCGGTGCCTTGCTCAAGGGCACCTCAGTCGTGGTATTGAGGGTGGAGAGAGCACTGGACATTCACTCCCCCCAACTACAATCCCTGACGGCCCGAGACTCGAACCTGCAACCTTTGGATTACAAGTCCGACTCTCTAACCATTAGGCCACGACTTCCCCGTACTACTACAATCTACAAAATGTTATAACTAAAAATAAGAGCAATCATTTGTTTTCCATTTAGTACTACCCTGCAAAATCCTTTTACATAATGTTTATATAATCCACAAGACAAAATAATAGCTGAATGTATAACAATTACTGTACTTCATTCAAAAATGTAAATATGGTTAATACATAATGCTGTTGTTTTGGATAGTTTTTCCTGAGGAGCTAAAATTGCCCACTGTTCTTCAGAGAAATCCTTCAGGTCTTGCACATTCTTTGGTTTTCCAGCATCTTTTCCACCACCCATTTTCAACAAAGACTATGATTTTGAGATCCATGTTTTCCACACTGAGGATAACTGAGGGATTCATACATAACTATTACAAAAGCTGCAAACATTCACTAATAATGCATGAAGTAAACACTGTGCATTAAGACTGGGGGTGAAAACATTTGAACAGGATGATCCGGGAAAACTGTACTTATTTAAAGATTTTTTTTTTTTTTTTATTTATTTAGTACTGCCCTTCAGAAGCTACAAAAGATATTTGCAAGTTTCCCAGAAGACAAAAGTACAATTTATACCAGTTATCCTGCTAATGGACCCATTTTGCTTTCATAGTTGGGTAAACTTTCATAGTGGTGAATGGAAACTAAAACAAATACAATTTTTGTGTTCCTATTTGTTCCCAAAAAAATGCACAAAAGTTTTTCTTTGGCTTTCCAAAACTCACATCAATGTGTTATTAATGTTCAAAACATTTAAAAACAGTTGTTTTTTATTGCTTTTACATAGTTAATAATGATGTTAATAACTCTGGAAATGCATCGTCACAGTTGGTGAAAATGGCCTATTAAGGGTAGTCCTAAATAATATTTAATAAAAACTATTTTTTTAAATTATTGACATTTTTTAAATTATTGATGTCAACTGTGAATTAACATTTTTGAGCATTTCATAAATTCTCCCTTCTCTAACAAAATGCCTCTGTCATTGTAGTGGCCTCACGTTTGTGATTAACTAACCAACCAACCTCCTCTTCTCTCATTATTAAATCAAGAACATGATGCATAACAAGCCTTATCCATTGAGCATTGTGTGCGGATTCACTTCCGTCTGTACTCCCTCCGAGAAATATCTGGCTTTCACACTGGAGTTAGTGATTGGTCTATTGGTCCAGCTCCATATGAAATGCATTACTTCTGGTTTTCCAGCCATACAGGAGAGTTATCATTCACTGGAAGCAGACTGGAGCGGATTCCTCTCCACGGGTTGCTGCGGTGCCCAGAGAGGCACTAAATCAAGGTCAGAGTGAAAGGGCTCTTTGTGTGAACCGGGCCGGTCTGAGAGAGCGAGCCGGCTTCAATAGAGCCCTGTGATGCCACACAAAATGGAGGAGTGGGCCATGTGGACTATGAATCTGAGCACTCCTGATGCTCGTGGTTCACTTTCAGATCATCTGTTTCAATATACAGAAATGAGAGCATGTCATTTCAAAGAAGTTGTCGCAAAAACTTTTGGTTCTCGTTGGAGATTTCCTTTGCTCCATCTCGTTCTGCTTTATTTTTGACAGAAACACACCCATAATGTGTCCCAGTGAGTGGCCACAAATAGACAATTGCTTTTGCAGGTTGATCTGTGCTCAATGGAGAGTCTGAATTCCAGTCCAACGACAGCAGCTCTGGAATCGCTCACTGGGAAATGCAAACAGTGTTCCCATGACAACGCTGCAGTGCAGCAAACCCTCGCTCTGAGCTCCTACGAGGTGAAAGGGAAAAGAAAGGAAAAGAAGCGTGGTGGTCCATTTGCACCGGCGCTTCGAGTGTCTCGCTGGCGACGTTCTGTCCAAGTGCATCCCGCCCGCATTGTGAAGTATGTTTGCGGTTTATAGATAAAGATATTATAAGCTAGATAAGATATTCCCTCTGGAAGTAGACGCTGACCCTGATTCAACATTGCTACTGTTTAGTTGCTGATGTAGATTTATATATAAACTGAGGAAGTGGACCTATGCCCCAGTCACAATGATAAAGTTGCTGTGTCTTGCAAAGCGACCTTCCCCAAAAGCAAGCTTATCTGTTTTCTTGGACTGAAAATTTAAGGTATTAGATTAGAAATGGTTCACCCAAAATGTACAATTCTGCCATTATTAACAGGGAGGCGCTCACTCAGGAACACTTCGATTATCCTGCTTGATTCGTATGGATTACTTTTATGATGTATTTTTTGTGTAGACAATGACAGAGGCATTTTCTCAGAGAAGGAAGTATTTATGAAATTGTTGGCATAAACTGACAACTTTAAGACCAAGCAGAAACCTTTGTCTACTGGTGGTACTGTACAACCACTGTTTTCCAGATTTTTGGTTCACTAGATATGTCTATGTTTTATTAATACATATTTGCAGTGTTTTGCATGGTTAAACATTTCTTTCTTCAAATCTGTAAGATTGTAAAATGAAAAACGTATTTTTAGTGAAACTTGAGAGATTTCAGTACCTCCATTGAAAGTACATTTCACCACAGCTTTGACACTTCAAAAAAGTTCATAAAGACATCATAAAGTAGGGATGTGTGAGACTAGTCGACTGGTTGATTAACGAAAATGCTGCTGCTATAGTTGACATTGGAAGTGGGGAAAACATTATGAATGAAACTAACAAAGTTTTTGTTGACGTTTTTCATGTTATCTCCGAATAACGCCTAATAAAATAGTTTATATTTGCAGCGCTGCTTTGTTTACAGGAATAACAATGAAAACTACTGTACAAAAGTGCCACTTCTTGTCCACCTACTGTCAGAGAGTGAATCTGCATTTTCATTCATCCCGTCTCCTGCTTTTGTTGCCGTCAGTGTTGTACATTTTAACCATTTGATGGAAAATAAGAACACTTCGGATAAGGTATATGGAATTATTAGACTGTTTGATTCATGGTTTAAGTATTCCAAATGGATCGCATATACACACAATGTTTTGACTGTCTTCTGAGTGTTTCTTGTATTTAGACTAATTGACTAGACGGTTACAAAATTTCAGTTTAAATGACAATGAAATTAGTCGTAGCGTACCTCCCTACATTAAAAAAAAAATCAATATGAATTGAGCGGCTTAATCAAAGTGTTCTGAAGAGACAATATCGCACTTCTGTAAATCTGACTATAACCAGGAGTGTTATTCTTTTTTTACATTTTTAGTCCCTAGTAATGTAAAAGGTTGCAGACAGGCAAAATGAAGCCAAAATGTTTCACTGGTAAAACATATATACAGCTATAATGTAGGCTAATGAATTGCTAACCAGCCAAACCTTGATGCCTTGGCATAAACTGACCATTTCAAAGCCAAGCAGGAGCCTTTGGTTTTACAACCAATGTTTCCCAGACTTTTCGTCTATTAATATGTATTTGCAGTGTTTTGCAGCTGAACAATCAACACCAAGGAAAGTAAGTAAAAATGGCTTCCAAGCTCAACAAATCAGAAGGCAAATGACACATAGTTAATATTCATGAGCAAAGCTGTATATTTTGCCATGTCAAACTGCACACGCCCTTACTATTGTTGCTCACCCAGTTCACTCTAAGGTTGAGGTTAGTGCTGACAACAGACACAGTTTCCTGGCACCTAAATGCTATAATCACAATTAATGGTTCTGGTCCAAGTAATGTTAAAATGTACATCCAACCATACACATTATGAGAATACGGGAAACTATTCATTGAGAACATCCTTGGGGTGGACCGAATAAACATTGAGCGGTCAAGATATTTGCAGTAACAGCAAATAGCATGGCGACTTGGCAGCAAGAGGGCCAGAGAAGGAGCTGGGGGTCCCGGGGGAGAGGAGATGGACAAGCGAACAAAGCGAGTGATTGGTGCTCTGTGGGCCAGTGACATCTCTCCTGCAGGAGAAGTGGAGGAATGCTGGGAATGTGTTGACTTCACACATGTGCGCCCCCCGCAGAAGCCTGGCCCTCATGAGGGAGAGTCAATAGGAGCTCTGTGGCGTCTGCACGTGGCGCTTCCTCCAGTACAAACACTACGCCTCAGCCCAGAGGACACCCACCAGCTAGACCTTTGCACACAGACAAGAACAACATACATCTTGATTGTGAATATGAAAGCAAATGTCCTTATAGCACCTCAGAATATATAGTGAGTATTTTTCAACCCTGAGCACTGAGTGAGTGTTTTGTCTAGTAAGAATTTCTAAACTTGAATACAGGAACTGAAAATTGACTTCATACAGAAAAACTGGGACGGATCGACAGCATATTATTTATAACTAGCATTGTTAGAATGTTAGAATAGCATACTACCATACTATTTGGGCTGTTTCTACAGCACGTAGTCTTTATTCTGCACAGCCTGTGTAAAAATCTTTTAACGCATGGATTGGAATAGCCAGTATATTTACTAAATGAGCAATGCATTTCAGTCTACCCTGATGAAAAAGAAGTACATTAATTATATTGAATGTGCACTAATAGTGTATTTCAAAAGTATATTTAAAGAAAAAAAGCACTTGCAAATAAAATCGTATTAATAAAATAAAAGGCCACTTAAGTAATGACATACTTTTAAAAAGCGCACTCTGTAGCAATGTCAAAATAAAAGTATTACTTAAGTAGGCATCTTAAATCATTGTTTTAATATCTTTTAATATTATATTACTATAATATTTTGTAATGCTTCAAATGAGTGTACTTATTTTTATCACAGCTAAAGCACATTTAAAAAGTATTTGAGTATAATTTTAACTGTAGTGTGTTGTTTGATATTATATAGTTTAAATGTATTAAATTGAAACCTTATCATTAATTACAAATATACACATGACTTACAAGTTTCTATAAATGCTATAAATACAGTACACTTTAATTATATTTAAAAGACAATAGAATTAATTATGTAAATACATATAAAGATGTACTTAAGTCCTACTTAAGTGGGTCAGAAAAGCACTCTAAAGCTAACTGCATTTAACTTAAAATTATATATTTTTTTATTGCAATTATATGTATATTATTTCCATAGCACATACATTTTTTAAAGCATAGGTGTGAAATCATAAGTAGTGTTAGCCACATAATCTTATTCATGATTCATTCTTGATCAAATGCAAAAACATTTTTACATTGCTGAATTAAACATGCAACAATATGCTGTGAATTTTAATGTTTAGAATTTAAAAATGCATAATGCATCTGCTTCAGATGCTCGTTATAAAAAACAGTAGGCAGTATTCAGTGTACACTGCTCAGTATGCAGTGAGCAGTACACTAGTTTTCCATTCAAAATGTAGAGCCTCATTCATGAAACACTAGGGGAACGAATTGTTTCAATGAATAAATGCAACAATTTACATCACAATGGATTTACGAACCATTTATATACAAATTTGTTCCGCTTGTGTGCTCCATGAATGAGGCCTAAAGGCCTATTGTATACACTATATTTAAAAGAAATATTATCTACAAAAGCATTACCCAACAAGAGGATGAACCTCCAGAAGAGGTTCAAATGACAATGTGGTAAAAATAAATTTTCCAAATAGAAGGCTTGGATTAAAATGACAGAGCAATATGATAAAATGTTCCATAATAATCAGAGAGGAGGAATCTGAGAGCCCTCGCTGTAAATCACACAAGACTTGAGTCCTACGGGTTTGAGAGGAAAAAATAATTATTGTCTCTGTTATAACCTCTTTGCTTTGCCTTTTTTGCTGTTTTATTCTGTGCATATTTTTTTTACAGAAACACTACTGTGTGATGTATGCATACAAAATAGCTTGTGACAATCAATTAAGTACATAGTCTGAAATAGCAATTGAATGTGAAAGGCCAAAACCTAGCATGGAACTGAACGCTGAGGACTGGTTAGTGTTTTGTGATCTCAAAGTACATGAAAGTCTGGGGAATTATGTGAAGAAAGAACACAAACACTACACAAAAACTCAACTGCCCTTCAAATAGTCAAGGCGGCCTCACTTCTGTTTTCCCTTGTGAAAAAGAACTGCACTTAATTGTATTAAGTATGCACTTATAGTGTACTTCAAATCTTGATTTAAAAAAAATATATTTTCAGATAATATGGGCTATTAATCAATTAAAGGACACTTGAAGAGTGTACCTAAGGATACACCACTTTCATGACTATTTCTACGCCTCAGCACACTTAAGCACACTCAAGTGCACTTTAAATTAATGTGAAATTGCATCCTAAATAAATGTTTCAATATATTTTTTTCATGCTTTATAGAAGTACAATTATTATATTCTGCTCACTAACATACTAAAGCAGATGTAAAGTGCTTGATTATAGTTTTAACTGTGTTGTGTTATTTGAAATGGCAACTTTATCATCACAAATGTGTAATTAATTACAAATACATTTAACCTTAACTGTCACCGTCCCGTATACGGGGCACCTAACTTTACTTCAATATATTACCATTAAATCCTAATCTAATCATGACAAACTATATATCATTGGAAAGGTCCAAGACTCCTAAATAGATATTTCACCACTGTTTGTTATAAAAAAAAATATGTAGGAGCAGTAATAGATTAATTTATGACAAGAGCGCACCTCAAAACATATACACCATAATAGGAGCTCTGACCTTTGACACAAAAATTCTATTCGTTTCCTTTTTTTCCTATCACGTTTTAGTAATCATCATATATTATATATCATTTGAAAGCTTAAAATCTCAAAATTCATCCTGTGAAAACCGTTTTGAAATCGGATATTGCGTCACCATAGAAATGGTACTTTAAAATATTTTAGCGGGCTCCTCCCCCTTAGTGGGAGGTGTCATATTCTAAATGTATTACGGTCTTATAGAATCAAATTTTTTTATAATCTTGACAAAATACATATCATCGGAAAGGTCTGAGTCTCAAGATTCCATATTTGGTGTTTTTTTCGTGATAGGAGTAAGATTGAGAGAGAAATTGATCCATTTGTTACAGAAAAGTGCATAAAAATTTTGAATGGCACCCGGTGGCTGTTTGTGGTATGACGCCTAAACAAAATTGCATAGTAACCTCAATTTTTTTTATATCAACTTAAAATTTGGAACACAACATATTTAGACATATGGCTTTAATTTTATGCCAAATTTGGATTAAAATATATTTTGTAAAATATTTATTTTATATAATATATAATAATAATAATAGTATCGTACATGTTATTTACAGTAAATTTAAACTTTTATAACTTTTTTTTACTTTCGTTTTTTGAAATTATTTCACTTCGGCAATAATCTGCTGATTGTCTTCTTTAAAAGGAGACCAATCATAGGTCTGTATTCAAAAGCATTCATGAATTATTACAATTTAACCTTAAATAGTGCACTTTCAAAAAGTTTTTAAAAAGGGGGGGTGACAGTTAAGGGTTAAATACAGGACACAGATGTTTCAATACAAATGACATTAAAATATATTTTAGTTTATCACAAATGCTTGTCAGTACATTCAGCAGTTCCCTTTAACCATATTTCAAAGAACAATAGAAGTATTTATGAAATTACATAAAAAGGTGTACTTAAGATACTTAAGTGGGTCAAAAAAACAGTAAAGGTCACGTAACTGCATTTAATGTAAATTCTAAATATGACACATTTTCTTTTGATTTTAATTAACATGCATTTAAAGTGTAACATTAAGTTTGCACTTTCAAGTACATTCTTTTATTTCTGTAAAAAGAACTTTATGCTAAGTATGCAGAAGTGTGCATCTTTTTCATAAGGGTTATAAGGTGAAATAGTTTAATGTGTGAGTTTGTCTTTCCTGTGTTGACATAATCTCTGTTGAAACAGGAAGTTTGGGCTTCGCATATTGTAGGTGTGTTACTTTTTAAGATAGCCAATAGTGTTAAGCTTAGCTTGTAGCTATTTGTGTATGAAAGCACTGCATACATTTTTTAAATGAATTTAAATTCCAGCTACACTTCCACAGTTGGGAAAAGAAATAGTACAGAAAACTTTAACAAGACTGAAGACACTTCGGCAAACCACAATTTGCTACTTGCTGCATGCTAATCTGAGGCAGGTGCTTTGGAGTTTAGTGGTAAAGGATGTTCATTTTCTAGAAAAATTGCATTGTGTATGACAAGCATTTACAGAAATAGAATAGATAGATAGATAGATAGATAGATAGATAGATAGATAGATAGATAGATAGATAGATAGATAGATAGATAGATAGATAGATAGATAGATATTAACCATAAATGCTCGTCTTGCACATCTTCACGCATTAAGTAATCATGTTGGAAAGTCACGCACGGTTAGTTCGTCACGTGTGTACTTCGGGGCGAAAAACTCAATCTCATTTTCTCTTCCAACTTCAAAATCGTCCAAACATCGTTGTTTTACCTTTTTTGTAAAGGGTATTTGACTTTCTTTGCAAGTTCGCTTTGTAAACACTGCGCCGGTACTTTTCCTACGTCATGTGTGACCTTTCCAATGAGATTACGTAATGCATGAGGTTGGGCTGGTGCAAACAAGACAAGACATTTGTGGTTAAAAAGTATATACATTTTTATTGTTTTAAGAAAATGGCCAATCATTTTGTTAGATAAAACACTTATTCCTCGGCTGGGATCATGTAGAGCCCTTAAAGCTGCATTGAAACTGCAATTTGAACCTTCAATCCGTTGACTCCATTAGAGGTCCACGAAATGGAGAAAAATCCTGAAATGTTTTCCTCAAAAAGCTTAATTTATTTGCATCTGAAGAAATAAAGACATCAACATCTTGGATCACATGGGGGTGAGTATTATCAGGACATTTTTATTCTGGAAGTGAACTTATCCTTTAAGAATCTTCTCAGGATTCTTCAATTCTTCAATTCCTTCTCAGGATTCTTCAAATTCTATTTCAGAATTTTAACTACTGTACATAGGGCCTTTAAAGGAACGATTCACCTTCAGTTGCTGGTCCCCACTGACTTACATAGTATGAAAAAAAAAACAATCTCAAAAGTCAATCTCTAACCATTTTGAAACTTATAATGCATAATAAATCATCCATAGGCTTATCAGTTCACATCTGCTATTTGCTCCAGGAAGTCTGCCAGTGCTGTTTTTATTGGGCCTTTTCTGATCTGAACTCAAATGACAAATACGTTTACGAGTATGTGAAATCAAACTGAAAATCATGTCACACAGGATTTACAACCTTCCTCTTCTGCCATTGATTTGCACCCAGTCTTGCTGTGTGTTGAGCTTCTGTCACCTCACATGAGTGAATGGAGTCATATACGTGGGATCTGTAAGCAAACACACAGGGTATAGGGCCCTTGAGAACGGCCCTCTCAGCACCCCCAAAAGAAGCTGTGTCTAGATGAGAGAAGAGGAAGATGTTGGACAAACACACTACCAAAGGCAATTCTGTTTACTCTTCACCCTCCCCCAGTCGCCATTTGCTAAAAGCTGGCAGTGTCATTTCAGTGGCCCCATGGCAACAGGAGAATATGTCACTGGGGTAAGTACTTTCTCATGATGTCATGAATTCATTATCTTGGCACAAAGAAATACTGCATTGTCTGGTGCTCTGATAAGCCTCCTACCAGGGAGGGGACTATTTATGATAACTTCAAATGATGCTCCTTTATATCAAAATGAATCTGTCAGTTAATGAAATTATATTGTTTATTGTAGGTAAACAGAAGTCACACAGGGCGTGATTTTTTCCCACACACCCTTGTATGAATAATAGTAAAGTAAAGCCACAACATACACAACAGTGTTCAGATCTTCTTTTTTCCTGACAAAATCAATTTAATGCAATATTTCTATCTGCTGAATGTAAGCTTTTCTATGTTCCTAGCTTGCCTGCTGCACTGGGGACATCACATGCATGTGTGAGTCATGCATGTGTGAGAAAATTATGAAAATAAATCTAGGACTTATTTGATTGTTAGATTTTAAATCAGCAGGGTTGAGGCATCAAAAGTAACTAACTAAGCTGTCTTATGGATAGTAGCTTTAATATTATTACTGAAATCTTATTAGTAATTACTTACAATACTAGTTAATGTCAAAAGTAATATTATTACAGTAACTAAATTACAAGTAACTCGTTACTGCCCAACACTGAAGAGGGAGACCTTCCAGAGTGTTATCAGCATTCAGTTTAAAAACCAGCATCTCTGATGGTATGGGGGTGCATAAGTGCATACGGTATGGGCAGCTTGCATGTTCTGGAAGGCACTATGAATGCTGAAAGGTATATAAAGGTTTTAGAGCAACATATGCTCCCCTCCAGACGACGTCTATTTCAGTAGGACAATGCAAAACCACATACTGCAGCTATTACAACAGCATGACTTCATAGTAGAAGAGTCCGGGTGCTGAATTGGCCTGCCTGCAGTCCAGATCTTTCACCTATAGAGAACATTTGGCGCATCATTAAATGAAAAATACGCCAAAGATGACCACGAACTCTTCAGCAGCTGGAAACCTATATCAGGCAAGAATGGGACCAAATTCCAATAACAAAACTCCAGAAAATCATAACCTCTGTGCCCAGACATCTTCAAACTGTTTTGAAAAGATGGTATACCGTGGTAAACATGCCCCCGTCCCAACTATTTTGAGACCAGTAGCAGGTATCAAATTTGAAATGAGCTCATTTTGTGCATAAAATTCTAAAATTTTTCAGTTTAAACATTTGTTATATCTATGTTCTATTGTGAATAAAATATTGGCTCATGTGGTTTGAAATTCTTTTAATTTTCATTTTATTCAAATTTAAAAAACGTCCCAACATTTCTGGAATTCAGGTTGTAGTTTAATAAGTTACAAGTACTTCTTTCTTACACACACCTATATATAGTTTTGCTTCAGAAAACACTGATTTATTAACTGGGGTCATATATGGATTACTGTTGTGTTTGTTTAGCATGGATTTAATCATCATTAAGGAACCCATCCAGTTGCACTATATGGACTAACAGAGATAAATTATTTTTCTAAAAATTGTTGTTTCTGCTCCAAAGAAGAGTTGCTTTGTGGGTGAAATATCCCTTTAAAGGAGCACTCAGTAGTTTAGTGCTAATTTAAAAAGTTTCACCCATTAAGAAATAACTTGTGCATGCACATGAAATGAAGAAAGCTCTCTTTCATAATAGTTTTCTAAGAAGAGTTATATTTATATTTATAAAATTAATAGTCCTTGATTCTGATTGGTAGAGCCACGTTCAAAGCTGTTAGAAATTACAAACATACACCTTTGTTTCTGCATTTATGTTTTGCTCGGCAACCAAAACCATTTCTGAGGAACTACATTGTTTGGCGGAAGAATAATATCAATACATTTTATTTGCTGCGTTTTTATTTTGTGAAACCTTGCTACGTATATGAAATAGCTGTTTTATAAAAGCAATAAGCCCCGTGAAGCCTTGGTTTACATTGAATCTATAACATTTAAGGAGGCACTCTGTTCCGCATCATGTCAAACAATGCCCCTTAGCTGTTATAAATTCACTGTAAACCACGGCTTCACGGTGCGGTCAACGTGTATTTCACCACGCTGAAATAGCCTGACACGCGGAGGGAGTCCTCAAGCTCATTATCTGCACCGCTGTAGATACGCTAGTACACTCTAAAAAGTGATAAGTTGACTTAACTTAAACAATTTTTAGGAAACCCTAATGATAATAATAATAAAAAAATAAATAAGTTAAGTGAACCTGACAATTCACTTAACTTAATTTTTTAAATTATTATTT
This sequence comes from Barbus barbus, assembly GCF_936440315.1. Taxonomy (NCBI): domain Eukaryota; kingdom Metazoa; phylum Chordata; class Actinopteri; order Cypriniformes; family Cyprinidae; genus Barbus; species Barbus barbus. The sequence goes on along the minus strand of NC_136731.1, from coordinate 21,211,003 downwards.
ACTTTTATTTAGGCAAGGGGTTTCCTCAATTTTTTTAAGCTAAGTCAACTTATCACTTTTTACAGTGTAGCGTAGAGTTGTTTGCTAACACCAAGAGCGAAAATAAGACAATTAAATATTATTATCGTGTTTAAGCAGCAGAGACAATGGGAAAATCAGTGCATGTACGACTTAAGAAGCAGAAAAAGCTCTGAAGGCAGAAGACAAATGCAAGCATAAACACTGGTACGGAATAGCAATGTTAAACAACAGGTAAGTTAAGTTAATTCTTTAAAACTCGCTAGTATCAGTGGCGTCGATAAATGACAGTGCCATCGGTAGTCAAATAGACGAAGAACAGCGGTACTAACACTAGCTAACTACAGGATAAACTTTTAAGATGTGCTGTATGTCCTATTATTCAGGTAGCTAAATCAACAGTTCAACCAACCACAGCAAGGATGGAGTGCATTGACGTGGCTGTGTTCATGTAACGTTATTGAATAGAGTGTTTGGGGCAGATTAGCTAACTAGGTAAATAGCTCATTTGAGAAGCTAATTTAACTTGCGCTTGGAAGATGACAGTGAGCAAATGTAAGCATGTTAATAGATGAGAATGAGATGGATTGTAAGAAACAGATTTCATTATTATTCAATGTCCTATTAAGAACCACAAATGACATAATTGGATTGGATTGGATTGGATTCAATTTATTGTCATTGCACATGTAGGTACAAGGCAACAAAATGCAATAGAGAAGAAGAATACAGCACAACATGAGGAAAGAAAGGAGAAAAAAATAATCCTCACACTATGCTCCTAAACGGGAGTACAGTGTGAGAACAGACAAAAATCTCAGCATAGAGCACAATCAATACAGGAACACACAACTTGCAGTAGGGTGAGAGTAATCCAGTTCAGACAAACAGCCATCTGGTCTGCAGCCATTACAGCGCCAACACAGACCCGTTTATCAGACTGATGGGAAGAAGCGGCAAAGGCGTTGGATTGGGGTAATGGGAGGTGAATGAATATCTGTATGTATGAGCGTATGAGTGTGTGTATGTGTAAGTTCGTGTGCCTAGAGATCCGCCGTGCTGGTACTCCAAACAAGTTGTCTCAGTACGCAGATTTGTGGTGCGACATAGCAATTGCCATGGAAACGACCTTGGCCGGAACCCAAACGCTCGACAATCACAAGGTGTCTGTTGAGGGGGGAGGGAAGAAAGAGCGTCTCCCTGCAGCATTCATCCGGGGAGTTAGATTCCAGAGCAACCTTGTCAAGCTGTCTGTTGTTTTGGGAAGCCGAAAAGAGATAAGATTGTTTGGTCTTTGGGCGAACAGCTGCCTTCTAAATTCACATCTATTCTCATTGTCCATTCTGATCTCCTTGTCCATCAATTTTCCTTTCCAAAGCCGAGAGCCGTGATCGAATCCATATTGCGGTTAATAGTCTCTGTCTCAGAGCCAACCGCTCTGCCCACTGCTTCAATCATGACGGGCAGCCTTGTGAGGTTTTGGACAGCTGTTCCCGTCTCCTGAATTCTCCGATAACAGGGCAAAGCCTAATCCAATCAGCAGAAACCCAGTTATCATGGTTCCGAATAGGTAGATGTCTTCAATGTCCTCCACGGAAAGAGCCGCCAGACACACGACCCGCCACCTCTCCCATGCGTCCATCGTGTAGCCAGCTGCGAAAGTCCCAGCAGGACACTTGGGTTCTCCCGATCCCAAACGTCTAGTCAAGAAGATGGTGTCAATTGCGTTAAGAGACCAGTTGATCAGATCCATAATTTCGGTTTTGTAGAATAGTGCAGAGAGAGTCTCTTAAGTGTTAGACAAGGACAAGACGAGAGAGCAAGCAGGGGAGATAAGGGTAGGGAGAGGAAGAAAATGCGACCGCCTTCGCTGAGAGCCAAACGAGAAGCAACATAACAATGACATTTTAGTCAATGAAGCCCATTAAACGGGGGTTAGCAACTGTCCCATTTTAGAATGTCTGATCTCAATAATTACGCTAACATTTTTTTATTATTATTATTTAGAATAAATCACAAAGCTCTGTTGATTAAATTTTTAACCAAAATAAAATAAAAAGTTTGCCGTTCAACAAAAGCACTATTATTGAAATGAAAATTGAGTAAGTGATGCCACAGTTGTCGTTTTGATTGAGCTACTCCTTTAATCAACTGCATTGGTGTCAGTTTAGACTTGAGATTCTCCCAGATCTTAAATCTGATGAGCGTACAGACATTAGCATTTGTAGAGAAACTATGTCTCCATTAATTCAGAAGTAGGCATCTCTTACACACTTAAATATCAGCGTCTGAGTCTGTCTGCAAAGCCGGCTGTTTGTTCAGATTAAAGAGCGTCTGTGGTGTTACGCGGCTCTAACACACTCCCTGGCAACCAGAGCGGCCCACCCTGACCCAGACCATTTCATCGAGGATGTGAGTGGACCTGAACTAACCCAGGATAAATTCAGTCATTAGAATAAGGGCAGATGGGGTCATAGCAGTGTCACGCAAACAACAGCCATTGTGAGATGACAATGTTAGTTTGGGCTCAGCAGGAAACAGCAGGCGGACAGGCTGTGATGATGGATGGATCTCTCCGTGGCACAATGGACGAGGAGATTGATAGATGGAAAATGCAGACGGAGGGCCACACAGAGGTGGATGTGAGAGTGATGGAAAGGTGGGGGTTGAAAGACATTGACAGAGACATTGATGTCAGTCCACAGATGTGTGTGCGAGATTGTCATAGAACGGGTATCTTCGTTTTGAAAAGATACATATTATCTTAGGTGTAGATATTGTGGATTAAAGTAAAGCAAAAAAGGCTGTGGTTACAGTGATATTACCATGGTGAAAGGGTATAGTTAGGCATGACACAAAGCAGACAGATAAAATACCGTCAATAAATAAATAAATTAATTAATTAAAAGGGGGAGAGAGTAACAAAGTTTTTTTTTCATAAGCATATATAAAGTTATAATAATAGATAATCCATTTATTTAAAAAAAAAAACACACACACTACTGTTCAAAAGTGTGGCGTTAGTAAGGTTTATAATGCTCATTAAGGCCGGTAAAACAGTATTTTTTATTTATTTATTTTTTTAGAAATTAAATATTTTTCAAATTCAAGTAATTTATTCCTATCATGGCAAATCTGAACTTTCAATAACCATTACTGTAAAAAAGCCATGCTTTACAGTGATATTACCATGGTGAAAGGATATAGTTAGGCATAGCACAAAGCAGAGATAGAATATATTAAATGAAATATAATATAATACAATAATATAATATAACCAATAAACTGATTTTTACAAAAGATTTGAATGTAGCTCATTCATAATTGTTTGAGCTGCTTCTTTTTTGGATGTTCTAACAAGTCTGAAATGTGTAGCAAATCCTCCAACTTTGTCTCAGCTACTAGAAACAGACAGCAATAGTGTCATCTCATACAGGAAATCAATCTCTCAGTGTCTCACCTCTCTGCCAGGAAAGACTACAAATTACTTCTGTTAGTCATGTAGGCTGCAAGCCAAGTGCAAACAGGTTCATTGGCCTCTATATGCAATCACTGGATCACCTGATGGAATTCAGGCCTGTTTTTTTCCAGCACAACAAAAGAGCTCTGTTTTCAGACACTCTCCGCAGTAAGAGGTAACAAAATAAAGATTTTGAAAAATATATTTCCAATATGTGTTTAAAAAAAAGTGGCCATTTATTTGGTCTGTTTTGAACAGAGAAGCCTATGAATAAAATACATATTATTATTATTAATGTATCAGTCGTGGCCTAATGGTTAGAGAGTCGGACTTGTAACCCGAAGGTTGTGGGTTCGAGTCTGAGGTCCGGCAGGGATTGTAGGTGGGGGGAGTGAATAACCAACACTTTCTCCACCCTCAATACCACGACTGAGGTGAGACCCTTGAGCAAGGCACCAAACCCCCAACTGCTCCCCGGGCGCCGCAGCATTGGCTGCCCACTGCTCTGGGTGTGTGTTCACTGCTGTGTGTTCACTGGGATGGGTTAAATGCAGAGCACAAATTCTGAGTATGGGTCACCATACTTGGCCACACACCATTTCCCTTTCCGTTTTTATTTAATTTACTCATATTTTTTAAATGTATGTGTTTTGTTTTGTTTTGTTTTATTTGTTTGTTTTTTTAATTTAAAGTTAATAATAACAATAAAAAATAAATGTATTAAACAAACAAACACTACCGTTTGAAAAAAATGTTATGTGTTTGTCTCTTGTGTTCACCGAGGCTGCATTTATTTATTAAAAAAAATAATAATTAATTAAACACTGTAAACAGAAAACTGAAGTCCTAATGGGGTTTTTTGAAGCCTTAGAAATGGTCTGTCCCACCGAGGCTTCAAAAAACCCTATTAGGACTTCAGTTTTCCCCTGAGACATAGAACCAATCTGAAATCACTATTTTAAGAAAAAAAGTTCTGCAAGAAGCCATTAGTTGTTTAAACAACCAAGAGCAAAAGCTCAAGCCAACACCTCCAGACAGGACATGAGTAATATCTGCTAGAAAGTGTCAGGTCAGAGATGTGTCACAAAACAGCAACTTATCAGAAGCATTGAGCCATGGACACGATTAGATCATTATCATTACACCATCTATGGTGGGTATCAGTGTGATGACAGCTCTATGATCAGAGACAAGTGTGTGTGACAGCTGAATCATCAGCTGTAGAAAGAATGGCTGAGCAGAGGGAAAGTACATAATACAACAGTCACACCCGTGCGCACACACACACACACACACACACTGTCAGTGGTTGCTGCACATATGCACAATCCAGACATTTATAGTCTTCACGAGAGCAGCAGTACCATCTCATCATCCCTTGAGAATGAGCTCAGGCAAGGAGAACGACTAAAGGAAGCAAACAATGATGATTTCTAGGTGTTTAAATACAGCAAGTGAAAGAGTAAACGCAATAAGCTGTATTTTAGGAGCACAGGGTAAACAAAAGTGATGGGGCTGTAAATCATTGAGATTGTCATGATTGAATCTCATGAGAAGATAAAAGGATTTTTTTCACATGGCAAACTCGGTGTAATGTTTTAGGAAACTTAATTGCAATGTAGCTAAAATGTATTATTGTTTAAATGTATGAAAAACTTGATTTTGGCTATTTTAGTAAGATTAATAAAGTAAATTTTTGTTTATTGCGATTTTTAAAAACTTTTTGATCTAAAGGTTTCTTCAGCAGATAATGTAAATTGTGCTTACATATGAATTTCATTGAAATGTATTTGAATTTAAAAATATATAGTAGATGAAAAGCAGCCTACAAGATGTGTTGAGACTCTAGGAAATCTCAGTCTTTAATAGCACTTAGCCAGTGTTTCTGGCCTTCTGTTTTGAATGATTTTCTCAGATAAAGAGTCATTTGTGAGCATATTTCTGGCTGTGTTGTTGAGTGTAGTGCTCTGCAACTCTGAACGCAGCCTCAGATATATTCACTGACTGCCCGAATGCCTGGCTGCTCAAACAGTTGTTGCAGTTTGCTGCCATGAGCTCAGATTGATTACGGGTGGACAGACGTGCCTCTTAAACTGGAAAATGTGCTGACAAAAAATTCCCTCAACCTCTGCTATCTATAACATGAATGGCTGCTCAGGAATGTCAGATGCCATGAATACCCCACTTACAAAGATAATGTGAGTAAGCGGAAATGTTCTATAAGTAAACTCCAGGAGGACCTACTTTCGGTCCATATATATATATATATATATATATATATATATGTGTGTGCTTTGAATTGATCAAAGGGGACATTTAACACTTTTAATTTTATTAAGAATTTTTTTTTTTTAACTAAATGGTTTTTATTTGAACTTTCTATTCATCAAAGAATCCCGAGGGGGGAAAAGACAAAAAAAAAAAAAAAAAAAACATTATTTGTTCCCAAAATATTAAGGAGCTGTTTTCAACATTGATAATGATAACTGTTTCTAGATCATCAAATCAGCATATTAGAATGATTTCTGAAGGATAATGTGACACTGAAGACTGGAGTAATGAGGCCGAAAATTCAGATTTGCAATGCAGGAATAAATTGCATTTTAAAATATATGGTTTAATTATTATTTTTTTAACATATACATTTTTCATTCCCAGAATGTTGCACGGTTGTGTTTTTTTTTTGTTTTTTTAAAAGAAGCTAATGTGCCCCAAACATAGCAAAAGACAAAACAGGTCATGCATTTTTCAAGTAAAAAAAAAACTCACTGTACCACATGACCTGTCGTGACTTATTAGTTTATTAAATAGGGCTGTTTTTTCCTCTCTCTTTGAACACATTTTCATCACAGCTAACTTCTGTAAATTCTTGCACTCATGCCTGTTATGACACAGGATATTGCATCATTATCAGCTATTAACCCAGGATTACTTTACAGGTCACATCTGAGATCGAATTATAATTTAGAATTGGGTTGTTATAATGTACTAATTTTGAGTTTTGTCAGAGAGTCATCTTCAAGTTCATTATTTATGTTTACTGATTCACATTTTATGATCAAAACATCCAAGTTTCCAGGTACTGTGACATTGCTTTTTCAGTTCTCAGAAGCAATTTCTGTATTTAAATCCAGACAGTTTTATATAGATCCACTGCGCCCTCTAGTGGCTGAGGGATCAGACGGCATAAGCCAAGTTATGATGATTTATTGCTATAAAATGTTATAGACAGGAGGATTTTTGGAGGGAGGCTTCAAATATTTATCGTCTTCAAAAAAGTCTCACACACATACATACAGAGTACATATTTCATGCCCAAAAGGACAAGGAGTTTCTCAAATTTCCGAGCATAACAAATGAAGGTTTATGATGTGGCCTTGAGATGGCAGCCATAACTAAAGCTAAGCATCACATAAAAGCCACTCACTGCACAGCTCCAATTTCAATTCATAATTTTTATACAGTGGTGACCATTAATCAAAGATGCCCAAACTATTTAGCTGATGCATGAAAATTCAAGTTTCGCACAGCATTTTCAGTGAAATATGATTTGGATCTTTAATTTACAGATTACAACAGCCTTTTGGCTTGAATTTAACAGACTCAAATATAATACATTTTCTGCTAGTAAATAAAAAATAAATGTATGTTTCACAATACTATTTCAGTCTTTCTACTTCAATGTGTTATTGAATATTTCCGAATATTTTCAGTGTTCCAGTTAACCAGTTCCCTAAAAAAAAAAAAAAATTCTGTCATCTCACAAATAAAAAATTTTCACTTTGCATTTTGATTCCAGTTAAATAAGTGGAGCTATAGAAATCATTCAGATTCATTGGAAACTAATTCAAACTGGAAACGGTCAAGTTGATTTGGGCAAATGTAGTAGGTAATCCAGGAACTCCATGCATACAGAAAAAGCATGCACTCATTATACATACTGTATTAATCTAACCTAACCCAGGGTTCATGCTGCGTTTTGGGGCAGATCAGCCAGTGATGCTGCAGAGCACACAGTGTGAGCAGATGAAAGACGTAGTAAATTATTAATAAATGCCCATTTTAAAAGCACACTATAGTTTAAAAGGCCTTTGCCAAATAGAGTGGAGCCATCTAAGCATTTTTTGTCCACTAAGAATAAGTTTGTTAGCTAAACGATTCTGTTGTATGTAGCAATAATTAAATCTAAGTGTCAATGTTGTGTGGATTAATGTGATGTTTTTATCAGCTGTTTGGACTCATTCTGACGGCACCCATTCACTGCAGAGGATCCATTGATGCGCAAGTGATGAAATGCTAAATTTCTCCAAAACTCTTCTGATGAAGAATAAACTCATCTACATCTTGGATGGCCTGAGTGAGAGTACATTTTCAGCAAATATTCAATTTTGGGTGAACTAGCCTACTCCTTTAACAAAAGCCTTTATTGGTTCAAATCTGTAACACAACCTTTTATTGCTTAATATATATTATTAGTCATTTTGATTCAGTTTCAAAATACAGTGCAAAAATAATTAAAAAGTCATTCAACAATTTACTTTTTATTTTCATCCACAAATAAAACAGTAACGAGTCATTTCACGATTGGAATCACTTCTACAGCAGAAGCATTACTTAAACCAGACTATACAGAGCAACCTCAGACTGAAAGATACATGACTGAAGCTCTGGGTGCTGCTAATAAATTACAGGTCGGCAATAGGCTTGTGTGGCCAGTATGGATGCTTTGCCTTGTCCAGCTTGGTCTCTGGGAAGGTGTTGTTGAGATCGTCTATGGTCATCTGATCGAAAGGAATCATGTTCCTAAACTTCTCAAGCTGCCAAAGACAAACAGTCAGATGGGGGGGGGGGGGGGAAATCATTCAGATGCTTCATTTTGAATTTGATCAAATCCAATCATTTTATTTATGGGCAAAGTTTTACTTATAAGCACAGCCAGACATAATTTGGTTTTGCGACAAGTTTCAGACACACTGAGCAGCTAATGTGCATTTTTGTGCAAGCGTGTTAAATATTAATTGGGTCAGCAAGCAAACATTATTTATTATAAATACATGACATGGGTTCATGTGCTTACCTGCACTTTAGACTAATTTACTACGACAGATTGTAATAAACTGCTAAATGACTTTATCAACACATTTAACATGATACAGTGACGCTGCAGGTTAAACTTACCGCCTTCTCATACTCAGCAATGCGAGCTTTAGATGCTTCCAAATAAGCAGCTGCGGTTTTGTTCTGAAATGTATCAAGAGACACAAAGTAATATGAGAATGACCTAAAAAAAAAAAAAAAAAAACTGATGCAATCAGTTATTAAAATAATGAATTTGGCCTAGTACAGTAAAACTACCTGTATTTACAGAGCAACATATTGACCTGCTGTTAAAATTGTCAAGTTTGATTCAAAATTCTGATCACTTCAATCATTAATTTGCATTATCACTCAAAAATACACTTAATAAATACACTGAAGTATTAAAATGTCTAAACTAACTGTGGGTAATTTTGCTGTTTATTACCATGTATTGTTATATAGGCGTATATAAATGAAAAGGAACATCTTTGGTGTATTCATTTAATTAATAACAGTGTGGAAAGCATGCACTGTTTACTAATAATAGGTTAAAGTGGCCATTGGGTCAATATAATGGATCCCCCGTGAGACCAATTCAATACACAACCAACATCAACCAATTGAGAGCAATTACATAAACACAAAAAAAAAACCTTTAGCTGAAGTATGACAAGAGACTCACAGATTCCTGCTCCAGGGCATCAATCTTTGCTGTCTGAGTGTCCACTGGCTCAGGGACCATCAATGCAGAGAACTATAGATTGAGAAACAGAAGCCTATAAGACACATAGCAGAGCAAAAAAACTGAGAAACTCAGCAACCACTGGATCTCACCTTCTTCTCAAACTCATCCACCATGCCTGCTTTGGCCACAACACTCCTGTAGTGACTCCAATCGATGGTAGCTGGTTTCTCTGGCAAGGATGCAAGTCTGCAAGTAAAAATAGTTCAGCGCAAATAATAATTGACTTGTTTGATAAAATTTCAGTTCAGCAAAATCTATATCTAAATCCAAAAACCTGTGTGTATTTCAGCATTTATTCACACGACAGTTTGGAAGATTTTAATATTTTTGAAAGTTGTCTCTTCTGCTCACCAATGCTAGATTTATTTAATCAAATATACAGTAAATCAGTAATATTGTGAAATATTAGTACAATTTAAAATAACTGTTTTCTAAGCAAATCTAATTTAAATATAATTTATTCCTGTACCATTACTCCAGTCTATAGTCACATGATCCTTCAAAGAAATCAATCTAATATTCTGATTTGCTGCTCAATTATTAACAATGGCTCTTATTATTATCAATGTTAACAGTTTTTGCTGCTTAATACTTTTTTTTCCCAGGATTGTTTGATGAAAAAGTTCAAGAGAGCAGCATTATTTGAAATAGAAATTTTGTGTTACACTATATATGTCTTTACTGTCGCTTTCGATCAATTTAATGTGTCCTTAATGATTAAAAGTATTAATCCTGAATGGTAGTGTATCAGTTTCCACAAAACTATTAAGCAGCACAATCTGTTTTTGGGAGCAAAAAATTTAAATTATTTTTTTTTTTTTTTATTAATTTTTACAATACAATACAAATTGTATGTATATAGCACAGTTTAAAAACAACCGGAGTTGACCAAAGTGCTTTACAACATACAAACAATAGGCAAATTTAAACAACAACAGAGAGAGAGGAAGAGAGGGGGGGGGGGGAACACCTTTTTAAACCAATATAAAACTTAAATATTCACAGAATATACACAAGCTATAAAAATGTGTGGTGTTCCAAGAGCAAGGGTAGAGACAATTTGTCATGGAATATCTAACACCAACGAGAAAAAACAGGTCTTTAGAGTGGATTTAAAAACAGACATGTTTGGAGCAGTTCTGATGCGAGAGAGGAGACTATTCCAAAGTTTTGGGCCGACAACAGAAAAGGCACGGTCACCTCTTGCTTTTAGCCTTGTCCTAGGAACATGCTGCAGGTCAGAATTAGTAGATCTGAGCGATCTCGACAAAGCATGAGGCTGTAACAACTCGGTTAAGTACAGTAGGGCCAGATTGTGAAGCAATTTAACAACAAACAGTAGAATTTTAAAATCAATTCTGTACTTTACTGTAAGCCGCCAATGAAGTGAGATTAAAACCGGTGTAATACTATCGTGTTTGCGCTTTCCAGTAAGAAGCCGAGCTGCTGTGTTCTGGACCAACAACATTTTTGCCTAATATTGTCTGAACAACAGAACTCGCTCTGACTGGACTGAAACAAACTTTGAAACCAGCCTTTTTGCAGAAAAAATATTTGAAACAAGATGCACAAATACCGATTTAATATCTTGAGAAAGAAGAATTGCTAAATAATGCACAGAAAGCTTTAGTCAAGTTTTTTTCCCCCCGACATACAGTACACTTATTACCAGGACAGTCCATTGACCTGCACCTGACCTATGGCGTTTCGCTCAAGGGCACAATGATGATGGTTTATGTATCGCCCCTTGATGGTTCAAAACAAAAAAACAACCAGCACAGCTTTGAAACCACTAGGGTAATAAACTACGTGCTAGTACAAATTGTGTAGTCGAAGTCCTTCTGGTAGAGCAGCAGTCAAGACTCACTTTGCAGCGACTGAATCACTGCGGGTCTTCAAGCTGTTGAACATGGCTCTCTGGTTTGGTGGGACCCTCTCCGCAAAAGCCATCCAGTCAATGGACTTCATAGCTGCACGGCGACCTGCCATCTCTCTGCTCCTGTCAAAACATTTCATGCAGACATGGTTATTAAGAATCACAAAGACCTTTCACACGCTTAGCAAACTGGACCAACTGCATGCAAAGCAAATTGTAGGGCCAGCTGGTGTAATAAGACTTGAAATATTTGTATAATATATTTATTATTATTTTGAAGCCAAGCACTTAATGTTATCCAGATTAACATACTCAACATGTACATCTAAGCAGTCACAGAACACCAACATACACTGAGAAAGACACCCGCCGGGTGGCTCTAACTTAGCATAATGAAAAAAGGGGAAAAAAAACAGGATTCGCATTTAAAAAGATTTCATAAAGTTAACTGTTCTCCGTTTTTAGCAGAAATTAGGTTAACAATAAGAACATCTGCAACGAAAAACCTGTACACAAGTGAACAAGACAAGGTCAGCGTGCGACTTATAGAAGATAAACACAAATATAACCACCCAAAACCGCGCCATTTCTCATAAACAGGGAAGATAAAGCTTAATGTTTATTATTTATTCAAATGAAAACAAACAGCGTTGTAATATTTGTCAAATGACTGAATTTCGACACGTACTTACTACTCAAGGATCAAGCCGCTGCAATGACAGAAGCGTGATGTCCGCCGGATTGAGAGCGCAAGCTGCGCTCGCTGCTGACCCCCAGCGGACTGGAGACAACACGACACTGCGGCGCCCCCCTCACACTAGACGGCGCCAAACACACATAGCCTTCATCAGCACTATAGTTCGTGTAGCTCTAGACAAAATGTACTTTTATCAGAACAAAATTCTAGTCAATTCGCCAACTCTTTCAAGTTTTTTAAGTTTTCATAGGAAACTAGAGGTTTGCACACATTTAGTCAAAAATATGAAAATAATTAGGCATTTCATAATGTTATTAAACAATTTTATATCATAATGTTATTTACAATTTTAGCTACCTTTATGGCAACTGTGGTGTTGCTGTTATTTTAAAATCTTAATAAATTGTTGTGGGACATCCCTCGATACGAATCAAGTGTCATTTTTATTTTTGTATATCGAAGCTATGTTTACCATGCTCAAATGTTATGGTTATGCTAAAGGCTATGTCAACATTTTTCCAAAACACTAAACAAAACGAAAAAATCAGCTGTTACAATAATTGGATGAGTCAATTGATGAGTCAATTAAATACTATTTAAATAGGTAAAACCTTCCATCAGGAGACATCTGATGTCAATACTGCCTACATGTTTTTTTTTTTAAGAATTATTTACATTTACACTAAACCCTTTCAGTGTTCAGCTGTCCCATGGCGTGTTACGTTGGCTAATTAGTTTCTGTATGCGGATGACGTAAGTCTCCTTGTTTGCTATTTTAAGGCAGCCATTTTAACCTGTGCTGGTCTTAAATTTCACCTGTGGCCTTCTGCCTGTCTGTGACTCTCATTGATTCTCTGGGGCATTCTAGGAAGTAGTGAAACAGGTCCCATTTCCATGAAAAGGTGATTTTCATGGTAAATTTCTGTATCATTTTTGAACTGAGATAAAAATTGTCTTCAGAAAAGGAACAGGGTTGGTAGTTGTACAGTTAACTTACAGTTTCAGTTCCATTTTATATTAGCCTACAGGCTTTGTTATGAAACTTCAAGATGCTTTTGAGAAAATATCCGCAAAATATCCACATATCTTTGCTTGTCTTTGCAGAGTTTCTCCTGAAAGTATAATGCCAGTTTCGGATCTGCACTGATCGAGTCAGGCACTTTGACCCTTCTGCTTGTCTTGAAGCGATGCTTAAACGCCTGACTTCTTTTTCTGCACTTTAAATATATATATATATATATATATATATATATATATATATATATATATATATATATATATATATATATATATATATATATATATATACAGGTGCATCTCAAAAAAATTTTAATATTGTGAAAACATTTAAAAAAAAAATTGTAACATTTCAAAAAGTGAAACTTTCATATATTTTAGATTCATAACATGTAAAATAAAATATTTCAAAAGTTTTTTTGTTTTAATTTTGATGATTAGAGCTTCCAGCTCGTGAAAGTCAAAGATCAGTATCTCAAAATATTAGAATATTTACATTTCAGTTTAAATAAATGACCATCCCTACAGTATAAATACCAGGTATCGCTTGTTCTTTGAAACCACAATCATGTTGAAGACTTGGCAATGATCCAGAAGACGAACATTGACGCCTTCCTCAAAGAGGAGGGTGAAATTTGGCAGGAAAATGTGCACAGGCAACAGAGATGACCGCAAGCTTGAGAATACTGTCAAGCAAAGCTGATTCAAACACTTGTGAGAGCTTCACAAGGAGAGGACTGAAGCTGGAGTCAGTGCATCAAGAGTCATCACGCTCAGACGTCTTCAGGAAAAGGGCTACCAAGCCACTTCTGAACCAGAGACAACGTCAGAAGCATCTTACCTGGGCTGTGGAGAAAAAGAACTGGTCTGTTGCTCAAAGGTCCAAAGTCCTCTTTTAAGATAAAAGTAAATGTTGCATTTTATTTGCAAATCAAGGTCCCATAGTCTGAAGGAAGAGTGGAGAGGCACAGAATCCAAGCTGCTTGAAGTCCAATGTGAAGTCAGTGATGATTTGGGCTGCTGGTGTTGGTCCACTGTGCTTTCTGAAGTCCAAAGTCAATGCAGCCGTCTACCAGGAAATTTTGGAGCACTTTATGCTTCCATCTGCTGACAAGCTTTATGGAGATGCTAATTTCCTTTTCCAGCAGGACTTTAGCACCTGCCCACACTGCCAAAACCACTTCCAAGTGGTTTGCTGACCATGATATTACTGTGCTTGATTGGCCAGCCAACATGCCTGACCTGAACCCCATATGGAATCTATGGGATATTTTCAAGAGAAAGATGAGAAACAGTCGATCCAACAATCCAGACGAGCTGAAGGCTCAATAGTGCCACATATAGTGCTTCCATGCCACACCTCACTGATGCTGGAGTTTGTGCTAAAGGAGCCCCGACCAAGTATTGAGTGCATAAATGAACACACTTTAAAGAACTTGAACTTTTCTGTTTTGCAAATCCTTTTTTTTTATTTTATTGATCTTAAGAAGCATTCTAATATTTTTGAGATACTTGATTTTTTACTTTTATGAGCTGTAAAAAAAAAAACCTTTTGAAATGTTTTACTTTACATGAAATGTTTTGAAATGTTTTACTTTAATGAATCTAGAATATATGAAAGATGAAAGTTTCACTTTTTGAAATAAGTAAAAAAAAAAAAAAATCACGATATTCAAATTTTTTTAGATGCACCTGTATATATATATATATACATATATATATATATATATATATATGTGTGTGTGTGTGTGTGTTATCACATTTCCGTGCCGTAATCCACAAGCAAGCTAAAGAGAACACCTGTTTAATGAAGTGAAGTGACATACTGCCAAGTATGGTGACCCATACTCGGAATTTGTGCTCTGCATTTAACCCATCCAACGTGCACACACACAGCAGTGAACACACACACACCGTGAACACACACCCGGAGCAGTGGGCAGCCATTTATGCATTTATGATCAAAATCTTTTCTGAAAATAAAAAATAAGGAGTTTTCTTTGAAAATTTACATTTATGAATGTAAAATTTAGCAAGAGATAGCAATAGATTAATAATAAATTTGCAGCGAGAAGGGTCTAAATTTAAATAATAACCAAAAAACACTATTTTGGGGGTTATACAGAAATTTGGATATAAATATTTTTTAACAAAATTGGAAAAGTCAACCCAAAATACTTTACAATAGACACAGTCCCAAAACAAATGATTGATTATTTCTTCAAACTGAAGGCAAAAGGAGCAATTGGGGGAAATATTATTGTTAAATTTAGCAAGTTTGTAGTTTACCGGATAGCAATTATGGATAATTTTGATAGAGACTTCATCAACTTTATTAGATAAGAATAATTTTTGTTGAAGAAGCCAAAATTCTTCCCATTCTATATCACTAAATATGTTATTCCAAAAACTCACACATGCAGGTAAATTAATCTGAGATCTATTAATAATTGAATGAATGTCTTTGTTTGACATGGTATTGAGAAGTCTTTGGTCAACAAATAAGTTAGTGTTGTCAAAAAGAAGAGAGTCTAAACAACCTTTAAGGGTATAATACAATCAGGAATTGCACCAAAAACAATGGCATATTCTTTCCGGGGGCGGGGACTGGAAAAGAGAATGCTTGCATAAATTGTTCATAGGACACCCCGATCATCTAAAAGTTGACTGACTAAAAGTATATGTTTACCAAACTAATTGCGAAAAAAATAGATTTATTTTTATATGTAATATTTTTATTGTTCCAAATAAAATAGCTATGTGGAGAAAACGTATAATCATGTATAAGTGACCAACTTATTAAAGTCTGTTTATGAAAACTGTAAAGATAAAGGTATTTTAAAAATGTCAAAGTTGCAGCGCAACAAAAAATGTAAACCTCCAGCTGAATTAAATATATGATTTGGAATAAAATTCCAACAGGATGTGGGGTTGTTTAGAAACGTTTATCCATTTAACTTTAAACGAATTATTAAGAGTGGAAAAATCCACTAACTCAAAACCCCCCACAGCCCGATCAGCAAGCATAACGCTTTTTTTAATTAAGTGAGTTTGAGAATTCCAAACAAAGTCAACTATAATTTTGTCCAGCGTTCTACAAGTTTCCACAGAAACATCCCATTGCAGGATAGATAACCCGCGATAACCCATCTGCGTTAGAAAGCAACACTCTACCTGTTATTGACAAATCACGTTGTAACCAAGAATTTAATTTGCGTCGGATAGAGAGAATAAGAGGTTCAAAATTAAGATTTGATCTTTTTTTCTGATATTTACATATAATTATACCTAGATATTTGAACCTCACACGTCTTATCATGGGATGCTCTTCGCACTGTCGTGTTATTACGTCAGAGTCCGATAGCTTGTCAAAGGGGCAGTGATTAAGAAATCATAACGTAGTTTATAAAGTATACAGTCACGAGTTGTGTCTAATCCCGTCTCTCTTCAGTCCCGCGGGTCTCAGGGGCAGGGGCTCACACACACGGAGGACCACTCAGCGCCAGGTACAGATGTCATCTACCTCCTGAAGGTGAGGAAACACATATTGGTGTTTATTTGGTCGCATTCAGCCGGACATAATAACCTGCTGGCTGCTTTACTGGAGTTCATGCTGAGCAGTAGATGGCTGACCGTAAATGAAGTAAGTCTTTATCTTTTGACATCAGCTTCATTTGCTGTATAAAGGTGAGCTATCTGATGATCTAGATACTTTATATCGTGAATCAAGGCACTTTTAATTATGTTATGAAGAATTAGGCTAAGAATTTGGCTTGTCAAGCCGCTCTCATGGAGACAGGTGAACTAAGAATGAAGCGGATGAACGAATAAAAATCATTTTCGGTCGTCGGGACTGTTAAACGCGTAACGGTCCGTGTGGATAACAGGTGCTTTTCAAGAACTCATTGTGATGCTGCCGCGAGTGAACGTTGGCTTATTATTAGGGCCAAGCACCGAAGGTGTAGGCACCTATTGTAATCGTTAACGTTCTTATTATTCTCCTTCTTCCATTTCTTCCGCCGGAAAGTCAATGGCAGCCCATAGAACCGATTGCGGGAAAGTTGTAAAATTGGGCACACTGATAGATGATAGTGTCAATAGTAACCACACCAAATTTGGAGTCTCTAACTAAAACTCTCTAGCGCCACCACTAGTCCAAAATTTTAATTTTGTTATGCTAATAACTTTTTAACTGTAAGCCACAAAATGAAAATTATTTTTTCCTCTGAATCCTTGGCTCAAGCCGAGTCGAATGAAGTCCAAAATCCTAAGATTTATTTTTTTCGCTATCTTCAATTGTTCGTAAAACCTACTCGTCCTAGGCCGTTCGTCCGATTCTCACCAAAATTGTTCAGATCATCTACAGACCATGAAGGCAAAAAGTTATGGAATTCAAGTTGATTCGTCCAAGCGTTCTCGAATGCCACACTAACGAATTCGCCAAAAAGCACGCAAAAATGGATCTGAGGCTATATCTCCGCAAGGGTTTGATGGATTTAGACGAAACTTGGTGTGTCTTATATGCATGACCTGAGGCAACATGCAGTGTTTCGGCGCTGTGCCATCTAGTGGTCAGGAGATATGAAAAATGCATATTTTTGCTTCTAACTTGTGAATGATTTAGCCAAGAATCATAAAAATGGTCTCTTTAGATTCGGTGCATCATGCCAGATCCAACCATATCCAAGTTTCCCATGTCAGCCGTTTTAAGTGTCGGCCATGTTGAATTTTGTCGTAAAAAACTATATTTTACGAACGCATTGACAAATCGTTACGAAACTCGGTATGCTTCTTCGGCACCATGCCCTGATGGTACTCAAAAATTTTGGGGACAGTTAAAAAAGTTATAACGAAATTTCTAGAAATGCTAATAACTTTTGCTTACATTAGCCTATTGTAATGAAACTCATGTTGTTAGATTCCTTGGTTCATGCCGAGAACATCGATACCAATTTTGCCATAATTGGATGAACTTCCTGTCCGCCATTTTGATTCATGTTGAAAACCTACTTTTTCGAACTCCTCCTAGACCGTTAGTCCGATTTTCACCAAATTTGACTCGGATCATCTTTGTCCTGGTGTAGACTATACCTATCATATAGAGACATACATAGCTGAGATCAAGTATGGTAAATATCATAGCCTAACATGCAATGTACAGTGCCCTCCAAAAGTATTGGAACAGTAAAGACAAAATTGCTTTGTTGGCTGTGGAGTCAAGACATTTAGGCTACAAATATGATTAAAAGATGAATATGAGACAAAACGACAGAATGTCACATTTTATTATTGGGTGATTCAACACATAGATGTTTTACCAGCTAAGAAGTTCAGCACTTTTAGAGTTTCATCCCTCTATCTGATGTGAGCATAAGTATTGGGACAGTTGCCTCACAGGTCTTTCTAAGTGATCAGCTGTTTCCTGTTGCATTAATTCTTCAGATGTTAAAAGCAGGGAATGTGTCGTATCAGTTATATCCATTACTTCTGTATTCTGAATCTTGCATTCAATGATGACACACAAACCAAGATGAAGATGAGGGAGCTGACTTTGAGAGAAAAGCAAGCAATTTGGATGTTAAAAGAAAAGAGGAAGTCAATTAGAGCTCTAGCAAAAACAAAGGGCATGGAGAAATCAAGAGTTTGGAAACCACCAGCAACCAACAACTACCTGATCATCTGAGAAAACGTTGATGACAGACAAATCATAAAAGCTGTGAAAATTAATCCTAAAAGACGTGTCTGTAAAATCACCAACAACTCCCAGAAAGCTGGGGTGATGCTCTGACCATCTACTGTCCTCAGGAGACTTTGACACAGAATTACAGATGCTACACAGCAAGATACAAACCTCTGACCAGCATCAAAAATAGAAAGGCAAGATTAGAGTTTGCAAA
Organism: Barbus barbus; assembly: GCF_936440315.1. NCBI lineage: Eukaryota > Metazoa > Chordata > Actinopteri > Cypriniformes > Cyprinidae > Barbus > Barbus barbus. The sequence goes on along the minus strand of NC_136731.1, from coordinate 21,192,214 downwards.
AAAGCACAAAGGTGAGCCAGAAGAGTTTTGGAACTGTGTTTATGTACCGATGAGACAAAGATGAACCTTTATCTAAGTGATGGTAAAAGCAAAAATGTGGAGAAAAAAAGGTAACTGCAAATGATCCCAAGCATACAGCTTCATCTGTAAAGCATGGTGGAGGTGGTGTCATGGCATGGGCATGCATGGCTGTCTCTGGAACAGGCCCTCTCAACTTTACTGATGACTTAATGTATGATGACAGTAGCAGAATGAATTTGGAAAGGTACAAAACCATCTTGCCTACCAATATTCAAGAAAATGCCACCCGATTCATTGGGAAGTGCTTCATATTGCATCGGGACAATGACCCAAAACACCCTGCCAGTTCAGTCAATGAATTTATAAGGGCAAAGAAATGGAAAATATTGCCCAAGTCAATCTCCACATTTAAATCTGATTGAACATGAATTTCACCAGCTGAAGAGGAGAGTAAATGCAGAAACTCCCCAAAACAAGCAACAATTGGAATTGGCTGCATTAAAGGCTGGGAAAAGTATTTCAAAGGATGAGACCAAGAGTCTGGTGATGTCTATGGGTCACGGACTCACTGCTGTGATTGTGCGCAAGGGATCTGCAACTAAATAATAGCTTTTAATCTTTTATATCTGCCTTATGTTCAACTGTCCCAATACTTATGCTCACATCAATGAGTGGGATGAACTCTAAAAGTGCTGTTCTTTTTATTTGGTAAAACGTGTGTTGAAACGGCTAATAATAAAATAACTCTGTAGTTTTGTCTCATATTCATATTTGAATCATATTTGCAAATGTCTTGACTCCACAGCCAACAGAGCAATTTTGTCCTTACTGTTCCAATACTTATGGAGGGCACTGTAACTTAGGCCTAATATGATGAAGTAGCCTACGAATCAAATTCATAATAGAATTAAAAAAAAAATCTGTTTCAAACAAGGAGAAGTGAGAAGAATATGAATTAGAAAATGGACAGTCAGAATTAAAAACTAATGACTTTGAGACCAATTTAAATGTTTCACTAATACATTTACTATGTTCAAAAACGTAAATGCAAAAATGCAGAAACCTTAAGATCAATAATACACATTGTTTATAACCCTAAACTTAAGTCCAAGTGCAAAATAAAATATTTGCATACTTAGCCTACATAGCCAAAATATACTATACAATACTCTAATAATATAATATAATATAATAATAATAATATAATATAATATAATATGAAAAAAAATCTAAGTTTTATTTATTTATTCATTTATTTATTTATTCTTGCTTTGTCACAGGATAATATGGCTTTCGGTGTTTGACACAAACAATGATCTAACAGATATCAAGTTACTTAGCACTCACAGTACACACAGAGAGTTGTGTGGCTAAATGTTTGCGACAGTTTATATTAATTTAAAATCAAAGAAGATTCCAGAGAAATTGCATGCAAAAAGGAGTGCTTAAAATCAACCTCCCTATGCACTTCTTGACAAAAAAAAAAAAGTAGAAAAAAAAAGTTGCTGTTTGGATTTAAATAAGCAAATATAGGATTGGATAATTATTGCAGTTTGATTAATATTTTTCTGGTATGTTGTATGTTTGGCAACAATTCAAATCCTTTAACCCTATAACAGATGTAGAGTGTAGCTTTTATTTCTCACACAATCATGTCAGAAGATGAAGGGGAGTGCGGGGAACAATCATGTAATACATTGACTTCCACATGGGGTTCAGAATATAATTTTTTATCTACAGTAATTTCTCACTTGTCTTGTACAAATGTGTTGCTTTGTTTCATAATTACAGTGCATACGCTTTTCTTTATTTACCCTCAAAAATGAAAGTGAAATGTGATAACATGCCCTGTAGGTGGGGTACATTGTAACATCTGAGGGGCATATTGTAACATAACTGTATGATAGCTTGATCTCAAGAAAAATAAATAAATAAATAAATAAATAGAATAATAATAAATAATAATAATATATATATATATATATATATATATGGCTGGAATTTAAGTATATAGCTGGAATTTAAAACTGGTTAGTGTTTTCTGCTAGTTATCGAAACATTAAAAAAATATTGGAGATTAAAATATTAGCAGATTTGTCTCATTTTAAATTAATAATAAAAACTTAAATGAAAAACTTACTTAAGCCAGAAATTAAATTTTACTATGGTAAAATAAATGTTCAGCGATATCTTCATAAGATTTGTTTAATTTTGGTCCACTTTTTTCTCTATATAATGTTGATATGGAAACTAGTAAATACTGTAAATTTTGTTATGCTAGCATGTCTGCAAACATTTAAATTACATGTGTTACCACTAACCCCGTGTTACTTTGTGCCCCACGCTCCCCTACCCATGTAGACCTACCTCTTCAAAAATGACAATGTCAAGAATCATTAGACCCAAATTGTGAAATAGCAGTTCAGTGACCATGAGGAATCATTTTAACACATAAATTGTTCACCACAAAGTCCTGACCTTAACCCTTTTGAAAGTCTTTGGGATGTAGTGGAGTCGACTTTAAAGAAGTTTGAATCTCCCTTTGACAATACAAGATTTTTATTTTTATTTATTTAAGTATACATTCGGAAATCATCCAAAACATAAACCCACATTTAACATGTGTTTAAATAGCACTGTAATAGATGATAGTTTGCTTGTTGTCTCATCCCTGTAGACACTTGAGTGAGGAGACATAATGACGGAGGGTGTGGAGGTTCATCAGGCCCAGGCAAACAGCGCTGCTGTAGAAACAGATCCTGGGTCTGAGGAGCCAGACCAAAAGGAAGAGGACTCCTCCAGTATTTTAGAGGTGTTGCATCACTCCACTGGAGGAGCGGAGGACAGCAGCAGTGGCCCGGTGGCGCCTGATGGTGGCTGGGGCTGGGTGGTTGTTGCGGCTACCGTTCTGGTCTTAGCAATGACTCTGGCTTTCCCTTCTTGCATCGGGATATTTTACACAGACTTGCAAAACAACTTCCAAGCCAGCAACACTGAAACATCATGGGTGCCAGCCATCATGATGGCAGTGCTTCACGCAGGCGGTAGGGAGAATCTCTAATACTACCGATTCATTTGTTTGATGCATTAGTTCATCCAAGCTTTGTGACGCAATCCTCATGGCGCTCCCGCATTCACCCGCACCACAGGGTGTTATGTACAGTATCTGAAAAACACTTCTATCAAGTTACTGCACTTAAGTGGTTGTGCAAGACTGATCTGTTTCATAACATGAAACACACACGCAGAGGTTAGAGGATGACAGCGGGAGTTTTGGCCATCTTAAGTGAGATTCGAAATTGTTAGGAGTGTCCACTGACATATCACTTCACAGGGAAATTTATCCAATTAGTGCACACCATCCCAGTCAGTACTAACTCAAAGAATAGTTGACATGGGGAAAAGGATTTGGGGGGCTGGCATTTTTATTCAGCTTAATGCAGCTCATTCATTGTTACAAGGCAGCTGTGCTTGAGGACAAAGTACATCAGATATGCAACCATTACAAACCATTACCATTGCTACATAACAGTAAAGACACAAATCAGACATACTGTATTTGATTTAAATCACATTTATCGTCATATGAAAAAAATCACACTGATTTAGTCATTCATTTTGAGTATTTCATATAATAATTAATTAGAATCAGAATCAGAATCAGAATCAGAATCAGAATGAGCTTTATTCGCTAAGTATGTTTACACATACGAGGCATTTGTTGTAGAGGAAGAAATACAGCATGACATGAGGAAAGAGGGGAGAAAAAAAATTATTCACAGACTATGCTCCTTTGGGAGTACAATGTGAGAACAGGAAAAACACCCCAGCAACAAAAAGCACATAGTCAATCAACAACATAGCCACACGACTGCAACAGGGGAGGTAATCCAGTTCCGGCAAGCAGCCATCCGGTCCTGCAGCCATTCTCGGCGCCGGTCGGACCCGCTTGTCAGGCTGGTGGTACAAAGCGGCGAAGGCGAGGGATCCGGGGTGGGGAGGTGAATGCATATCTGTATATATGTGCGTATGTGTGTGTGTGTGTGTATGTATGTATTTGTAGGCCTGGAGAGCCGCCACGCTGGCATTCAAATCAAGTTGTCTCAGTCCGCAGAATGTGATAGCGACACAGCACGTTGCTATGGAGACAGCCTTGATCAGGACCCAGACAGAGTCAACAATCCGCAGGTGTCTGTGGAAGGGGGGAGGAACGCAAGAGCGTCTCACTGCAGTGCTCTTCCCGGGGTTGTTTTTCCAACAGCGACCTTGGCCGAGGCAGTGCTGGTGTGAGGGAGCCGAAAGAAGATAAGATTGCGATTGTTTGGTCTTGGGGCGAGTAGCCGTATTCCAATTTTCACGGCTACTCTCTTTGTCCATTCTGGTCTCCAAATCCATCAATTTTCCTTTGCAAAGCCGTAAGCTTCTCCGTGATGGTATCCATATTGCGGTTAATAGTCTCAGTCTCAGTGCTGACCGCTCTGCCCACTGCTTCAATCATGACGGGCAGCCTTGTGAGGCTTTTGACAGCTGTACCCGTTTCCTGAATTTTTCGATAACCCAGGGCAAAGCCTAATCCAATCAGCAGAAGACCTGTTATCATGGTTCCGAATAGGTAGATATCTTTAATGTCCTCCACGGAAAGAGCCGCCAGACACACGACCCGCCACCTTTCCCATGCGTCCATCGTGTAGCCAGCTACGAACGTCCCGCCAGGGCAGTCAGGTTCCCCCGAACCTAAAACTTCTCGTCGAGAAGATGGTGTCAATTATGTTGAGAGTCCATGATTTTTTCAGTTTGGAGAGCAGTGCATAATAATTATTTACTTTTATAATTGATTTATTCAAGGATTCAAGGATTTTTATTGTCATACCAGCTCACATTTTCATGTTATGATACGAAATTAGAACTCAGGTCCCAGTTTAAAAGCAAGTGGAAGTTGTCCAAGGGAGATAATCCATAATATCGCACCTATAATAAGTGAAGTATTGCACTTAAGATGGATAAAGTGTTTTTGTAGTGCAAGTCAGTGTATGCGTGTATGCGCATATCGGAAGGGGAGAGGGAGTGCCTACAGAACATGGCTAGAGTTCAACAGTCTAACAGCTTCAGGAAAGAAGCTGTTTCTGAGCCTGGTGGTCCTACTCCGAATGCTCCTCTGCCGTCTGCCTGAGGGAAGGAGTTCAAAGAGTCTGTGTGCAGGGTGAGTGGAGTCCTTCATGATGTGGAGGGCCCTCCCCCTACATCGTGCTGTGTAAAGGTCTATGATGGTGGGAAGCCTGCTCCCCACGGTCCTCTGTGCAGCCCTTACCACCCTCTGCAGAGCCTTCCTCTCAGCAGCAATGCAGCTGCCGTGCCACACAGTGATACAGGTGCAGAGGACACTCTCCATCCCGCAATGATAGAAACTCCTCAGAACTGAGCTCCCAAGTCCAGCTTGCTGCAACTTCCTGAGGAAATAGAGACGCTGGTGGGCCTTCCTAACCAGCCGGGTGGTATTGGTGCTCCAGGTGAGGTCCTCGGTTATATACACACCCAGGAACCTGAAGCTAGAAACCACTTCCACAGCTACTCCTCCAATGTACAAAGGAGGAGGAGGGCGCCTGTCTCTTCTAAAATCCACCACCATCTCCTTGGTCTTCTTCACGTTGATGCAGAGGTTGTTTCCTCTGCACCACTGCATCAGGTGTTCCACCTCCTCTCTGTATTCCGACTCATCATTGTCAATGATGCGTCCCACTACTGCTGTGTCGTCCGCAAAGTTCACTATATGACAGCTAGGGTGTCTCGTCGAGCAGTCATACGTCAGCAGAGTGAACAGGAGGGGGCTCAGCACACAGCCCTGTGGCGAGCCAGTGCTGAGAGTGATGGAGGAAGAGATGGTGTTGTGGATCCTGACAGTCTGAGGTCTATTTGTCAGGAAGTCCAGGACCCAGTTCCACAGTGTAGGACTCAGACCAAGGGACGAGAGCTTCTGTACCAGGGTCTGTGGGATGATGGTATTAAAAGCCGAGGAGAAGTCCAGGAAGAGCGTCATCCGTGGAGCGATTTTTCTTGTAGGCATACTGGTGGGAGTCCACGGTGACGTCGATGGAATCTTTAATGTGGACCATGACCAACCTCTCGAAGCACTTCATGACTACCGGGGTTAGGGCTATAGGTCGATAGTCATTCAGGCCTGTCACTGTGGAGAACTTTGGCACGGGGACAATGGTGGCAGTCTTTAAACAGGTGGGGACAGATGCCATTGACAGTGAGTTGTTAAAGATGTCTGTAAACACCTCAGACAGCTGGTGTGCACAGTCCTTCAGTACCCGCCCCGGGATGTTATCAGGACCTGCAGCTTTGCGGGGGTTGATTCATTTAAGTGTCCTCCTCACATCAGCTATGGACACACTAAGGGGCGTGTCACCAAAAGGTGGTATAAGTCTAATGCGGGGGGGGGGGGGGGGGGCGCATCTGGTAAAGAGGGATCCCTTGGGCATTGTGCATTCCTGGTGTTATAGTCCATGATGCACTTAATGCCCTTCCACATGCTCCGGGGGTCATTGGAGGTAAAATGCCCCTGAATCTTCCGAGCGTGTGTGGCTTTAGCCCTCGCGATGCCTGCCGTCAGTTCTTTCCTCGCCACTTTCAGCGCTGATGCCTCACCTGCCCTGAAAGCAGCATCCCTAGCTCTCAGCAGAGCTCTCACCTCAGCATTCAACCAGGGTTTCTGATTCGGATTCAGCATGTTACTGTCCTGGTGATGGCAACATCATCAGCAAACTTGGAAATGAAACCGAGGATCGAGGATGGAGGAAGTATATTCCTCCAGGTCCACCTCTCCCTCACACGTAGCTGCGTCTCTAAAGACCTGCCAATCTGTGCACTGAAAGCAGTCCTGGAGCACAAGAGGCTGCATCACTAGGCCACACAGTGACAATCTTTTTTGTTGGCCTAATCCGTCTCAGCAGAGGGCGGTAAGCTGGTGCTAACAGGATGGAGATATGGTCGGAGAGGCCAAGATGGGGGCGAGGAAAAGCCCTGTATGCACCGTGGATGTTAGTGTACACACAGTCCAGAGTGTTATCTCCCCTTGTGGGGATGGTAACATGCTGGTAAAAACTGGACAGAGTGTCCGTCAGTTTCACGTGATTAAAGTCTCCCGCAACCACGTAAAACGCCTCCGGGTGCTTAGTCTGCAGCGAGCTGATGGTTTCATATAACTCCTGTAGCACTTCGTTAGCATTAGCATTTGCACCCGGTGCGATGTAAACAATGGTGATAAACACCGCAGTAAACTCCCGTGGCAAATAGTACGGCCGACATTTCACTGTCATAAATACTATCACCTCAGAGCAATAACTTTTTACCAGTCCACAGTTTGTACACCAACCTTCATTCACGTACACACAGAGTCCTCCTCCCCGTGTTTTCCCCGACCGGTGGTCACGGTCCGCCCGGAAAAACTGTAGACCGTCAATCTGGAAGGCTGAGTCCAGCATGTTGTAATTTAGCCAGGTCTCCGTTAGACAGAGAACAGCACAGTTCCTCATCTCTATGGAAACATTCAGCCTCAGACGTAACAGGTCCACTTTGTTATCCAAAGAGCGGACATTGGCCAGAAAGAGAGTTGGAATCGGCGGCCTGTGAGCTTTTAACTGTACTAACGTGCCCGCCCGCTTCCCCCTCTTTTGTCTCCGGGCACATCGTTTCCTCTTGCCCGCTGCTCCCCGCACTCTACTGCACCACTCCGTTGTCCTCAGAAGCCGCTGTCTTTCAAGTGCGGATTTCAGCTGAAATTGTAATAACCGAACTATCCATGATGACCATAAGTTCGCTTGGACTATACTTTATATGCATAAGTTCGGTTGAACTATACTTTATACGCAAATTTAGTGATAAACTAGTGCTGAAAAACAGCCTCAAAACTATTTAATAAGGCTTAGTCCCGGGAGCTTGAGTAGCCGCTGCACCACTGTGTGCCGCCATTGATTTATGAATTTAGCACAATTAATTTATCACTAAATACAGGACTTCTGAGTATGAAAGATTATGCACTATATACAATACATACACTACCATTCTAAAAGTTGGGGTCTGTAGGATTTTTTAGCATTTTCATGTTTTCCATAGCTACATTAATTTAATCAAATATACAGTAAAAACAATAATATTTTGACAAATTTATTACAATTTAAAATATCTGCTTTCTATTGAATAAATACTAAAATGTAATTTATTCCTGGGATGCGAAGTTGCATTTTCTCCATCATTGCTCCAGTCTTCAGAGTCACATGATCCTTCAGAAACCATTCTAATATACTGAATTGATGCTCAAGAAACATTTCTCATTATTATCAATGAAAAAAAAACTGTGCTGCTTAATGTTTTTGTTTGAATCATATATATCTTTTTTAGGATTTTTTATTTTTTTTTGATGAATAGAAAGTTCAAAAGAACAGCATTTATTCGAAACAGAAATCTTTGGTAATATATCTTTACTGTCACTTTTGATCAATTTAATGTGTCCTTGCTGAAACCCCAAACTTTTGAAAGTTATATACTGTACACACACACACACACACACACACACACTAATTTGTATTGTACTGAACATCTACAAATATCGCCTTAACTGTATTCTAATAGTCCACTTTAGATAATCGACGGACTATATAGTAACATGTAAGTACATGTCAACTTATTCTACAAACCCTAAACCTAACCCTAAGCTAACATTATACTAGTGAGAGTAAGTTGACATGTAGTTGCGAAGTTACTTTGAGTTAGTAGAATGTTTCAAGTGGAATATTGAAATAAAGTGTAGCCTAGTGCACACTTTATAGGAACCAGTGAACTGAAATGCTTATGCTCAGCCAGACACCTCTGAATCAGGCGGGAGGTTATTATATTCCTGGACTGGCACTGGAACAGCCAAGATACCATTGTTTTTCTTTGAGAAAGGTTTATTTGTCTTTCCAGCCCTTTCTCTTTGCTGTCAGCTGGGCAAGTTAGTGCCAAAGACAATGTTAAAGAGATCTAAGAAGAGTTTGTTTTCATGCAGTGCCGTGACGCCTAAAGCATTCATTTAAGCAGGGCAAATGTTCAATCTCCCTTGATGTTTTAAAGAGCCTGAAGTAATTTGCACTGTACTAACTGCTGTGCTCATTGCAAGTTTCTCATTACAAGTTTCTCATTTAACACAAAAAAAAGCCATAAAGTGATGATGATATTCTTTGACACTCGTTTTCATTCTTTGTGTCTTATGATATGATACCTTTTCAGACTCTAATTGAAAAAAATAATAATAATTTAAAAGTGTGTAATTTGTTTTTCCAGGCTAATGTGCAAAGACAACCATAAATAAGCCTAATAGCCTGATTTCCTGAAAAGTATAAACAATTTCAGAACATTGCTCAATTTGTTTGGATGGTTAGGCATGCCAGCCAATGGCATGAGTTTGGGACAGGATCAAAGTTAGGAGGATTACTTTAAAATATATATATTATTCCAATATAAATGACTAATTGCTTACTAAAATTGTAATCAATAACATAATCCAAATATCAAAACATGAGTATAATTTGCCTTACTTTGGAAGATTAATTTTACTTACCTTTGAACTTCATCGCAACATAATCACATCCTCCATCACAGGAATTGTCATATGTGTTCTTTCTTCAGACAATATTCTGATATAAAAAAAAAGAGTCTTAAAAAATTATCTTTTGGTAGGGTTTGCACAGGTGCAGAACAATGTTATGCGTTCTTACTCTACAACAGTATCACTCTTGTGATTGATGGACAGGTGTGAGTTGTTAAAATAAAATATGGAAGGCGGATGGGGTCAAGAACCTTTAAATGTAACTCGTGAAATTTGACCGTGTCAACACATTCTGTTTGTCCACGTTAATGCAACAACACACAGCAGGCCAAATTGCTGTATTTGAAACTATATTTGCATACACTGCCCTCCAAAAGTTTGGAAACACCCTAACCTTCCAACAAGACAATGACCCCCAGCACACTTCCAAGCTGTGCAAATCCTATTTGAAGAGGAAACAGTCAGCTGGCATCATGTCTGTCATGGAATGGCCTCCCCAATCACCCGACCTCAACCCAATTGAGCTACTATGGGAGGAACTGGACTGTGATGTCCGTAAGAAGTGTCCAACCAGTGTGAATCATCTTAGGGCAATCCTTCAGGAGGCTTGGAGTAATATACAGTATCAAGTCAATGTTTGAATAAACTGACAGCTCGGATGCCCAGATTATGCAGAGCTGCAATAGCTGCTAATGGTTATTTTGATGAATCGAAAATATAATTTTTTTCTATGTATAAATTGTTTATGTAATAAAATATGTTTTCGTAGTTTGTGTTGTCCCTTATCAGTGCAAAATTATCACAAATTAAAAAGGATTCATGCCATTATTGTCCAAAACCCCACTTTTCTAGGGCGTTTCCAAACTTTTGGAGGGCAGTGTATATGATGCGAAGGTACATAGGTATTCAAGATTCAAGCTCAAGATTCAAGCTTTTTATTTGTCACATACACAATTATACAGAGTATAACCAGCAGTGAAATGTAGGTCAGGTCCGCTCCAAGGACAGTGCAATTATATAGAATACAAAAACCACAGAATGTACATAAATATTAATAAAAATAAAAGTAGAAAAAATAAAAGAATAAAATAAAAGATAAACAAATATAAATATAAATGTGCAGTATGTTTGTTGACTTAAATAGTAGGCTAATATAAGAAGGAATGTGCAAAAAGATGTACAGGGTATTTACATAGCAGAAAAAAATTATGAATAACATATTGATATAGTGATATTTACATGGAGTCATGAGATGTTACGACACAGAGTTAGAGTTTAGGAGCCTGATGGCCTGGGGGAAGAAGCTCCTCCTAAGTTTTTGCCATCAGGCTACGGAAGCGCTTACCAGATTGTAGCAGAGTGAATAGTCGGTTACCAGGGTGATTTGAGTCCTTGATGATGAGTCCAGCTCTATTTTTGCAGCGTTTGAGGTAGATGTCCTGCAGAGAGGGGAGAGCAGACCCTGAGATGTGCTCAGCTAAGCGCACAACTCTCTGTAGTACTTTGCAGTCCTATACAGGTATATACATATACAACACATCAGACGTCGTGTTTATTCATGAAGTAATAATAATAATACACAGGCATGCACATATCCAGACATCAGACGTTATATTTGTTCATGAGGGATAATGCATCGGTACTTTGTGTGTAGGGCGGGTATCGATTCCAGATGTCCCGATTCGATTTGATTCCGATTCGCAAGCTCTAGATTCGATTCAATTCTTGATTCGATTTTCGATTTTTTTTTTTACTACATTCAGTGAATATAGTTTTAATACAAATGCTATTGATATTTCTAAAAAAATTAACAGTAAAATTCAGTTTACGAATGGTGAATTAATACAAATAAATTAAGAGCCTTATAAAATGATTTTCTTAATTTTTCTGGTAATCAGATGAAAGCATAAAACATTAATTTAATTTATCCTAATCAAATGAAAATTAAACTCTTTTATTTTTTGGCAAACAAAGTGCTGCACAACAGAGGTTTACTGTTAAAATTAAAAAGTAGTAGTAGTAGTAGCATTGTTGTTACTGAGTCTTAAGACTGCTAAATAGTAATATATTTCTGACACAGTTTCTTCATGTTAAGCCAAACTTTTATTTTGACGGGTTACCCTGAACAACTTGCAGCTGCTGTGTATGTGATATGATGGTAGTTTTCTTAAATTAAATCAGCTGGAGATGATATTTCATGTGTTTTATCATCATATAGTGAGACGGCAGAGACTGAAACACAGCGCTTCAGTATGGTTGTAGTAAACAAAACAGTGCTTCGCACCTTATGCGTGATATCAAATGCTTCCGCAGATTTTTAGTATTACTATAGCATTTCACCTGAGCATTGCATATCACGCATATTGCTTTGTTCTTGGTTCTTGTCAACCGTATCTCCGCCATGATAAGCATTTAATGAATGACAGGCTTTCCATTGTAACATCGTGCAAGGTAAATAAGAGGGTGACATCTAGTGGAGAAGACTGATGGTAAGATTCACATTAATCAAATGTTGTGTTAAATATTTCATGTCTTTTAGTTGTTTGGTTCAACACTCTTTCTCAGGAAGAAACGTCTTTATATTGTAACATTTTATATTGTAACATTAATTAAATTACTCTAGCACAGTAGGTATCAGCAATGCCACAGTGAACTAAAGAAAGGATTACTGTGGGTAAATCTGCTTCGAAACACAGCAGAATGTGTGCACATTTAGAGACAAATTCATAATCTTAATGCTGTACAACTGTGCGTCTTTACACATAGTATAAACATGAAGAAAACTGATGCTTTAATGCGTTACCATGGACAAAAACTGTGTGTTGACATGATCAAATTTCATTTAAAGGATTTAGGCTCCATCTGCCTTCCATATTAAGAGCACTTAGCTGATTTACATGCACACATTAAGAGGAGTGTAGAGCAAAATCTTGACGGATTTCAAATCCTGCTGTTTTAGAAGGCTGAAGAAAACCTCATATTAAACTGGGGAGTAATGAAACCTGCAGTATGCCTTCATTGAAAGTAACATCTTGTAAAAATCAAGGACATTTCATTTTCCATTTCATAACCCCTTTAAGCATATTTTACTACCAAAGTGTAAACAGTGACAGAAGCATATCAGTTGACTGCATATAATCCAACAGACAATACTAAGGTTTAGTTCACCCAAGAATAAAAAAATGTTGTCATCAGGTACTCACCCTCATATCTTTCCGATCCCGTATTTTTATTCTTCTGTAAAACACAAAATGGACATCTTTGACGGAATTTCAAAGCTTCTGTTTGCATTAAAAATGAGAGCTCTGACAAAAAGAACTACTGTAATGGTTTTCTTTGTCCTTGTTGGAGCCATCTACTTTCCTTGAAGGGAAAGAGCAGTTCAGACATTCTGCCGACACATCTCAATTTGTGTTTCAATGATGAATGAAATTCATACAAAATTGGAATGACTATATTCATTATGCTGTGTAAATAATGAAAACAATTTTATGTTCGGGTGAACTGTTTCTTTAGAGCAGTGTTGGGCAACTCTGGTGCTGTTTTTGAAGCCAGAGTTGCCCAGCTATGCGTCAGAGTCTAAATTATGCATTTATACGGAGCCCCGTACAGAAAAAAGAAAAAAACATATTGTGGCCACAAATTATTAACATATGGTAACATTTCACACATAATTAATTCTCTTTCAGTAAATCTTGACTAAATTGTACTAATCTATTCAATTGTTTTAACAAAATCAAAACTAGAATACAAATTAGCACAAAGCGGCCACCATTTACATTGTATTTTCCCCTCTGCATGTCATTGTACGGTTCCATACATCTGAGTGATTTGTGTAAATCTAGTTAATGTTTATGTGGGCAGCATCATATTACTACATGGAAATGGCAGCCTGATCCCATAATCAAATTCAGGCCTTTCTATCAGAGCTTATCAAATGCAGTGACCAAACTTTAATTTGCAGATAAAGAGAGTTTCATTTCCAAATAGCTACCATTGTTTGTCATCATCTGCATATGTGTGCAGACATTAAACGGGATCATCTGTAAGTCAGGTGCAGCCAGCTAATCTGTGCACACAATCACACAAACCGTTTTCATCATTGTTCACATTACAATGCCTTTGTCTTTCCGTAGGCCCCATATGTAGTGTTCTCGTGGAGTGCCTTGGTTGCCGTGCGACAATAATTATTGGCGGGATCCTGAGCGGACTGGGAATGGCAGCCAGCTCATTTGCACAGACAATGGTAGAGCTGTATATCACTGCTGGCATTATCACAGGTAGATAGGCCTGTATATTACCTTCTTAGAAACAGCGGTGTGAAAATGATTGCTCAGTAGGCCGCATGGACTGAATTATCACCTCTCCTTCTCAGGAATGGGATTCTCTTTGTCTTTCCAGCCATCGATCACAATGGTGGGCCACTACTTTGTGCGGCGCAGGGCGTTTGCCAATGCCTTGTCTTCCACTGGCACCGCACTCGGGCTGAGCACCCTACCATTGCTAGCCAACTATCTGCTCAGCAGCTTTGGCTGGCGGGGCAGCTTTCTGGTGCTCGGAGGGGTCCTGTTGAACTGCTGCGTTTGTGGGGCCGTAATGCGCCCCCTTGGGGCCAAACCAAAGATAGAAGCCAGAACCGGACAGACGAACAATCGCCAACTCAAAACCAATCGCCTTTCCATTACTCGGGAACGAGAGGGTCTGAAAGGACGTCTGCGGGCCACTCTCTCCACTGTCATGCCTTTCCTGCGCAGGCACATGGCTTTCGACCTGCTGTGCAGTAACCCGTACTTCTGTGCCTATGCTCTTGGTGTGTCCTGGATGATGCTGGGCTTCGTGGTGCCCCTCATTTACCTGGTTCCCTATGCCACCACTTACGGTATTGAGCAAGACCGAGCCGCTCTACTGATGGCCATCCTGGGGTTGATCAACATCACTGTTCGTCCAGCGACAGCGCTGGTTTTTGGGTTGCCTCGCTTCCGTGGAAGCCATAACTTCGCCTACCTGTTTGCCACAGCGGTTCTGATCAACGGATTAAGCAACTGCATCTGTGGGATGGCGACAAGTTTCCCAGTACTGCTGGCGTATGTTATAGTGTTTGGGGTTTCCTTGAGCCTCATCGGCTCCTTGTTGTTCACCGTACTGATGGACACAGTCGAGATGAGCCGCTTCCCATCCGCCCTGGGCCTCATTAGCATTATGGAGAGCATCATGCTGCTGCTTGGCCCGCCGTTAGCAGGTGATGTAATGCTTTTTTTTCTAAAGTTTGCATATGCTTTATTACTGTATTAGTAGGTTAAAACAGCATGCTTGGTTGTATTTGTCAAGGACAAAAAAATTCACCTTCATGTGATTTTGTGTAAGTGCATAGACTGTATTCTTTTCCATACAACAACGGAGTGGCTCTCAAGCTCCAAAACAAACAAAAAAAGCACCATAAAAGTAGTTAATTTGAAGCAGATAGTCAGTTCATGTAGAAAGTGTTGGCCTGTCCTATGACTGATTTTTCCTTGTTTTTATTATTATTATTATTTTCTATTGTTATTTTATTTTCCTACTCCGTTGCAAGTGAGTCATCATTCAACTCAGAATGGCTTCTGTAAATTACTATACTCATATTTATTTCGCTTTTTATTTAGTTTATTTATTTATAATATTAAAATGTAAATGTTTTAATATTAATTAAATATTAAATATGAATTAAATAAAAGTTAGTAATTGAATTAATAATTAAAGATAAATATAAGTAATTACTGTTATTTTCTCTTGTTTGTTTTTTTTAAGTTGGCATTGTAGGCCAGTGGGCCTCGGTATCCATCTCACTGCTTCCTTTTATAGGTCAAATGATAGGGAGCTGGGATAAATTTAAACGTTAGGATCAAAGGAAATACACACAAAAGATCACTTCCCTGCATTTGTTTTATTACTCTTGATAATAATATATATGAGCATGAGCATAATCATTAGACTCCTGGCCTGAAATTGTACTCCAGTCTGGCTCTTGGAGTCTGGCATAAAGAGCAATAGTTGTAGTTTGCCTAACATTTTTGTGTGTGTTCCAGGGAAGTATGAGTAAATGATGAGAGAATTTTAATGCCTTTATAGAAGGAAGAAAGAAGTCTGGTCAATGTGTGTAACTGGCATTCCCTACTTTATAGGGAGCGAATGTCCCCACAAGCATAATACTATCATAATACTAATTTTGACCTTGTGGGTACATTTTTTGGTCCCCATGAAAAAAAAAACGGCTTATAAATCATACAGAATGAAGTCTCTTTTTTCTGTGAGGGCTTGGTTTAGTGTCTGTGTGTTGGATTCTGTGAGGGTTGTCATTGGTAGCTGGTCAGCTGTAATTAGTTGATGAGATTGTCAGTTCATTTACACGCCGGTTTCCAGAAAGGCTTGTATGGGAGTAGAACATCAAGCAGTGGATCCTCTCCAGTTACCTTTACCAAGGAAACTTAAATGTCAAGGCACTGTGATAGGAGCACTTCATTGCACAACAGCAGGTTCCCAGAAATAAATATCCCATTCATTTTCTTTACAGAGAAACTGATGCTTAGCAATAACAAAACATTTCAAGAAAGAGCTCTAAGGGTGTTAAACAATGCTATATACACTACATCAGCCTGATTTTTTTATGTATTTTTTTTATTATATATATTTACAGTAGAAAATTTACAAACTGTCTTCATGGAACACGATCTTTACTTCATATCCTGCTTATGACTGGTTTTGTGCTCCAGGGTCACATATTGATCTTTCTTTCTTTTGTGGAACACAAATAGATTATAAATATTTTGAAGAATGCTGGTAAGCAAACAATTTTGGTTGACTTGTATGGACAAAAATTACTGTTACAAACTGTAAATGTACAGTAATTAAAACTGTTTAGTTAGAAATATTCTTCAAACATACTTTTATACTTTTCAAATGATACTTTATTCAGAAAGGACTTGAATGAGAGTGACAGTTAAAACAATTATAATGTTGCAAAAAAACTTTCTATTTATCAAAGAATCTTAAAAAATATGTATCACGGTTTCCACAAAAATATGAAGCAGCACAACTGTTGTCGACATTGATTATAAGAAGTGTTTCTTGAGCTGTAAATCAGCAAATTACGATGATTTCTAAAGGATCATGTGACACTGAATACTGGAGTAAAATTGGAGAAAAAGTACTGTTTTTCAAATTGGAAATATAGTCGCTTTATTTAATTCATGTGTTTTCATCCATGCACTTTCATTTCTGAAATGCACATAGAGAAAAAGAATGGCAAACCTAATTTTGGAAACAAAAGCTGCTGAGAAGTGGGGGTCGCCGTTTGTGTCTGTTATGTTACTTTTTTTATTTTTTTCCCAGGAATCCTAGTTGACAGCACTAGCCAATACGCCTATGTGTTCTTCGCCTGCAGCATAACAGTCTCCACCGCTGGTCTCTTCATCATGCTGTCCTTCTACTGGCTGGACAGACAGAAGTGCCGAGAGCTCAAGAGCTCCTTTACTCATAAAGACTGTAACTCACTGAAGCCCAGCACTAAGATGACCATAGACTGTGATTACAGTCCAGTGCCTTTACATGGTAACAATATCAGAGACATGGAGACTGATGTTTGATTTGTGACCTGTGTATTTCACCAGACTTATTTTGTTCATTCATTGCACAGCTAGTCTTTTCTTATCCTTATCTTGTTAGTGGACAATCAAATATATTTGTCACAGCTTATGTACACAGATATAGTGCAGAAAGGTTCTTGGACTGCAGTAAAAATAGTCTGGACCAGAATTGCTGGTTTAACTTATCATAGTCCTTTTCTATTACACGGTGCCACATGGGAACTTTAATCAATTCAGATCATCTCTCAAAACATTTTGATAATCTAATTTCAGTTATTACTCTAGCCTCCTCAGGATTGCTAACAAAAGGCCAGTTGTAATTGACATTCACATTACTGTCATTTAGATTCTTCTGGGAACAAATGAATGGAGAAAACAGAGAATGTGAGATTGTGCAATGAATGATTTTTAAAAATATATATATATTTCTAGATGCCTTAAATTATATCTTGTAAATATTTTTTTTTTTTTTTAGTTTTGTGTAGATACTGCTTTTTAAAAATCTGTAACTTATTTATATATTGTATGTATTAAAGAAAATAGTTTCTGTCTGTCAGTTTCATTGTCTCTATGGTAAATAGTTGACTTAAACAGTAAAACAGTCATTCTCGAGGACCAATAATAATAAATCAAGTAATGCTGGACAGTCACATATTCTCCCTTTTTTGTACACTTTATATAAAGTGTTTGTTTAGGACAGTGCTAAAAATCCAATGACAAATTGCATATGAATACACAAAATTATTTTAAACTATATAAATATAGTTTATTGCATTCAATGTAATTTTAATAAGAATGTAGTGTTAGCACAGTGCTACTGCTTATAAGCTTCATTTTCCTTTTAGTAATATTAGTCTCGACTAAGAACCACAAGAGGGCAGCAATGTCATGACTATGTGACCCATTTAAATTCCTTTCAAAACAAACTTTGTATTGTTTTCATCATGTCTAAACAGTACACAACAATGCAATTTCATAATTCATGCAATTAAATTTGCACATTAATAAACATGAATTATGGAAATAAATTTGATTAAAATTATTAATAAAATACTTTATGAATGCATCAAAATATTTTACTATAAACATGAATACATTTTATTTCCTGTTATTATTACTAGTGAGCATAAGAAATTTCTTTCGGAAACACACAAAAAAAAAAACCCTTTTGTGATCTTTAAAACATTAAATAAGGCGTCATTCGTTAATGTAATAACATGAACGAACACTACATTACACTCTTTATTAATCTTTGTTGATGTTCGTTAATAAAAATATTGTTCATGTTCACAGCGCATTAACTATGTTAAACAAAGCTTGTGATAATGCATTAGTAAATGCTGAAAGTAACATTAAGATTAATAAATGCTGTAGAATTGTTCATTCTTATATTTCATGTTAATATGTATAATATTGTAAATACTGTATTAAAACATTTAAATAACCATAAATATAAATACATTTCTTTCTAAAAAAACCCCTCTTTTGTCAGTAAAGCACAATCTAAAATGAGTTTCATGACCAATGATGAAAACAAAAAGCTAACTCCATGCCCATTTTTTCCCTTTATTTATTTGCACATATTAGACAATCAATTTTACATCTTGATATATGTTTTTAAACCAATGCACAGTATGTAAAATTCACTCATCGTGTCAAAACATGCCATAAAGATTCTCAAATAAATTAAACAGCCCAATTTTAGTATCTACAGACAGGGCATCACTGCTATGTTTACAAATCTATATACATAAGATATAACAAAACAGCCAACAAAGTGCGTGATTACTGTGAAATCAAAGACTCAAAGAGGGAAATTAACACTAACAAGTGCTCCTAAACTTAATGTTAAAGTTTGGCGTAAATTAACTGAACTTACACTGTGATAAACAAAAGTTGGCTTCAGTTCCACAAATGAAATAAATAAACAGTGAATACTAAACTCACCGGTAGATCCAGCAGAGGCACATGCGATAGAAATGAGGTTCATACAACCACTGACAAGTTCTGTGAGGAAGGTCACACCGCACAGAGACTGATTTACAGTCAAAGCAGTCACACAAGTGAAACAGTATTTGTGGTTTGCGTCATGACCACAGCGGCTCGTGAATCTAGACACAGCAAACCACTAAACTGTGGGATTTTGAAGTGCAGTTTCAGAAACATACATACAAACCTTTTGAAGCCCTAAAATAGTGGTTGCATCATGCAAACTGGTGACTAGTCAGCTGATGTAACTGGGTTAATAGTTCATTAGAGTGCTTTTAAAGGTAGGCGATGTTTCCATGCTACTGAACATGTTTTCTTGGCATTCATTCCAGTAAAAACATCTGCTGACCTCCACATTTAGACCCTTTACTGAAGCTGAAAACAGTGAACGTGTAAATCAAGGCTGAGGCGACGTTCAGATCTACCTCAGATCACACACACGCATTTGCATCAAGCATACAGTGGCGTTCACCTCCAAAGAAAATCCCTTTAACGTCTTTTAAATCATGTGACACACAAACACTCAAACAGAAGCTGTGGCCTGACTCAGACCTTTGTCGTTTTGCTGGCTTTAGGCGAGACCTCTTGAGAACAGAGGTCAACTGAAGCTCACGCTCACAGGAACAGACCCTCACGCCTGACATGAATCTGTCAGACACGCTTGAGGCACGTCATCTCAGTCTCTCTCTCTCTCACACACACACACACACAATCTCTCGAGTGTCCTCTCTGTTTCCACATAGTGTCCGAGCTTGTGTGGAGGTCGCTGGGAAAGTCTCTCACACGCTGAGAGGGAGCATGCCGGGAGGAGACATGGTCCGCGGGGAAGCCATGGCTGTCAGGGCACCGGGATCCAGGCCATTCATATTCCTGTGAGGAAAAGAGATGAGTAATATCAACAAAATGTGAACAATTTGTTATGAATAAGCATTATAAATCTTCAGTAAAACTCCTTGGGGTTGGGTGATATAATCAAAAAATGTTTACCCCGTCATATGCTTCAATTAACCATGTCAGTGATACACATCAGAAAATAGTAATAAGGCTTTTCACTGCACCAAATTGTTATGTATAGAACAAAAACTCACAGGTTTTGTAAGTCCCAGTATCACCACATACATTATTACCCTGAATTAATTATACAACTACTATAAGCATCTCCAAGCTTTCCTGGATACAGTATACAAAATGTCTTGAGTACAGTATACTCGGGTAAAGCAATACCTACTATATGTGACCCTGGACCACAAAACCAGTCTTAAGTGTCAATGTTTTTTCTGAATAAATAAGCTTTCCATGTATGGTTTGTTAGGATAGGACAATGTGGCTGAGATACAACTATTTGAAAATCTGAAATCTGAGGGAGCAAAAAAAGAAAATACTGAGAAAATCGCCATTTAAGTTGTACAAATAAAGTCCTTAGCAATGCATATTACTGATGAAAACTTAAGTTTTGATATTTAAGGAAGGAAATTTACAAAATAGTTTCATGGAACATGATCTTTACTTAAAATCCTAATGATTTTTGGCATAAAAGAAAAATCTATCATTTTGACCCGTAGAGTGTATTGTTGGCTATTGCTACAAATATACCCGTGCTACTAATGACTGCTTTTGTGCTCCAGGGTCACATATAACCAATCTCTTTCATCACACAGCTCTTCGTACAAGGTTGAATATATAAGTGTGTCCAACTTTATCTGCATACATATTAGGGCTGAGCAATTTTGGAAAATAATCTAATTGCGAATTCTTTTTAAATTAATATTGCGATTGATTTAATATGCAATTATTTTTTTAAAGCTCTTTATGTTCTGTATTATTCAACAAAGACTAGCAATAAATCATTGTATAGTATGACCAAACAAACTATTAGATAGATTAAACATAAATGTTCTTTTCAGTAGGTCAGGCCTATATGTTACGATGAAATTAGGTGATGATATGAATGACATTTTTATTTAACAACTACAATCACAGTAGTATATTGACTGAGGTGTTGAACTTCCAGCCTTGCAAGCAGGTAATAATTATTATGACAACAAAGCATTGACAAATAAGCCTGGTGTAAACATTAATCTGTTTCAATCAGTAACAAATCACACAAACTAAAGTAGACTGCAGAAATATAAAAAAACAAATCTGTTGCTCAGTACACTCAGTATTTAGGTAATTCAAAGTCACTGGATTGCACTTTTTAAACACTGTCTGTTAACTTTAGACAGACTTTAAATGAATAAGGATATCTATATATAAATTAATAATGTAATGCACCGTAACACTGTTCCTGCTGGAGTCATTTCCATGTGCCGTTTTGAAGCATGCTCATATATACGATTTGAACCATTTCTGCATTTAGTGTGCCATGGTTGCCAGGTTTTCACAACAAAACCCACCCAATTGCTACTCAAAACTAGCCCAATCGCATTTCGTGGGGAGTCCACCGGTAAAAATTGCATTCCCGGGGGTAAAATACACATTTTTGGAGGCAAACCGCAGACTTGGCAACACTGTAACGTGCCAACTTGATGCTTCCTTTGAAGACTGCTTAGATGTGTTCGACTTGAAGCAGCGCTGCTAGACCGATCGGCGGACGTCTCCTTATGCTTTCTCTCGCCATATTTTGACGTCATACACCAATCGATCTTCAAGTCGAACACACCTCTTTACTCTCGCGTGTCACGTGAAAGTGTAATCGCCGCCTCTGTGGTTGAAAAATCGTCTTTTTTTTCCATATAATCGCAATATTATCACAAAAGCAATTAATTGTTCAGCCCTAATACATATTTGCTTAGAGTGAGAATATATAGATTGTATATTGTTGCAAAATGTAAACCTTTTTATCACTCAGATATAATTTCCTTAATGAAACCACACGGCATTAAGATATTCAAGGGAATATCTGTATATATAGTTCACTCAAGAATGAAAATGGCCATTTATTCACCCTAAAGTTGTTTCAAATCAGTATGATTTTCTTTCTTCAGCTAAACACAAGAGAAGATATTATGAAGAATGTTAGTAACCAAACTGCTGCTGGTAGCCATCGACTTCCATGGTATTTTTTTCATACTGTGGAAATCAAAGGCTACAGCCAACTGTTAGATTACCAAAACTCTTCAAAATATCTTCTTTTGTGTTCAACAGAAGAAAGAAACACATAGGTCTAGAACTTCTTGAGGGTGAGTAAATGACAGAAACTTAATTTTTGGGTGAACTCTCCCTTTAAGATAATATAAACATTTACATCATGATTTTCTGTAAAGCTGCTTTTAAACAATGTGTAACTATTAGACAAAAAGTTGAATTGAGAGTACTTATTAGAATCTGTTATTGTTAGTTAAAAACAAACAGGCCAAAATATTTAATAATCTGTAATATTAATAACACCACCGATTATCTATATAATAACTCATATCTATTAAATACTTCATTGCTTTAATAACGAAATGTTCAAATCTCCACAGAAAGCTGTGCAGTTGTGTGGGCCTGGTGAGCAGACAATAGAAAGCTAAGCACTTACGTCTTGTCAAAATACGTAGTGTGGAGCGAATGAGAGAACTTGGTTACGTTGCTGTTGATGAGGCTTCCATTTCCTGTTGCATAATTTTTCCTTGCTGCCTGGTCCTTGGCAAAGTTCCTACAGGCAGCTAGTTTAGATTCGAGAGCCTGCATAAAAAGAGACATCCCATGTTTTTCCATTAGCATGTGCATCTAGTTTGAGTTTGAGTCTTATCTTATACGAGATTACAATTAGTTCTTTCTAAGCATTAAAGTGAAACACATGTAGGGCCAGTTTCACAGTGAAAGCATTCAGGAATTTACCCCAACTTTCCGCAGAAGATCACCAACAATATTAAGAGCCGAGATCCTTGCAGACGGTGTGAGGGGGGAGCTTCCACAGCCATTGGTCAATGCTTTGGAGAGAGAGAAAGAAAAAAAAAAGAAAAGAAAAAAAAAAAAAAGGTAAATGTAACTAACTGCTGGCAGTCAGACTGTTAAAGAGTGTGAGTGAAAAATTAGTTTCGTGGCCAATGTGGTTATGATAATTAGAGAACAAGGTGATCAATATAATGATAATATACAATACACAAAATGCCGATATATAATACACATGATCCTCAAAATTGCTGAAATTTATTGAATATATAAATTTACACTATTTAAATATAAAAAAAAAAATCATCTAAATGACAAATACCACAAACCTTTAGAAGCAATGAAAGGATGCTCCATGTTCTTCCCTACAGGCGTAGCTGGGAGGGACAGGGAGGCCTGCACTGCTGAGTCTGTCTTATCAATGTCTAGGGTGGGAGAGCTAGGGGCCGACATCCTGGCAACATCTGAAGTCCTCTCTCGAACTGCCAACTCTTGCCTCAAGTCTAGAAAAACAACATGTATATTTAGCACTGATAAACCTGCACAAACTTAATCCTTTGTGTTCAGGGAAACCTGGGAATGAGTGTAGCATTTGGGAAATTTAGGCCCATCTCCCTGATGTCAATGGTCTTTTTTTCGGGGGGGGGGGGGGGGGTTGGTTGATGCCTAACAAATTCTGTGGTTCATACAAACTAGGGATGCACCGATACCGATATCGGGCCCGATACTAAGCTCCTGTACTCGTACTCGTTAAAATGCCCCGATACCAAACGCCGATACCACACAGCATGTGATAAGTGCCATATTCAGACAAAGAAATACAGACAACAGACAGCAGAATGGAGTTATTAGAGATTAAGGATGTCTGTGAAGTATATGTATGCAATGAAATTAATGTTAAACATTCAGTATTGACACCTGTATAGCTGATGTGCACGAGCTGATGGGCTAAGAAAAGCGCTGAGTGGATTGAGCACGCGACGGCGCAGATGCGCGAGCTCATCAAGTGAATATCCCTTTCTCACAGACATCACTGGATAGTTTGTAGTTTGGTCGGATGTGTCAAAAACAAGTAAGTAAAACAATGCACAAGTTACTTAACGGTAGGGAGGGAGAGAGAGAGAGCGTGCGCGCACTTCTGTTGTGCGATCTTTATTGATGTTCGCTCACTTGGCACACGCAACATTTGGCTTAAAACTAAATCGTAAATATAAGACAATTTACAGGGGTATTCACTATAAACATCATTTATTTTAAACCTTAAGCATACACAAATTTCTGGCGAAAGTGAAACTAACAGCCTATGCGCTATGTTCTGTTCTTGTCCCTCTCATTCTGCACCAGTACAAATACATGCGTGTGTTTTGCTTGCTTCGTGAGTGATTATGCATTACATGAGTGACTTTGGAATATAAATTGCAGCACGTTTCAGATGGAAAAAAAGCAACTTTTATTTCTGAAAATATCACAGAGATTTATAACGAGTGGTTCCCTGCATTATTACAGCAAAACGCGTAATTACAGTACTGAGCCGCTGCAATGGAGCAGCGCTAATGCTAGTAAATTAAAGATGATGTACCATAGAGCAAAAAATTAACAGTGAAAGTAATAAAAACTTGTAAAATACATTTTAATGGGCATAATTAAGTGTGAAAATAACCGAAGATATTATACAGTCAAATCAAAATAAAGTAAACTGTGACAAAAATTCTTCATACAGTGGACTACCAGTAAAACCGTGATAATGTGAGAAATTTTAAAGGTGTTTGAATAAATTTTGGTTTGACTGTATCTATTTGATAAATGAAGTTAACCAATTAACATTATACATACTCTTTTGGTTTCTGTACCCAATATTTAAAAATGTACAAATGCAAGGAAAATATCGGTACTCTGTACCAAAAATAAAAGTATCGGTATCGGGCGAGTACTGGAAAAAGTACCCTAACACAAACTCAAGATATTATCATGTTTTCTTCTCCAAAATTTGTAATACCCCACTCTGTTTTTTTGTTTTTTTTTGGTATTGAAAAAGGTGGCTGCTAATAAGTGGCTAAATGGGATTAGATGTTGTCGAGACATTAAACGTCATCAAGTAAACTCATATACAGCCTTATGTTCATAATCATGCTCTTGGAAACCTTTCAGTTTCAGTAAAAATCTTTTTGTTTTTTAAATAAAGAGTAAAAGCTATCTGAAGCTGAATGGTGGTGATGTTAAAGTCATGTGACCGTGGTGTAGTTTTGCTTATTAGCCTACATTTAGTGTTTTACTTCTGCCATTTTTATTAAGGCTTCAAAATTCTTAAATGTTTTGTTATTTTGTGAAGCTTGTGGTTCTTTGCAAAATATGTAAGAATCATGAGCTTTTGTAGGTTACAGATCTTATTTTCTGCAATAATCCAAAAGATTCTTTTTGTTGAGAACCAGGGTGATGCAAACTAAAAAAAAAAAATGCTTGACTTCCATTGTATGTGTTAATGTACACACCCCGACTTTTTGGAAAGTTTTTATAGTCGCCATGAAATCAAAATGGACATTTCTTATTTTTGAATGGAATATCGTAGGGTTTCTTATTTATTTATCCGTGCATATCACTTTTTGTGCTCATGTATTGTCCAAAAGCTAGAATAGTTTCAATTCCTCCCCTTCGTTAACATGTCTCTCTCGTGAAACAATCACCCATTTAGACTGAAGTGGCCATTTCTACACCACAATCAATTCCCAATGGACAAACTGAAGTAGTGCCGTACATTTGTCTGCCTCATTCAATAAGCCGTTGCACTCGGATACACGCCATAATAGTGAAGAACTGTCAGTCATAATCTCTGCACCATGTCAAATTGAAAAACTGAGGGATTGTCCGCTATACTCCATTTCATTTCACAGCATTGTCATTAAAGTTGTTTACCTCTAGCTTCATCTTTCAGCCTCTGCACAGACACCAGCAGAGATTCCTTCTCGTCCAGTTCGCTCTCCAGGAAAGCGTTCCGCTCTATCGCCTGGTTTAGCCTCTGTTCAAAGTCCTCCAGAGATGTGATGGTAGCCCTGCACAATCCAGGATGTCATTTAAAACATGCTGAACTGTTAAAGTATCTTTAGCATGACACTTGCACCAAGTATTTTGGTCTGGGTTTGTTGGGCATTGGTGACACGTAGGCTACAGTCAGGTCCATAAATATTGGGACATCGACACAGTTCTAACATTTTTGGCTCTATACACCACAATGGATTTCAAATTAAACAAACAAGATATGCTTTAACTGCAGACTGTCAGCTTTAATTTGAGGGTATTTACATCCAAATCAGGTGAACGGTGTATGAATTACAACAGTTTGCATATGTGCCTCCCACTTGTTAAAGGACCAAAAGTAATGGGACAGAATAATAATCATAAAACAAGCTTTCACTTTTTAATACTTGGTTGCAAATCCTTTGCAGTCAATTACAGCCTGAAGTCTGGAACGCATAGACATCACCAGACGCTGGGTTTCATCCCTGGTGATGCTCTGCAAGGCCTCTACTGCAACCGTCTTCAGTTCCTGCTTGTTCTTGTGGCATTTTCCCTTCAGTTGTGTCTTCAGCAAGTGAAATGCATGCTCAATCGGATTCAGATCAGGTGATTGACTTGGCCATTGCATAACAGTCCACTTCTTTCCCTTCAAAAACTCTTTGGTTGCTTTTGCAGTATGCTTTGGGTCATTGTCCATCTGCATTGTGAAGCGCCGTCCAGTGAGTTCTGAAGCATTTGGCTGAATATGAGCAGATAATATTGCCCGAAACACTTCAGAATTTATCCTGCTGCTTTTGTCAGCAGTCACATCATCAATAAATACAAGAGAACCAGTTCCACTGGCAGCCATACATGCCCACGCCATGACACTACCACCACCATGCTTCACTGATGAGGTGGTATGCTTAGGATCATGAGCAGTTCCTTTCCTTCTCCATACTCTTCTCTTCCCATCACTCTGGTACAAGTTGATCTTGGTCTCATCTGTCCATAGGATGTTGTTCCAGAACTGTGAAGGCTTTTTTAGATGTCGTTTGGCAAACTCTAAATCGAGCCTCCCTGTTTTTGAGGCTCACCAATGGTTTACATCTTGTGGTGAACCCTCTGTATTCACTCTGGTGAAGTCTTCTCTTGATTGTTGACTTTGACACACATACAACTACCTCCTGGAGAGTGTTCTTGATCTGGCCAAGTGTTGTGAAGGGTGTTTTCTTCACCAGGGAAAGAATTCTTCGGTCATCCACCACAGTTGTTTTCCGTGGTCTTCCGGGTCTTTTGGTGTTGCTGAGCTCACCGGTGCGTTCCTTCTTTTTAAGAATGTTCCAAACAGTTGTTTTGGCCACGCCTAATGTTTTTGCTATCCCTCTGATGGGTTTGTTTTGTTTTTCAGCCTAATGATGGCTTGCTTCACTGATAGTGACAGCTCTATGGATCTCATATTGACCGTTGACAGCAACAGATTCCAAATGCAAATAGCACACTTGAAATGAACTCTGGACCTTTTATCTGCTCATTGTAATTGGGATAATCAGGGAATAACACACACCTTGCCATGGAACAGCTGAGAAGCCAATTGTCCCTTACTTTTGGTCCCTTAACAAGTGGGAGGCACATATGCAAACTGTTGTAATTCCTACACCGTTCACCTGATTTGGATGTAAATACCCTCAAATTAAAGCTGACAGTCTGCAGTTAAAGCACATCTTAGTTAGTTTCATTTGAAATCCATTGTGGTGTGTATAGAGCCAAAAATGTTTGTGTCGATGTCCCAATATTTATGGACCTGACTGTAGTTTTGCATAGCCTAGCAATTCAGGAACTCGGGGCCAAGTTAGTTTAGAATGACAAAACGATCTTGTCGTGTACCTCTTAGCTCTCTCCAGGTCATCGTTGGCTTGCTCCAGCTCCCTGACATATTTGTGCAGCTGCTCCTTGATGCCACGCGTTTGGACCAGGTCGTCCTCCAGCATGGAGATCTGCTTATAGCTCTGAGCGTACTGCTGCTCCAGTTTCTCCTGCAGTCAGAGACACAGGGGAGAGACAGTCTGAGTCACCATCAGAAACAACTTGAACTCTCTACCAGTGGCGGGTGACAAAATGTATCAGCTATAAATACTTCTTAACCATCAAACAGCATTTTACACATTTCTTTACTGAGGATTGCACAGTGCTAAAACTCAACTGTTTAACTCTTGGGGAGTTGTACAACGAGCCTATTTCCAAAAAAAGTGGAGTGTTCCTTTAATAACTAGAGAGCCAAATCCTATCCAAATTAAAGACGTTTTGGGTCAAGCTCAAACCTAATTTGGAAAAACAATTTCATCTGAATACTTATGGCAATGGATTTTTTTTTTCTCACAGTGGCACAATATCTGCAAAAACAAGTTGGTTTTGGCTTCTTAAGGGAGAAAAAAAAGCCATTTTTACCTGCATTGGACTTCATTTTTGATTGAACTGCCCCTTTAATGAGGAGCAAGAAAAGGAGGAATACCAGTACACATAGCAACCCTCCCGACTTCTCTTGTAGGTAACCTACTTTATCCACCTCATTTCTTTTCTTCTAAATAAGCGTGTTGTTTTGGGCCATGGCAAAATAATGAGTGTCCCATATTTTTCAAAACAAACGCAGGGTCAATGGGCAAAGGCTACTAGTCTCGCTAGTCTTTCTGAGAATGTGATCATTTAATGATCATGCTTTCTGGGACAGCAACGAGATCAAATTTAATTTGTGTGAGGAGACCTTGCACAAATATAAAGCAGTCTCTTTTACCGTGTCTACCTAAAGCCAAGCCATTAAAAAGATATTTCTGTACGGGTCTTAGAGGGACAACTGTGCTATAAGTGAACTTTTCTGCTTGAGCCATCAGTCTTCTATTCTCTTCCTCTTCATCCTGACATCCAATTACGGCACACTTGGGATTACCAGAGACCCTTGACAGCTCTCACACTGGGCAATGCTGCATCACAGAACAGAGCGGCTACACTACTGATGCTTTACAGATAAATCAGCAGATTAAAGGTGTGTGGAGGTACCTCTGCCATTAGGTGCTATTGTACTCACAGCTGCGCCAAACTGTCCACTTCTGTATCATTTTACTTCCCTACAGTCCACAACATATTTTTCATGCTCATCAGGGAACTAGTGCCTAAAACATGACCTTTGACCCCATGTACCTGTAATGCTTCTATTTTAAATAACCTCTGTTATGACTGGCTAACCCTTATAAGGTATAATTTTTATACTTGTGACAACTAGCACGTCACACGTATACCCTAAAATAATATATATTCTATACTTTTTTTTGTGCATATAAAACAAAGCCTATTACATTTCTGACACTACCACACTATTCTCATAAAAAAATTAAGCATTTTTTAAATGTTTAAATATTTGGCATTACAGTAATTAGAATTTGGGTGGTAAATGTGTTTCAATGAAATAGTATCACAATGAAAATAAATAAATAAATAAACCTCCAGTTTGGGTCAGTAAAATCTAAGATGTTGATAAAAATCTGTAAAATCTGGTCATTTTTGATCAATTTAATGCATCCTTGCTGAATTAAAGTATTCATTTGATTTAACTTTCGAACAGTAGTCTTTATTTGAAACAAAGATGATCCCAAATAGACTTCATTTTAAGAAAATTACAATTTTCTATTGCTTTTTATATTGGAATGAAATTTGACTTGGACATGCTTGAGAGGTATTGTGAGATTCACCCCAAGTTAAAGCTTCTAAATGACCCATTTTCAGAGATTAATTTCCATAAATGATCTGGGTGGCCTGAGGAGGGAGCCTTGTGTTATTTCAAAAGAGCAAAGACTTTTCCTACCTTGAGTGTGTCCACCTCGCTCTTCAGTCTCTGGTTCTCTGACTGCAGGTCTCGGATGCGGTGTTCGGCCTGCCCCAGCTGAGCCTCCAGCTCGGCCTCCAGCTCCCGACTGCCCTCCTGGAACTCCTGGAGCTCCTCCTGAGCATCATGATAGCTGCAGATACGCAAACATATAAAAAACCACACGTCATCATCAGCCATCTGGAACAGCGGCGGCATATTCATCACATTAACTATGCAATGCAAATTGACACCCAGACTACAACAAATTGAGCTGACATGCTCGAAGCATTTAGGCCTTGACATCTGGTGCTATAGCAGATAATGAATTACAGTCACTCAGGGCTGTGGCCACTCTGGAGTAGTGTTGTTTTTGGCGGCCTGTTTTAATTTTAGTTTTAGTCTAGTCTTTGTGTGAAGCGGTCATTTGAGTTTTTATTAGTTTTAGTCACGTTCATACTCTTTTTGGTCTAGTCAAGTTTCAGTCAACTAAAAGTCTGAGCATTTTAGTCTCATTTTAGTCAGAATTATCCATGACTGTTTTTGTCTAGTTTTAGTCAATGAAAATGGCATTTTAGTCTCTTTTTAGTAATTCTATTTAACCCAGTCAATATAGTATAAGTGCCTAGTAGCAGTGGCATACCATGGGGTTTTAGTCAGGGCCTTCAGTAAGCAACTGTAAAATACATGTACACATCTTATACATCACTGTTACAGCTAAGTATACATATAATGCACATATTATGCCGCACACAGGCTCGCAACAAACAATGACAGCTGATCAACTATTTTAATAGTAGGCTAGATTGGGGTGGGTTAAATGCAGAGTAAATTTCCCTACATGGCCAGTAAAAGTAATCCGCCAATACACGGGTCACTGTGCACATTCATGCCACTCTAAAATGATGACGCGCCAAAAGCAGCAAAACTGTACAAATGCTGGACATCCACACACCACACCACAGTATTATCAACACACCACCTACACCTCCATAACAATGTGCATGATACAATACTCATCAAATATTAAAGCACTGACCTGTCACTTGTAAATAAAATCCACGGGTCTGTCATTTCATGCCCCTTTACTCGGATTTAAAAGTAAACACAGCCAACAAAATAACTTGTGCTCGGTGCTAGCTGTTAGCCACTAGTTGCAATCTTTGAAATGGTGCATAAAACCTTTGCTGGCCTTTGTTAGCGAATTCACTTTGGGTGTAGGTCTTCCTTTCTCAGTTATTCTCTTTTGTCTGCAAAAGAACACCTTGAAAAAGACGATTTTAGTAGATCGGCAACAAGATCTGGTGTAGGCGCCGATGGCTGCAGCTGTCATTTTCTTTTCGTTTACTTTCATGTTTGTACCTTGGAAATCCCTGACCCGCCTAAAGAGGCGGTCTAACGCTGGGGGTAGCACTGGGCACGTAGCTGGACCCAGAGGGCGGGCTGTCATTGTAAGTCAAAATTTGATTGGCTGATGATTCTGTCACCAATGCTTGTAACAAATCAGATGTGACGTCTTTCAAAAAAAGGGTAGCACTATCTGTAGTGCTGGCCTCAGAATTTTTTTGTGTAGGATATTCCAGTTCAACCTCAACTAAACTAATCATAGGCAATTTAGTGGACATTACACAAATGAAAATGATACCTAAATAATCAAAAACATTTTTCACACAATTTAATTTTTTATAGGGCCAGCAGAGAAGGCCCTGCTTCCCCTGACGGCCCACCACTGCGTTAGTAGTATAGATGAAACCAAAATGTTCTTTTAGCCAAACCCATTTCAAACAAGGTTCTTATTATATTATTGTTACCTTATAGACTTAACAATACATCCATTCCAGACAAGGAAGACGCTCTGATTTGAATTTACAACATTTATTTTACCAACCAAACATGTTAACATGTTTGTTGTCGTCTTCTAAATAATGATGCACATTGAACATCCGCCATTGCTGATAGTTTGTTTAGGCTTGTTCGGGATAGATCGGTGCTGCGCGGACCGGTCGGTGCGAGGCATCGGGGTGCTGCGGGAGCGACTGGAAAGCAGACTGCTCTTTATGCTTTTGGATCGCTCTCGCGGTGCTTTAGTGTGTTGTGTGCCGATCGATCGATCGGTCTGCGTGGTGCTGATGCACATTGAACAAGCCTGTTGTGCTGCGCTAGTGAACCGAAACATGAAACATGAAACGTATTGTGACGTAAGACCTGGCTCTGTATTGGCTCTCTAGCCTGTGGAAAAGCAACCGGTTCTTAAAGCGCTCGCCAGTCGAACCAACTAAGAACCGGCTATAGCTCTGGCTCTGAACTAGCACCTGGAACTGCTTTGGTGGAAAAGGGGTAAGGCAGGCTTGAGATGAATAGTGAGGTCTGGCAGCAGGAAATGAGCTCAACAGACTGAATGCAGTCTTGGTTGGTTTTAGACAGCGTTTCCGAAGGTCTGGTAGACAGGGAATGTCCCTTTAACCCTGGTCACTTCCCCCAGCCTCATTCTGTCATGTGTAGAGGGAACCTTAAATCTGTCACTTCATCCCTACTGACATGTGTGGGCCTGCTTCCTCAGCACAAATCATGAAAACACTCACTCGACAACAGGAAGCTGCTCAAAAGCACATTCACAGTCCTTAATGAGATACACCATTCAAAAGTGTGGGGTCAGTACAATTTTTTTTTTAAAGAAATAATTACTTAATCATAAAGGAAAAATTAAATTGATCAAAAGTGACAATGAAGACATTTATAAATGATACATAGATGGCTATATTTCAAATACATGCTATACAATGGCTCTCTATTCATTGAAGGAGCCTCTATTAAAAAAATCAGCACATTAGAATGATTTCTGAAGGATCATGTGACAGAGTAATGATGCTGAAAATTCAGCTTTAAATCACAGGAATGCAAATTTAAAATATATTACAACAGAAAATTTAAAATTGCAATGGTATTTCACAATATTCCTGTTTTTTTTTTTTTACTGTATTTTTGATCAAATACATGCAGCCTTAGTGAACACAAGAGGCCTTTTACAAAAACAAAATCTTACTGACTCCAAATTTTTGACTGTTTAAAAACTGTGTTCTGACCTTTTCCTAAGGTAAATGTTTTAATAAAAGAGACCGCAAGACACTAAACACAGCAGCTGGAGCTATGGAGCATCTTCTCAGTTTAACAGAGGGTCTCTTTTGTCAAGGGCAGTGAAAGGCTCTCTGTGTGTTGTGGCATTTTCTCCATTTCTCCATGACAAAAAGTGCTGCTGTCATATTTACAGCCATTCATCACCCGCGGGGCTTGTGATTGTAGGTATGAACACAGAAACAAACGTTAATGTCTCAGCTAGCCAAAGTTTAACTACAATTCTGTGGCCAAGTTTTTAAAAGCCAATCAGCATTGTTTGTCTGAACATAAACGGTTGACTACCCATGGCTTTTATGTGAAGATAAACTGCACACTGTTGTAAAAACTCAGCTGGTTGCTATATTTAATAGTTAATGACTTTGGCCTACCTCTTCTTGTATTTGAGAGACAAGCACTTCCAGTAATCGATTTCCTCGTCTTTCGAGGAGAATTTGGGCATCATCTCTGTGTCCATGGTGGAGACCTGTGGAAGCAGATGTGAATTAGAGCAGTCCTGAGAGACACATACACAGCTTGTTCATTTGCACCTCCTACTGCAGTTTTGTCAGTACAACCCCACAAACAGATCACAGGGTGAGGTCCCATGGCGTGGTCCCATGGCGTGTCCTCATTTGACATACATCCAATAACACTTTTTGTTCACTTGGCTTTCTACCAGGCTCACATGACTTACTTCATCCTTTACGAGCTCACAGTTTTACAGGTTGCAGTATTCACTTTCAATTTTGGGGGATTTTTACACAAGACTAATTTCTCTCTCGTCCTACGGGGAAAGAGCATTAAAGAAATAGTTCACCCAAAGATTAATATTCGGTCAACATTTACGAGAGTCAGCCTCATGTTGTTACAAACCTGTATGGCTTTTATTCAACTTATTGAAGTTATTTTAACAAACCCTGAGAGATTTTTCTGTCCCTCTCCTGAAAGCCCATTCCACCAAATCTTGGAGGCTTAAAAATGTTTACAAAGATATTGTAAAAATAATCCGTATGAACTGAGCGATTTAAACTACGCCTTCAGAAACAAATTTATATGATGAACAAACTTAATTTAACTTGTGTCTGTCCAGAATCTTTGAATTAAACTGCTGGATTTATATGGATTACATTTGATGCTTCAAAATTTTGCATCCGTGGACCTTTATTGGTGGGACAGAAATACTTCGGGCTCAATTAATAATGTCTTTTATATTTGTGTTTTGAAGATTAATGAAAGTCTAACGGCTTTGGAAATTGGAACAACATGAGGGTGAGTAAAGTAAACGGTCCCTTCCATAACACGACTGTCTGATTTCACTCGATTTCTCTCTTGATATTGTTAAAGAAACAGTTCTCCCAAAAATGAAAACATCAGTCCTTTTATGCGTAAATCATAGTTTAAGAGCTCCTTTTGTGTTTCAGAGAAGAAAGAACATAATTAAAATAACATGGAAGTAAAGGACAACATTTTCAGTTAGAATATAACCCTTGTAGAGATCAAACATGAAGCCATTTATCACAAAAGGACAACAGACTGATCCTTCCATACATTAAAGCTTGCTCAGAATAAGATTAACGGCCACAGATATTATCCTTTTAAAACATTAAGCACACTTGGACGTTTGTGCCTCTATAACTCACGCGTCTGAAAATGACCTCTCTCATTAACATTCCTCATCCTTCATCATTTGTTTGACCAGCAGCACAGAGATCCAATGTTTTTCTGAAACTCAATTCATTTCTATCATAGGTCTTTTATGTATGCAATCGCTCATTAGATCTGACATGATGAAGAGGTGTAAGCCGAAGCCATCAGTTTCATTCCAAACAAGGCCTCTATTAGCAACCCAACCTGCAGCACACAAACCTGCTCGCTTCTAAATCAGTCAGAGATATTCCAGACATCTCTGCAATTCTCCTGATTCTTTTCCGGATTTTCAGGAGGAGTGTCACATGTTGTGACCCAGCACTCCTTGATTCCCACTTTAAATGACGATGAGGGATTTCCAAACCAAATTACCCTTTCAAATAGAAACTAAATCACCTATAGCACCCTCTTTATTGCCAGTTTGCTTGTCATATCTCTATATTTGTCATGTTTGAATTAAGATTTTTTCAGTGATTATACTTAAAAAAAAGATTTATCCTGTACATTAATAAGTAATTTATTTGAATTGAATGTCACAATATTAAACTTTCTTTGTATTAGGTCAAGTCTGTTTGTTTAAAATGCCTTTTTTTTAATTGAGAATAAGTGTAATATATAAGTACAAAGTCAAATCATTAAAAAGGGCAAAAGATAAATGAAACATGTTTTGAGTTGTGTATTAGTCATGTTAGGTACTATGCTTTAAAGACCCAATAAACTCAGGCATTTATTAGCAGGATCAATATTAAAGAACAGATTAAGCATGAAATTAAAAATACTGCTTTGAACGAAAAATGAACAAAAATGACTACAGATCACTCTCTAATCTAAAGCTAAAGAAACACACAAAATCACAGGTGTACATAATAATACAGCCATCAAACACAAAAGCAGCAGTGGTTTTCTACTCTGGAGCAGAATGGGGTTTGCTCTCCTGAGGACTGTAAAAACTGATGTCATTTTAATTGTAGTCATTTATAATGTCTTAAGCCACCACATAGAGATCCTCACCCCTCCCAAACTGAATCCTGACAGTGAGGCCATCTGTCCGGCCACAGAGCGCCTGTCCCGCACCACAGGACAGTGGGATGGTTCCTGTCTAACGCAATGCTTGCCGCAACCTACCCTATTTGCCAGAAATACACACAGTCAGAGGTTCAGAGGAAAGGCCAGATTTTTGTTTCCACAGATGACATTATTTCCAGAATCACAATCCAGCACACACCGTCCTACTGAGTAATCCACTATAAACATGTGACGTACCCTCAAATATTAGGGGAAGAGATATGTGCTACCATTGAGTTATCTGACCTGCTCGCAAGTAAGTTAGTGTCCATACAGTTACGTTTACAGTCAGCTTCATGCAAAGAAGTGTTTTTATTTATAATATACGTTTTGGTATGACAAGACAGAAATGGCATCAGATGCCAAACTAATGTCACAAAATGTAAACAGAACACATAGTTGTCATACATTAAAGGTACAATTTATTTCTGTATAAAAGTGCAAGACATAACGTTAGTATTTATCATAGTGCAAGATAACTTACAACAGATGAAATAACCTAATCACAAAGTAAACAGCGAATAACAAACAGGGTGTAATTATAATAAACATCTATATAGAGAGATGTACATGACTTAGCAAACACATGCTACATTTGTTTGCTAAGGTTCAGACATAAGACCAATGACGAAACCAGAAGACGGCTAGCGGTCAGCATTCAATTTAAAAACAAACAAACAAAAACAATTTAATACTTAACAACATGAACAAAACAGTTCACTGATACCAAAACGGTTCGTTATCGAATAAAACCGCATGTAAATCGCTATTTTAGGTGATGTTTCTCCCGGGAGCCCAGCGGATGTCATCAACGTTTTCAATTGAAAGTCAATATCGAGTCTATATCATTAATCTATATAATTAATCAAGAGTGGTACCATAAATCACTACCATCAAAACTCAGTCACCTGCGGTTTAATCGATATATATCGGTCGATCAAAGGCGATTTGGCTGTAACTTACGCCAGAAGAAACCGGCACATGAAAAATCCGGTTTCGGCAACTGTTTAAAGATAACAGTCTGTTTAAATGATAAAGCCTCGCATTTCATTAGCGTCCCATCGCACACAGTGTTTCTAATGATCGCTGATTAAATCATAAATGCCATCAAATGTTCACCTTATCATGTCCCGTTCCTGAAGTCGGCGAACAGGCTCGATGTCTCCAGCGCTCGACCGTCGGCTGATAGAGAAATGCCAACGCGACTGCTTCAGCTTCCGGTAAGACGACGACTCGCGTCACTGCGTCACGTTAACGTCATTGGAACGCAGACAAAGCGCATTCTTATTTATTTATGATGCATCGAATCTGAAACAGACACGATATGAGGACATTGGTGTGTAATAAAGCGGGGAATAATCAGTGACTCATGTTTAATTTTTTTTACAATTGACCAAATATCACACCACAAGATGGCGCGTTAGGTCTAGGCCATAATAATAATGATAATAATAATAAAAATGTAGCCAAACCAAGAATTATACAGACAACCTTCAACATTTCTCACATTATCACAGTTTATTCGCTATAGTTTAGAACATGGTGATGAAATATACAAGAACTCAGAGTTAAACTGTGTCAGACTCTGAACAAATTCATCTTGATGATCACAAATGAATTATAGTCAAACTAAGATTTATTCAGACAACCTTCAACATTTCTCACATTATCACAGTTTATTCACTATGGCTTAGAAAATGGTAATAATATGTGTCAAAATGTGTCAGAACAAATTCATCTTGATAATGTCAGATAATTTTGATAGAAAGATGTAGGCTAACAAAACACAGTCAGGTCCAAGTGTCAAATTAAATTTTTGGTCCCAAAGTTTTTATCAATTTTACTGGCAGTTCACTCTATGAAGAGTATAATATATCACAGTTTACTTTATTTTGCTATCCTCACTTAGATAAATAGTGTCCTGCACCCACTAGTTAAAAAAAAATATATATGGTTTCTTAATAAGTTTTGGTTTGACTGTATATCTATTAAATGTGTATTTTATTTAAATCGTTATATACTATAAAACATCATTTTGAACTATTAAGTGTTCTTTTAAATTGTAAATTTTTATTTTTAATTTTCTTTTCAAACAGGTATTTGTGTGACTATTATTGTTTTCGGTTTTATTTTTGTGCATTTACTCATTTCTATATTTTATAGATATTTTATACTATATATTTTCTGTAATTCTAATATTTTTTCATTTATATATAAATGTTACCTATATACTACTACTAATGACTATTTTTATGCGTTCAACTTTTTCCATTTTTCTCTAACTTTGTTCTCCATTTTCCATCTTTCGCAATAATTTCCATGTAATAATAATAATAATAAGGTATGAATATTATTGTTGTAATAATAAATGATTAATAAATAACTATAATTTATTAGTATTGTTAATTTTAAAAATATATAAATTAATGTATTATTATTATTATGCTATAATAGCCTACGTTTAAATGTTAAGGTCATATGTATATATATATATATATATATATATATAAAACACACCAAACAAACGACACTAATACTTGTATACATTGAACCGGTTCTAGTTTCTTCTCTCTAGTTCAGATCTAGTTTTTCAACATTTCTGGCGTGACTGCGGCTGTGTCGTCACGGTGTCCGCATGTTATCTCACGGGAGTATCAGTTACCTGTGCCAGAGTGCGTGAGTGTTCCCGCGGGCTGCTGTTTACTAGTCGAGGGGATCCAGGTGGACCGGAGAGACATGGACGAGGAGGCTCAGGACAGCGAGTGTCCGGTGTGTTACGAGAATCTTTCGGACAGCACCAGGACGCTCAGCTGCGGGCATCACTTCTGCCATGACTGCTTAGTACGAACTCTGCTGAACACCAGCCTGAACGGATCCATTAAACGGGACAATATCGTCTGCCCCGTCTGCAGACACCTGACATTCATCACAAAGCGCCACGGATTCACAGTCTCAGCGGTTGAAGCCAAAAGGATCGGAAAGACACTGGAAGTACCACCTCTGCCCTCTCCTGTATTCCCTGTTGGCTCTCACACCGGAGGTCTTGGCTGTTTCTGCAGGTGTCTGAGGAGCATTTCATCATGTAGACTATGTAGACGAAAACTCATCTGTCCTAAAGACGCTTCAGAGGTGTTCATCATCAGTGAGCTGGGTCGACCCATGAGAGAGGGTGATGTTATTGATTTTGGGACAACTTCAGCCATGCAGCAGCACTACAGGAGCAATGGACAGAGGCTTTGCACCATCTCCTGCTGTCTTCTGATCCTAATGATCACGTTCACCTTACTGGCTCTGGTGGCTGCCACACTTCCTTGGGTTTTGTTGGCGTAAAGTTGTCCAGAGCTGCTTCTATGTGGTACCTCGTGTAAGATAAATCACTTTAAGACTAGTATGTATGATTATTAAGTCTTACCTTCGCACGTGTTACTGAATACGAGATGTTTCACAAGACAATGAATGTTTTATGAAGAACAGACGGTTATTGTGAGATCTTTTCCAAGGTTTGTTCTGACATGTCTTGTGGGGAGGCATATGGAGGTGGTTTCCTTACAAAACAGTTAAATATATAGTGTTACTTTGTGTTTTGTTCTGGATCGGAATGCACTAAGCTGTTAGTAAAAACGAGTTGATCTTGAACCTGCCACGCTCATCGAGTTACTGTGAGGAGACTGGGCCATTTAAACGTGAAGAAGAAAATATGAGCTGGTCGTCTGGTTGTCACTTGATCTTGTAGAAACAAGATGGGATTCAGTTACAACTACCATGGACACAGCAAGCTTGAGAACAGAGGACGGGGAAGGGTGTGATGAGGCTTGAGCTTTTCTCTATGGCTTGCATTGCCAGGAAGGAATGAAGCACACCCTTGCTTGTCCAGAAATTCTTGTCACACGGGCTAGCAAATTCTTTAGCTAGTTCCAGCCCTTAATTGACTAATACCTCACATTCTGCACAAGTTGACAGTCATTACTTGATTGGAGGGTGTTTCTGTGACGTACCTGTACAGCAATGCTATCTCAATGCACTTCAGAATCGTATGTGTGTGTTTGTAGTTCACCCCGAGGTCAGTTATATTGCTCAGAGATTGCTCAAGTGATGTAACGGATTAATGGATTGCTCAGTTTGAAGTATCAATTTGTCCCAAATTTTTTTCCGTAAGTCTTTTGGTGAAAGGCACACCAATGAGACGTGCGGTAAAGGTGCAGTCATTTCAATGGACCCTTTTCACAGACTGTGATGATGCATTTCCATAGTTAAAAGAGTACAACTATTTTTTTATTAATAAAAAAAAAAAAAAATAGCTACATGAAACGCTATATTTTGTGTTAAACTACCTTGCCATTAAATTACAGAAAATTAGTTAGAGACGCTGTTGTTTCTAAAATGTGCCACTGCACCACAAAACCAGTCATAAGGGTCCATTTTTTTAAAATTGAGATTTATACATCATCTGAAAGCTGAATAAATACGCTTTCCATTGATGTATGGTTTGTTAGGATCGGACAATATGAGATATTGGCTGAGATACAACTATTTGAAAATCTGGAATCTGAGGGTGCAAAAAAATTATATATATATATATATATTGAGAAAATCTCCTTTTATAGTTGTCCAATTTAAATTCTTAGCAATGCATATTACTAATCAACAGACTTCTGTATGAGCGTTTTGCCTGCGAAATATTACAGAAATGGCGCTAATATGACTGCACATGAAGAGTATAGAGCTATAAAATGAATATGGATTACATAGCCCAGATCATTAGGTTTTGGAAGTATTAGATGAAACAAACAAACTTGAGTTAATAATAAAATACCTGACTTTTACACATACAGTATTCAGTCTTTTGCTGACGTACAATATAAAGCTGTAAAATGAATGTGGACAATCTTCCAATGGTCAACATAATTTGAAATGTTTGAGTTTATATTGAGATAATCACCAGACTTCATTTTCAAACACCTAGCTTTTCACTCTCTTTTTTTTTTTCTAAAAACATAAATGATGATCAAGATCCTGTCTCCCCTTATATCATTTCAGGATGTAGACATTGTCATTACAGCAGTTTGAGGTGAACAATACACAAGAAAACCAAACCAAACCAAAAGTATTACAAATGTAGAGTTTAATATATATCTATGTATTTCTGACATTCTGATAAGGACTGCGGCAGGCTTCACAGTACAGACTGTTCTTCCACTGATATGCTAAGCTGAGGAGGGTGGTTTACAGGCAGATTTGTACATTAGTTTGGTAAGCGGGGGGGAAAAGGGCTGTACATTGTTGGACAATGTGCACTGAACAACTTGTCACCTTTGAATCACCTGTTCACACATCCCTGGTTCATTGTTGACTCCCTTTATTATCTGGTAATGCTTTAAACGAACACACATGTGATTTTCTAAAGGGAATAATGAAATGCATGCTTTGTCACTCCAAACTGCTGGTTTTCACAAGATGATGTAAATGGGTGATGTAGTAACCTAAATGTTCAAAACAGATGATTGAGAAAAAGCTTCAGGTCAGTTTGTCACTGTTATAACGTTGTGGCTTCTTTGTATCATTAGATCTTTTTGAACATATCATTTCATGTTGAAAATGTCAGATAAATTAAGAAATAAATGTATGAGTACAAATTATGTCCTTGTTATAGGTGCATTAGATGACTGTTTTATTTGACAAATCCCATTTTGAAAAGAACCTTTGTATTATAATTGCAAATGATTTGTACTATCATTTTCTTGAATCAAGCAAGTAATAAGAGAAATTTTAAAATCAAATCTGTTTGACTCATTATTAGGCCTGCATGGAATCTGTGCCTGCAGATATCTTTGTGGATTTCTTCCCTTTACATGTTGGTTCAACATCAATTTTGACTTGTATGAAAATGCTTACAGTGCTCAATAAGAATTGAACACATTTCCCATTTAGATTCTGTAGTGATTTCCCATGATTTCAGAGCACAAAATGCAGTGAAAAGCATCACAACAACAGGTCCAGGTCAGGGCATTTCACTCCAAAATCGAAAGAAAAAAATCATATAAAATCTAAATTGCAATATTTATGACTATCAAGATTTATTTTTTTTATTTTTTTTGGCATTACATTAAAAATGACTGTTATACAATTTTTTTTTTTTTTTTTTAAAACAACGTATTCTGATAATACAAGCACAATTTAAATATATTAGAATTTTTTTTATTTTATTAATGACATTTGGGAATGATATTGTGCTTAATCATCATGGAAATCATTTGATTTAATAATTTAGACTAATATAAGCTTCTTGTTCTTTAAATAAAACATAATTTCTCGATTGTTTCTTCTGATTTTGGGTTGATACGTGACCTGTGCAGATTCTGTGTGGGTCAAATCATCAGTTATGTATGTACAATTCATCAGGTTAAAAAAGTTCCATCGTGGCTATTACATACATTCTGTTTTGACCAATTTCTTGAACAAACTGGATATAAATATTAAACATCGTCACCTGTAAATTAAGGCATGAATCTAATAACCTTAGCTTACAAATCACATTAAGATAACATATACCTGTGCCTTTTCAACTTCGAAAAGCATGTGATAACAGATGCAATATTGAACCAGAATGAGAATGCATGTACATACTGCATAAAACCCTCCCACGTCTTCATTAACAACAACATAAGCATTCATTATGAGCGCTAACAGAGAGAGATGAGGATAAAGAAAATAAACCATGCGTCTATTGTAGCTGCTATAAGGCCTTTACTCTAGTGCACTTCCAAGTAAAGGCAAAATCACATTCAGTCAGCACACTCAAACAGACACCACTGCCTCCTCACAGAACACTGCGGGAAACGGCACAGACAGAACCTCACGTACGCACGAAACTCGCCGTTAGCTTCAGGTTATAAATACTGAATGTGAGGGCACTTGCAATTATCATTGTGTAATCACTACAACTATAACTCAGTCACCAATAATCATTAGACTATATTTCATCAAGAACACACACTGAGGCATATCACAGATTTCAGCAAAAAAAGTCCTTTAGTCCCTGACGTACACTAATGCGTATTCAAAGAGAGAAATACAAGCCATGGCTATCCATCGTTGGAAGTACAGTCCTTCGTATTAGAACAGAGACGGTTCGCTGTGCCCATTCCTTCCACGGGACAGAAGTGAGCTAATGTTTGTTTGACCTTAATAAAGTCCTGCGCTTTTTGTACAAGTTCAGACAAGAGAAATTGCAGCATCCAGTAGTCTCGTAGTGTTGTATACCCATGAAACAAATGTGCCATGTCAGTGTGGCATCAGACTATGTGTCTGGGGAAAAGCAATACGACTTTGAAGGATCTTTAGGGCCTGATATCTTTGAGATGACATTTCCAAATGATCCCTGCCAAGTTATAAAATCTGTATTTTTCCATTGATTTTATGGCGAGGTATGCTATACAGTGCCCCTAAAAAGTATGCAGACACATAGCTCATGTGATGAATGACATCATACATCCACTAAAAGCGATACCAGTTGACTACAAGTAATTGGACGAAATCACTAGATCTAATATAGATCTAATAGAGAAGCTCTAATATCATTATTTTGGAAGATTCCACACATCACAACTTTTTAGGGCCACTGTATTTTCATTGATATAATCTACCAGTTTTTATACAAGAGTAAGACTGAACATTTGTTGTATGATTACTGTAATCTGTCGACTTCATATATTTTCTAATAAGAGTACTGTAAGTAGCTATACAGTTTATGCTGTTGATTAAGGCTGTTATTGATGAGGTCGGTTTAGGGATAAAATCTCTCTTGGGAGTAACTCTACCTAAACTTCTGCCACGTCTGCATTCATATTTAAACATCTAGTTCATGGCATACAAAAGTGCAAAAAACTCACTTGCTATGTGAACCTGAC
Organism: Barbus barbus; assembly: GCF_936440315.1. Classification (NCBI taxonomy): domain Eukaryota; kingdom Metazoa; phylum Chordata; class Actinopteri; order Cypriniformes; family Cyprinidae; genus Barbus; species Barbus barbus. The sequence continues at coordinate 21,148,540 of NC_136731.1, read as the reverse complement.
AAAAAGTGTTCAGGGACAAAATAATACTTAGAACATTATTTCTATACAAGATAAATATGGCATGTCACATTTATGAATATATAATTCATATTTGCCTTTACATTTGTCCTCTCGTTGACATTAATCTACACATCTTTATATACAGTACTGGTATATACAGAAGGGATAGTGTGGCACTGCGTTTGAAGCACTTTGGAGGGCATATGAGTGCAGAAAGACAACAGAAAATGCAAGGCAGTGCATTGGAACAGAACCAATAGTTGATCTCAGTAGTGGCTGCCAAAAGTATTTTATGAAACATTTGCAGGAAAGTGTTTGCAGTGACCCTTTTTAGCACAAGCACTGTTTCTGTTTTGCAGGTAAAGGGTGAAGAATTGAGATTTCCAGGGTTCCCACAATTTCTGACCAGTGAATTTCCATGAACAGATTTCCAGGATAAGGATTTTGAAATATCATTATCATTATATAGAGATCGCAAACTCGCAACAAAATAAGAAACTTCAGAGCAGAAAAAAAAAAAAAAAAAAAAAAAAAATATATATATATATATATATATATATATATATATATATATATATATACAAAATTCCATGATTTGTTAGAGGGATTTTAAAATTTTCCATGACACTATTGAAATTCCCTGATAGTTTCCATGACTTTGGGAACCCTGGATTTCGTATCTTGCTTCCATGTACTGCATTATATTGTATTGGCTCTTTAAGAAAATGCACTTTACTGCAGCAGTTATCACTGTGTTACTGTATTAAGTGTGTTTCAGAAAGTTCTGACGATGTTCTGCCACAGATAAACGCACATATCAAAATGATACAGCAAATTGATTGACTCCCTGCTAAGCCCCGCCCCCTCAGTTTCTATTGCTGACTCAAACAACCTTGACTGAATCCACCGCAGGAATGAATTGTACATTTCAGGCCCTGTCCCAAATGGCACCCTAAACCCATGTGGCCTTCCTCTGAGTCCGCACTTTCGTGACAATAACCGCTTTGACTGCATTTGATTTCTCAGAGCACCCTTCTGAATGCTAAAATGATGAACGGGACACGCTACAGTCTCATGGACCTAACGAACATGCGCATGCGGCGGCCACTGTAAGTCTATAAGACCGCAAGTGCACATGAAGTGTTCCATTTGGGACAGGGCCTCAGTTTACCATTCTACATGTTCAGGACGCATTATTCAGTTTACCTTATGCAATTCCCAACTTCTAAGATTTGGAAAAGGGGGGAAAACTTTATCTCTCTTTTTTGAGGCAATATTTACTTTTATTTGGCAGGCGCTTTTATCCAAAGCAACTTGTGTTCAACCCAGCAGGCACAGGACGTCAATATAACGTCAGGTTGATGTTGGACATGACATCAGACAGATGTTGCAGTACTGGACATCAAATTAACATTGACATTAGACGTTAAATTGACATTGACTTTTGGTCACCTGACATTGCAACTGAAATTTAACCAAATATGTGCCTGCAGGGAAGGTACATATTTACATTTTATCAGGTCTTGGTCTCCCCGGGAATCGTACCCATGACCTTGGCATTGCTAGAGCTGTGCTCTACTGTTTGAGCCATAGGCAACAAGGGTTTAATGTATTCTCTGATAAATGTTTTAAATGTAATTTTACAAAATTATTTAAACACACAGTCTGTCCATAGATCTACCTTAGAAATGAGCACTTGTCTGATAATATAATGGGCATCAACAGTTGCTAAGGCCAGATTGGTCAGTAGCACTTTAAGGCGGGACTTAGCAAAAGGTCAGCTGAATTGGATTGCTAAAGCAGTGATTAGTGTAGGTTAGACAGACTGAGAATGAAAGAAAGAAAGAAAGAAAGAAAGAAAGAAAGAAAGAAAACCTCAGCATTGCAAAATTAGACTTAAACATGCTATATGCCACCAAGTCATCTATAAAGAGCATAGCATGGACCCTGTAGGGAAAACGAAGACGGCCTACTCTCATACCATGAGGGTGCGTCTCAGTTCAAAGCCTCCAGCAAGACAAAGTGTATGAGGTTCCTTTAAAGTCAGCAGACCGCTCCCTATGTGCATTGTATTGTAATTGCAGCTCTGATAAGGCAGAAATAAAAACATCCCAATCTAACGAAACCAACACAACAACAAAATGAAACAGACAGAATCGTTCAGAGAGAAACAGGAATCAGAACACAAAACTCCAGGTTCCTCCAGTGGCAATTTGAACGAAATCCATTCTGATGCTTTTTTTATGGCACCTGTTGTGTGGCTGGCATCTTATCGAGTCTCTCATGTAGTATCCGTGACTGAGGGCTTGGCCAAGGTGGGGTTCCAGTTGGGCCTCAGCAGGAGTGGATGCGTTCTGGGTGAAGCTGGCATGCTGCTGGGTGGGCTCAGGGGTCATAGCGTCGTGCTTTGGCCCTCCTCTTCGGACACGGACTCCCCCTCCGGAGAGCTGACTGCAGCAAAGGAGATCCGACATGGGACCACCCTGAACTCGTCCAACAGACTGTCCAGATTGACGTTGATGGAGGGAATTTCCAAACTGAAGAAATCTGCTATAGGATCATGCAAATGAGAGTGATGGCCACGAAAGTGAAGCGACAACACAAGTTTACAGTACAGAGAGAAACGATGGAAATGGCGATGATGAGGATGTTGAAAATGACACAAGGAGAGAGAGAGCAAAAAGCAAATTCAGTTCCCAGACCACTGTTAGAGGCGAAGTCAGCGAAGGGTGTTGAAAGTGTGTTGCAGCAGGAGAGGGGCACATCAGATTGTTTCCTGGCATTCTGCACAGGGATTCTGTTACACTGAGCCATTGGGGAGGAAGGTGAAATATCGGTTTCATTTGAAATGATACCTGTCCTGCCTCAGTGCAAAATCTCTCTCATTTAAAATATAAAAGTACTACATAAAGCTTTTTGCAGTTTTTCAGAAAGTAACAACAATAGAATCAACAGTTCACCACAATCAGTGCTGGGGAATGTTACTTTGATAGTAATGCGTTACATGTACGATGCTCCTAAAAAAGTAACTAACTTGATTACATTGTTACCTTTTATGAAAAGCAACGTGATATTTTTGTGTTATTTCGTCCAGGCGTCAATTAGCCAAGGCACTCTGTCTTCTGGAATGGTGGTTTCCTGCTAGGCTTGTCGATATTTTTAGATAATTTTGCTGTCAAAAAGTATTTGTCCCTGACATGATTTGCCTACAACAACAAATATAGCATGAAACCATATTTATGGATGTTTAAATGTCACACAAAGACAACTGTTTTTACATCAGAATTACAATTTCATTTCACACAATGCATTACACCTGTGTCTGTTTGTAAAATGCTTGTTACAGACTTTAAGGTGGCTTTAGTATGCTATTTATCCACAACAGAATTTAACCACGTGAAGACACTTTACACAAGTAATTATCTGTATCAGATAATTAACAGAAAAGTAACATTAATTATTATTTATGTGCCATCACTGTTACTTATGCGCTGTTAGCATTACGTGTTTACGTAATGTTCGCCAAACAACACTAAACCTGTTACATGTTAGAAAACGTACCGCAGCTTAAATGTAAAAAGTAACGTTACTTTACTTAATACTCGACAAAAAATATGCACACATAGCATTATGTTACTTATTACGTGTGTTACTTGTAATGTGTGTTACTTGTAACGCGTTACCCCCAACACTGACCACAATGAACACAATACTCCACACATGGACAACAAGATGGGTGCAAATTGAAGGTGGTAACATTAAGAACCTTTTCAGTGAACTATGTGGATTGGTGGACTGTATCTGATTGTGATGACCTCCCCTGTGTAAGAATGAGATGGACGCGAGATGGTGTAGTCACAACTGTGGTGGGGCGGAGAGTTGTACTGTCGTCCTGCGATGGACTCAACTCAAAGCGAGTTTGGTTGGGGTTTACCTGGGCCCACCTATGTGTTGGTGGGGAAATTGGGAGGGGGAATGGATCATGATGTGAGATCAGGGCCGGAGGCGTTGAGATGGACTTCATAAGCGACGACGTTGGCAAATGTGTGATGTTGCTTGGAAAAGTAAGGCTGTAAGCCATGCATAGACCAGTCTCACACCATGCACAGACTACACTGACAGAATGAAGAAGCAAAGGACAGCCCTGCAACTGGGAGAGAATGACAGAGCCGGAGAAGGAAGTGTTACGGTATGAGACAGAGAGCAAGGCTGCGGTAGAGGCCCCAGATTCAGCCACAGCACCAGGCCAGATGGTGTGAGATGAGGCTATGGCACGGGCACAGCAGGTTCTGGCTTACCCTAAATGTCCCCTAAATGTCCCAGCCCACACTCAGTCCCTGGCCTCACACAGCTGCAAGGTGCACAACGATGACAGGGGATAAAAGAGTCATACATCAATCAGTGCTCAGGAGAATGACTGACAGACACGCCTCACACGAGAGAACATACAATCAGTGCCATACAGCGGGCCACTGGAATGATACAAAGACCACAAAACCTTTAGAGAAACAGTCTCACACTAAAGCTGAGAAAATAACTATATGGCTCATACTGAACTTCAAAGATGAAGTGTGTAATTCTTTGCATGTTAAAATGGTTCATTCTTGGTCAGTCTCATGTAGCCAGACTGGTCAACATAGCAGTTTGTAACTTGACCAACCGAAGTTCAATTTGTTTGTATTTTGTTGTTTAGAGGCAACTTTATTAGAAAACTTGGTGGTAAATATGACTGCACCTTCAGTCCTGAAAGTTGAATGTAAAGTTAACAAATCAATTGGATTTGGTGATTTTTAGCAAGCGCTTGCTAATTTTTTCCGAGTGACAAATTTGAATCCCTTCCGAAATCCATGTGGGAAAATCATTCACCCTCATGTGTAATTCCTGAAATGTGAGTACACAACATGTACTCCTGAAAGTTGAAAGCAAAGCTACCCGTAAATTTGAAGTTGACGATTTTCAGCAAGTGCTTGCCCATGGGATTTCAAGTTTTCCTTTCTCTTTGGAGTGTTACAAGCTGTTCGTGCATAGATAAGATCCCTAAAGTTGCAAAGACTAAAGTCTCAAACCCAAAGAGATATTCTTTATAAAAGTTAAGACTTGTCCATGCCTTCCTAAAACGGCTCATTTAAACACACCCCCACATGTCTACGTCACAGTGTGGGAAGCTTTGCAAAACACTGCCCAAATGTATAAGCAAAGAAAGAGGGCGTGATTTTTATTCTCGCAGTAGTATTTTTGCTGCCGCCAGTGCCATGTCCTGGAGAAGCTGTTTCGTTGTGAAAGTGAAAGTACTTTGTTTGGGCTTCCAAAAGAGGACACAACTACAAATCAGTGGTTAAGTTGTATTTACAACACTGTTCCAGAACAGTTCAACCCAAATATTAGAGTGTGTGCAGCGCATTTTACAGGAGGACCATTTCCTGAACCTGGAAGAGTAGCCTACAATGCCAACTGTTTCTATAAAGTGGGGCAATTCCAACTTTGCCAGGACAGTCTAGCGCTTCTGACTCACAGCCTGTAAGTATGTTTTCATATTTAAAGAATTTGCCACTGACTATTCAAACGCGAGTTTGAGCAATGTAAAGGCAGTGTAAAGTGTAGAGTAACGCTTGTTGCTTGTCATTTCTCTGATTACAAATGCAGACATGGTAATGTTTACTGAGCGCGATGCAACGCGACACGTAAAAAGACAGTATAAGTCATTATAATCAGTAATTATGTCCCCACTGGAAGCAACAAATGCCTCGTTTATAGTGGGTTTTATTGTTTTGGTCTCATCTCGCCGGGACACGGCATCACAATACAGTGAGGGGCGTAACATTTCCGTCTCACGCTTGAGGTATTCTGCCAATCACAACGCACTGGATAGCTGGCCAAATAGAGCGCACCTCGCTTCTCAGAATGATGAGCTTTGTAAAAATCGACACGTTTCAGAAAGGCGGAGCATAGAGCATATTTTTTAACCTTAAGTCATATAAACACATAACATTACACCAAATAATGTTCTTTTTAGCAACATCATATGACCCCTTTAAACCCTTTGCGAAATCTGCATCTGAATATCTCTCACCTGGATATTCCTGACCGCATGGATTCTTATTGAAACGACTGGACCCATGAAAATTCCCTGAACAATGGTAAATGTGACTGTACCTGTACCCCTAAAACTTGAAAGTAAAGCTAATCAGTCAAATTTTTAGTTAATTTTCAGCAAGTTCCTGCCAATTTTTTCATGCAACCAATTTGTGTTCCCTATGAAATTTGTGCTTGGAAAAAAATTCACTTTCATGTGTGATTCCTATTCTTATTAAAATGACTGAATTTCACCTGCTAAACCATGGTAAATATGACCGCACCTTCAATCCCTGAAAGCTGAATGTAAAGCTAGCCAATCTAATTGTAGTCGAAGATTTTCAGCAAGTACTTGCCAATTTTTACTCTTTTTTTAAAGTCGGCATGAAACGGAAGTAGCGATTGTCTTTTTTCTCTACTGTTATATCTATCCGAGTGAAACGGCATCTGAAAGGGCGGGACTGGATTTCGTCCTTCGAGAATTGATTGGATCATTGAAAGTTGGGGCGTTGCTAACAAAATGGAGGCAGATCTGAATGCCAGTTTGCAGTTAGTTGTGGGGGGGATTTCTCTTCACTGGATTCACCGCCGACACCCTAGCATCCTAGCCAGGGGCGGACTGGCCATCTGGCAGACCGGGCATTTTCCCGCTGGGCCGACATACTTTTTGGGCCAGGCATATACACCTTCTCATACCATATTTGTCTGATCGGCCCATAAAACTCTTAGCAGCCTATAGTTTTTCTGCCTAAAGAGTTGACGTCGATGTGGTCTTTGCGGCTGTTTAATGTATTTGTCAAAAAAAGTCGGTTTAGGATTTTTTTTCCCCCAGACAGACCGGCCCATGAGACATTTAATCAGCAGCCCATTGGTTATTTTCTTAATTGACATTGGGCTGACCCAATCACATCTTTAAACAACTCCTCTCTCGCTCTCTCGCTCTCTCTCTCTCTCTCTCTCTCTCTCACACACACACACACACACAGTGGTGTATTGTAACGAAATAATACTTCATTACAGTACTTAAGTAGGCTACAGATACTCCCAAAAAATACTTGAGTTTTTATATTTCAGCCAACTTTTACTCCGATACATTTCCCTGAAGCATATTCGTTACTTTCAACAAAATAGTCAGAAGAACACAGACTGCAGGAAAGCAGATTTGAGAATCAGTGGTCTGGCGTTTGTAAGTTAGAACAGCTTTGCTCATCTGCAAACCGTGCAAACAAGTGCGCACAATCGCGGATGATTCATTTTATACTCAAAGTGGAGTCTGGGGTGTGTGATATACAGTATATCTTCTGCAATAATAGAGTAAGTGTTGTTGTAATGATGTGTGATCTGCATTATCAAGTAGGCTATATCATCAAATCACACACAGAGTGCACACACTTGATTTATTAATGTATTAAAAAATTCCAGGCACTCTAAATTGTAGACGGCAAAAATGCTTCTTTATGCTTTTTATATTTATATAATATAGTTAACTTCTAAATTTTGCACATATCACCTGGACTATATCTATATCACACAAAGAGTACCGTTTTTCTGCAGATATCAGCAACACATTTAATAATCATTTCATACAAGTCCAGTAAGCAATAAGTGACCTACATTTTAGACTTATTGCTTATTTTTGCTAAATTTTGCCAAAGAAAATAGTTCCAAACGAAGATCACAGCACTGTTTTGCATCTCTGAGCAATGGACGGTGTTTACTTATTGAATGAATCCGCTTTTTGAACGAATCGGTTGAATAAATGATTCAGTGATTCACTCATTAACACAGTCAAATGCTCTGTTCCTGAATGAATCAGTCGTTTGAATGAATCGGTTGAATCTCAATGACTCACTCATTAATGGTCACTTTCTGTCATCAAAGTCTTTGCTGTCACCTACTAACGGTTTTAATTTCACATTTTGACTTTTTTTTCATGTTTTAAATTATTTCAAATATCAGTATTCAATGTTTTATGTTAAAAACACAACATTAGGCCTATTTATGCATCTGTAACTGCAGTTTAAATGCATCCATGTCCCCTGTGAGATACATTAAACTGTGTAAATACATCTAAATGCTATTTCAGATGCAGATTCCAGAAATGTTTTCTTATGTTGGAATGAAAGACACTAAGTACCGGATGAAGTGCTTCTTATTCTTACCCAAAAATACAAAATGGAAGAAAGAGTTCAAACTGAACACAATCTTGCTGCTAAAGCTGTATGAATATTTATTTATATATATATATATATATATATATATATATATATATATATATTTGCTTCTTTTGCATTTACTTGTACTTTTACTTTCAATACTTAAGTACGTTTAAGATTTTTAAAAAATACTTTTCGTACTTAAGTACAATAAATATCATATACTTTAAGACTTTTACTCAAGTAATATTCTAAACGAAGACTTCAACTTCTACCAAAGTCATTTTTTGGTAAGATACCTGTACTTTTACTTGAGTGTGGCTTTCGGGTACTTTATACACCACTGCACACGTGCACACGTGCACACACACACACACACACACACACACACAGAGATGTTGGGTTTCCATGTTTTATGGGGACATCCCATAGGCGTAATGGTTTTTATACTGTACAATCTGTATGTGCTATTGCCCTACACCAACCCTACACCTAAACTTAGCCCTCACAGGAAACATGCTGCATTTTTAGATTTTCAAAAAACTTTATGCTGTATGATTTATAAGCTTGTTTCCTCATGGGGACCAAAAAATGTCCCCACAAGATTAAGATTTACTGGTATTACTATCCTTGTGGGGACATTTGGTCCCCAGGACGTGATGAATACCAGGTGCACTCGCACACACACACACGCACACACACACACACACACACACACACACACACACACACACACACACACACACACACACACAGGATGCCTTCTTATGCTTTTAACAAAGGAGTTAACAAATGTGACTAAGTAAGTTTACAGTTTATTTAATGCTATACTATGGGAAACAGTGATCATCTGATCAACAATTTATCATGTCTCTTCCCTTTCTCCCTCAAACACACAGGCACATACACAGGATGTCATAACTATATGGCCTATAGTTAGGATTCATCAGTGTGGATTATAGTTTTATTATAACTAACTATTTCCTAACTATTATTATATGGCTTTAGTGCTTTTATGGAATAGGAGCTGGTATACATATTCAAGAGTGTGCAAAGATGGGTAGTATTTTGGCCGGTTTGGGCCAAAATGCCAGGGCCGATTTTTTGTCCCAGTCCAGCCCAGATCCTAGCATATTTATTGAGGATGAAGGTGACGAGGACAATCAATGACACAAAACATGCCTAACAGTGTGCGAGCGAGAGAGAGAGAGAGAGAGAGAGAGAGAGAGATAGAGAGACTGCCTGAATGACTGTTCACGTCCTCCAGGTTAGGTCATATTCATAAAAAAAAAAAAAAAAAAAATTGCGATGTCCTAAGTGTAATGTTGTGGTAATAATCTAATACCTTTTCAATTTTTAAGGGTAGTGTACTCCCCCATGTCTCACGTCAGCTGATGCTTCACTTTATAGAAATAAGTGCATTGACCACAGCTTTTCCCCTGTCGTTTTATCCCAGCGTTTACCCCACTAGCTGTCACTAGCTCCGCCCTTGCGCCATCGCTCGTGACCGGAAGAGAAGATGAGTCGTTTTGAGGAGGAGGGGAGGTTAACATTTTTGATTAAAGATTACAAAGGCACATGAATTTGAAAAAAATAATGAAGAGCACGGATAAATTATTTATAATAAATACTACAGTGTTCCATTAAAAAATAAGAATTTTCAATTTTGATTTTATGCTGACTATAACATCCTAAAGAATGTAAACTCAGTGGTGCTTTTAAAACACTGCCTGCTTTGTTTGAGCAGTCAGACACGTCCAACAACTTCTGGATCAAGTAATGGAATGAATTTGGTGCAAGACTACCTGTTTGTGGTGGAGCAGAAGAGTCGGTGGAAACTTTCAATTACACACTTCACTTTGTAGAAAAATATATACAGTATGTCCATGGGCTTAAAGTGAATTCCCTTTGTTTCCATTTTTTCCTAAAATTGTAGAGCTAAAATATAATCCTAGGGATTCAAAAAATAATTATCATACTATACATCTCAAAGGCAACTTAATAAATGGGCACTCCATATTTAAGACAAATGTCTTCACATTTCATAAGGGGATCTGGCTTCTTAAAGTCCATCGCCTGCGTAGGTCGGAGAGACAGACAGTGTGAGAGAGGGATGCTGGACTCCCACTTGTGATGTTGCCACTGAGGCATGTTTACCTGTGGACATGCTCTCTCCGGGGGACAATCCGTCAAGTAGACCCTGCTCCAGGGGCTGGGGGACCGTAGGGGGGACGGTGGGCGGCTGGGGAGGGGGTAGACTGGGTCTCTGTCTGGGCTTTGGGGTAGGTCGGGACTTTGTGAGCGTACCAGTCAGAGAGGGTGGCGAGGACAACGTATGGAGTCCCCCTAATGGGGTCTGGCCAGGGGAAGAGGTGGGCGCGTGTCCAGGGGGACAGCCCAAACCGTATGGGGAGGGGGTACTTGGGGGAGTGGGGGACAGGCTAACCGGAGAGGGCTGACCTGTGGATTGGTCTGACATCCCCCCCGACTGGCCGTAGGGAACCTTGGGCGGCACAGGGGCCAGTTTCTTAGAGGCTGTAAGGAGAGAGAGAGAAAAGACTAAATCAAATATGCATTCAAGTAACCTTTACTATACAATCCTGTTTACACCTGGTATTAACATTTGTTTTTGGTGATCAGATCACAGATTCAGAGTGCTTCAAGGTGAAAACTGGGTGCAATGTATCTTGGGAATTTCTTAACATTTAATGATTCCAAAGTAAAAATAAATGTAATAATATTTTCCTTACACCATGAAAGCATGTGAGTGTACACATTTTAATAATTTTTTAAAATGTTTTTAAATATACCCTTCAAAAGTAAGAACTATTTTTAGATATTAAATGAATTTTTACTTTATGAATATCATTAAGTTTTGGGGGAGTTGCATCAAATTATATTTTACAACCTGAACATTGCAATAAATAAATAAATAAACAAAATAAAAAAATCTTCAAGTGACTTTAGATATTAAGTATTATTTTCTGAAAAATCTATTAAAAGTAATTGAGCTTATGCATAAAACAAGAAAAAATATCTGTCACCAGGTTAAGAAAAATAAACTTGATTTCTCTTTGAATTAAGTTTGTTTTTCTTAACCCACTGACAGGTATTTATTATTGTTTTAAGCATGAATTTAGTTAATGTTGATACATATTTCAGAAATCAAGACTTGTCTTAATAAAGAATGTCTTAAATAATTTTCCTTAATGTAAACAATAAATTAAACCATTTTGTTAAAACATTCTTGTTCTAAGAAATACGATCTTTCCAAAATAATAAGGTTTTCTTTTCAAGAACTGCATTAATGAGTCTTTTTCTTCATTATATCAAGAGTTATATTATTCTGACATTTTTTATTTATTTATGCCCACTAAAACACATCTAATTAATTTTAATTCGGAAATTAAGTTGTATTCAAGTCACTGTACCTATTTTTCTTTTCAAATGCAGCTGCATACCAACATAACACTAATCACTGTAGCAAAACAAGCATTTTACTAAAATAACCATCCCATTGTAAAATGTGTAATAAAGTCCACCTATATTCACATACACGAGACTTCACAGTACAATAAAAACAAATACTGATGTAGTAAGTGATGTATGTCGCCACAAAATCACCTTGACAGAATGAGAAACGTGTTATTACCAGATATATAAAGTGATCTGATCACCCAATTATACCAGATTTAAAGATAATTTTATCTGTATTGAATTAAAGAGGAATCCCAGTGGGACGAACCTTTGTGTAAGGTGTGGGGGCTGTGCTCGGCAGAGTGGGGAGACTGGCTGTTGCTCTGCTGACCGCTGACAGAGGGCACAGTTGCTCCTGACGCCTGCACAGCCTTGAGGCCAATCACAGGTGAGAGCTCCTTGCTCTTCAGAGTGCTGGAGAGAGAGACAAATATGACTGCCTGACATCAATCTGCACCCAATGTATCATTAATGACTAACAGTGTGCAAGGACCCCTCATGTCCCCCATCATCGAAACTAAAAACAGCGACTTAAGTGCTAAATAACATTCTGCTGGTTTGAAACGTGTCTGAATTCACTTTGACATAGAACCCATGTCCATTTTGTTGCTGGCGTCATTCTTTCCCAAATGAGCAACAAGAAGGTAAACAAAATGGTGACAAAATAGATGTTACATTTTCGTTGTTGCTTGAACATCCACAACTAGAATCTGCTTTCATGTGGGTGTGGTGTTATTTTTTTCAAAGACATGTGAAGGTGGATTTACACCGAGTGTTTCTCATGCACGTCAGCAGGAGGGGGATTGAGTGTCCTTGCCCAGCAAACACACACACACACACACACACACAAACAGCATGTATCTTTAATATAACAGAGCATGTGCAGCTTGTTTTTCACTCTGACAGCTCTATTCAGGTGCCTCTCTGCTAAACTCTGGGGAAGATAAATCTATGTGCACACATGGACACATGAGTCCTCTACATCTATATCCATGCAGACGTGCAGAGAATTATGCTGCAATTTCTGCATCTATGTGACTACATTTGAAATGAATCCGCCACATCTATGACTCAATCTCTGCAGTTCCCTGCGACGTTTGAATGAAGGCTCGAGGGTAGATGAGGAAGGGAACCTGTGCCATTGCAATACACAGTCAACACCATTAGTATAATGGCTAATATTGGCTCTACTGATGCTAAGCTCTCTAATAAAGATCTTGGATGGATCTTTATTGCATTGATGGTGTCAAGCGATGGAAATTAATGTAATTCCACTGACATTCCTGCAACCTTTCAAACAACCCGGGAGATTGATGGTCCAAAAAAAGAGTATTCGTATACACAATTCCCACCTCAATTAAATTTATGGCCTACATTGCTGTGAAATGTCTGAAATCTAATTTGATTTTGGTAATTGTTTCAGCCTTATGACGATTTACCAGTGCATTTGGCTTTAGAGTTCTCAAATTCAGATTTTAATCTTGGTGAAATGATTACATTTTATATGGCCCTGCTGTGTTTCAAAATCTAGTGAGCTGCCTTGTTGTCCTTTTTGTCACCAGCTACCAAATTGTAACTGAAATTAATATCGTAAATGAGCAGCAGCTCTGTAAACCAATTAAATTATAGTTTGTGCTTTTTTGTCAAAACTTTTGGTGAACCTTGATAAATGTGACCATACCTTTCGATTTGTCTATATTGGTGTGCTCCTTAAAGGTTAGCAAAACAAACTTTTAGTAGATATACTGTACATATAAAATGTAGTTTTTGTCTTCAGGGAAAACAAAGTCAGAGACTAAATATAGTGACCTACACTATCCAAATGTTTGTCAAATTAACTGCTCTCCAGAACAAGAATGTATATCCTTTTAAAAACATCTATTTCTGATTAGCAAGAGGGACTAGCTTATCATGGTTCACAGCTAAAGCCCAAAGTATAATATGATGCAAATCCTTAGAGTAAGCGTAATGGCAAATGCGTAGCCTTTCAAAGTAAACTCCATTTGTTATTGTGTGCAAACACATGCACACTAGAAAGTTTTGCACAGAAACACAAGTATACATTGGGCTTTAGATGAAGATATAAAAGCTAAAGCATTTTGGCTAATAACAACAAGTCCCAATATGTCCCATGCCAAATTCTTGGTTTAAACACTTGCAAACTATTTAATTGGGTCTTAAACGATCCTTTACGTAAATTAACCATAGGTTTATTATGGTAAAATTGTAGTAACCATGTTTTTTTTTTTTGGCATATTATTGATTGCCATTCGTATAACCACAGTTTTAATATAATACCATGGTTAAACTATGATAGTGTAGCAAAACCATGGTTAATTTGTGGTTACCATGATTTATAGGGTTACTCCACCCCAAAATGAAAATTTTGTCATTAATCTCTTACTTCCATGTCGTTCCAAACCCGTAAAAGCTTTGTTCATCTTCGGACAAAAATTAAGATATTTTTGTTGCATTCTGACAGCTCTCTGGCCCTCCCATAGACAGCAATGTGATTAATACCATCAACATCCAGAAACTTAGTAAAAAGATAATCAGCATGTGCTCTTCTGTGTCAGCTGCGCCACGTGGATACGCTGTTTATGTCATTTACGTTTTTATTCGAATGAAAACAACATATCCGCATTGCGTATCTGACACAGAAGAGCATACCCTCTTTGCGTTCAGTGGATGCTCTCCAAAATGGCGCTATAGGGTGACGCGGAGGTGACAAATTGTTAAGTAAAGTTGTTATTTTTGTTTTCTTTGCTTAATATGGACTGTTTGACCAATCTCCTTGCTATGTTTCTGGATGTTGATCGTGTTAATCACATTACTGTCTATGGGAGGGTCAGAGAGCTGTCAGAATGCAACAAAAATATCTTCAATTGTGTTCCGAAGATGAACAGCTTTTACGGGTTTGGAAAGACATGGGGGCAAGTGATTAATGACACAATTTTTTGGTGTGGAGTAACCCTTTCACAATAGAAACCATGTTTTTTTTTTTTTTATTTGTAGTAAAACCATAGTTAAGTTTCATAAGGGATCACTGACATCCATTGCCACAAACACCCCTCAAGTAAACATTCACAGTTCCTCTAATAGAGTGCTGCATGGATAACACATTGTTGCAGGTCAAAACACAGTTACTATATAGGTTAGGGTATGTTTACGCTTTTTTACTTCTGACGATTTAGGCTTCAAATCTCCTTAGTGAGGACTATCCTGTAAGAATCATAAGAATCTTTTGTTGATCACAGAGCTAATTTTCGCCAATCAACCAAAAGCCAATGGAAAAACCCTATTGGGGTTTTGTCAAGGGAACCAGGGTGATGCTAACTTACAAGTTGCCTACAAAAATATGTCATCACTGCAGCGCTCTACATTGTCAGAATGAATGCATTTTAATTAGATGGAATTTTGAAGAAATTAGTCAATGTAAAGTGGCAATGAGATTATATCATTGCAATTGATTTTGAGAAGTCCTGAAATTTCTTTTTCCAAAGCTATCTCATAAGGCCAGAATAAATCTGATTCCTATTGTTTGGAGGAGTCTTTGTGTTGGGAGAGTGCCTATGATGACTAAAATAGATGCCTATTGGGCAGCTCATTAGTTTTGGAACAGAGCTGGCATTAATATTCATGCACAAACACAACTCTTGATTCAATGTCACAATCAATACATTCATATGCATAATACATTCATGTCACCATATGCAGTCAATAAATGTATTTATCTCTACCAGGGTTAAAACTAAAACTGAAATTAAAACAATTATTTTTAATAAATGTTAACAGAAAAAAATAAATAAATAATAATAAAAATAATAATAATAATAATAATAATAATAATAATAATATATATATATATATATATATATGAGTGCTGTCAAATGATTAATCGCAATTAATCACATCCAAAATAAACGTTTTTTGTTGACATAATATGTGTGTGTATTATGTATATATAAATACACACCCATGCATGTATATATTTAAGAAAAATATGTTATGTTTATATATTACATATATTTATGTATAATATAAATTATATGAATATAAATATATACCTGTAAATACATGTAAATATTTTCCAAATATATATGTATGTGTGTATTTATACACATAATAAATAAACAGTACACACAGATATATTATGTGAATAAAAACTTTTATTTTGAATGCGATTAATCGCGATTAATTGTTTGGCAGCACTTTAGACAGAAATTGTTTAATTTCAGCTAGCTGCCAAAGCAACATTTGAATTCAGTTTAACTTGATGTAATAAAAGAGCAATAAGTGAAATAAAAATACATACACATATTAACTAAAAGCAAGAAAACTAAACTAAAAACATGACTAAAATTTTAACTAAAATTAAAATAAAAGCAGAAAATAAGAACTGATTCAAAATATTAATAAAAGCTATCAATGACAGCACTGATTTTAGGTGAAGGATCCACTTTCACTAAACGCCAGTAACATCCTCAGTTGCTAGGCAACCTCAGGCTTCCCCGAACAATGAGAATGTTACGGAATCTTTTGTGATGGGACTGAAAAAGCAATAACATTACAAAGCAAGTTCCAAAAACAAGATGGAAAAGTGGGAGCCAGTATGGAGTGATCTGAGGTGAGCGCTCAGACAGTGTGGGGAGCCCTGATGGCCGTCACAGTGTGTTTTGCGAAGGCGGGGTGGCCGCAGGCAGGTGGTATTTACCTAGTCAGCCTGGGGGGTCCTCTCTCGCGGGCACATGGACAGGCGGCCCACGGCGGGGGGGGCGGAGGAGGGGAGGCTAGGGGGGTTTCCAAGGGACATATCGTGGCGGGTCAGCACGAGAGGGGTTTTAATGTAGAGGGGCGAGGCATTGGCGTCAGGCGGAGCGGCATGCGGCACGTCACACATGGGGCCGTGTTTAGGAAAGTGCAGGCAGCTAGGCTTAGGGTTGGAGTTGATATCGAGTGAGGAGGAGGAGGAAGAGGAAGAAGAGGACGGGGGTGGTTGGAGCTGGGGAAGGGGTGGGCCGAAGCCTGCCCAGCGCAGGGGCGGAGGCGGGGAGCCGGGAGGCTGGGACTCGGGACCGGGGGCGACTGGCCGAGCGCAGGGAGGGGGCTTGGGGTAGAAGTGGTGAGGGCCTGGATGGGAGGATGAGGAAGGGTACGGAGGGGGTGGCCGCTCCTCTGCGTGGGACGAATAGACATGTGAGGAATCCGGCCGATTGGGCGACACGTCGTCTGAGCTGCAGATATTGAAAACAATAAAGAGCAAACACAGGAGAGAGAGCTCTGGTCAACTGCACACGCATGACAGCGCAACAGGAAAGTGGATGCTTAGCTCCAGCTGTGGCTCGCTAGCGTTATACAATATTGATAATACTCTCAGGATCCTTTGGTCTGCATGTGTGTCTCAAGCTGGTAAGCTGGTATTTAGCCAGTTTAGAGTGCGGCAATGATCGACAGGTTTAGCAAACAGCAAGCTTAGCAACGAAAAACAGGTGCCATCTGACTCCACTGGGAGGAAAAGCACAGCGATGCATTGAAATTAAAAAGAAAACAGAAAATTACACTGAAAATGATCTTGTGTCTGCGCACTGCACCAAGGCAAGAAAAAAATCTCTTCGAACGACCAAACATCAGAGAGAGTTTGGTGAATAGCGCTATAAACCAAGGTCTCTAAATACGGTGAAAACCCAGAGCAGTTAAACACAGACACAAAAACCCTTTCATGGCCTGAAAGAGTGTCAGAGGAGGGGAGGTAAGCCAGTCAAATCATCAGCCGTTGCAAACCCTAAATACAATGACTGAACCATGGCGTGACCTTCACTTCATTAATGTATGTTTTGCATATGGGCTTATGAGTTGATTATCAATGAAACTGAATGAATAGGAAGCCACAGCAAGAATGTCTTACATTCATGAGACCAATCCAAACCGTGACGGTTTAACCATACTAAATGATCATGTAGGCCTGTACACACTGCAAAATTGGCAACTGCATTCAAATCCAGAATGAATCCTCTAAATTACCGTTTAGAGTGTGAACAGAATACAGGACTCACTCCTGAAATGGCAAATTAGAAACATGCCAAAGAAACATACTGTACGCACTCTGTTTCAGGAGTTTAGGACACGTTTATTCAATAACTGTTTTATTTCCTATTTGCGTATATGTATATGCTTTATTTTTTAAATAAAGTTCCTTGCACACTTAGTCTGAAATTTTTGTATGCGTTTTTCGTATTCGTCATCCTAAAAATTCATCACGCACAGAAATCTTGCACACTGAAGGTCCTTGCACACAGAGTCCGAAATTTTCGTATACATTTTTCTTTTTTTTTCTTTTTTTCTCGTATTCGTCAACTTTTCCAATCAAAATACTTGCACGGATGTGAAAACACAGAAAATCGAACCTGATCCTATTTTTTTTAATGATGGACGAAAGTTTTGGAGGTCGTATTTATTTTTTAAAATGCGAAAAGTTCGGACGAGAATTTTGGACTCTGAGTGTGCAAAGACTTTGAGTCTGATGCATATTAATTCATCCGTTGCGAAAAAAGTCGCAAAACAATACAAAATGGAGCCTTCAAGCAGTGAGGATGATTTTGTTGTCCTCTCTCTTCTTAAAAAGAGAGAAAAAGAGAGGAAATATTGGGTCCAATCCTGAGATAGCGTAGAGAGGAAGGAGAGTCCCACTTCCTTATCAAGGAGCTGCGGTATTATCCCTAGCGATTCAAAGTTTACTTCAGAATGTCAGTGGCTCAGTTTGATGCTTTGCTAGAGATACTGGAGCCACAAGTTAAAAAGACCACCAATTTCTGTGAACTAGGTGTTCGCTTGTACGGTGGCTCTGAATTGTCAAAACAACTCTCAAAAAATGCCTTGTTTCCACTCAGCGTTAAGGTACATTACAGTTCAGTACAGTATGATTCGGTATGGGTAACCCTGATCCAGCTTGTGTTTCCACTGCCAACAGTACCCTTTACTTGACAGGCGTGGTGTATGCCGGAAAGTAGCGATCAACAATAAAGCGCGACAATAAGCACAACTTTGCCTCTTTTATGTTTTAATGAACAATAATAGCCATTATAAAAGTATAAGTACAAAGTATACGAGGCTTGTATAAGAGGAAATAAAGACAAAAGCAAACAATTCACAGTCAAACGTTTGCTACAAAGGCAGCGCTGCAAGTTACTACGGTAAAGTTCAAAATAATTATAAAGTTAAACTTTGTGTTCAGTCAAAACGATATGACCAGGAAAAAATAATAGATTAATGAGACCACGAATGCCTGTTAAATATACACAAAACGAATGGATTCTCGTTTAATCACTACAGAGACATCAGAGCCAGCGGCAAATGTCGGAAAGGACTAGCCGAGAGTAAGGCTGCTCGAGGCGGATACATGAGCACGGAGCACCCGGTGATCGCCTGGAGCTTCGAAATCGACATAGCCAATTCTCAAATAGGCGCTATATCGTTATAAATAAACCGCAGATTTGGGTTTTAAACAACTACATTCTCGCCTGAAAAACTCTTAAAACTACATTTCATGACAGAATAACAGTAATATTTTGAAAATTACGCGGGTTTTTGGGCAATGACGTTTCACAAGTCCACAAGAACAGACGAACACATATTGAGAAACGGTTATTATCTGTGTGAAATATAATGCACTGTTATATTTTTTGTGTGTTTGCGCACTCGAGTGAAGGAGAAGCTTTATCCCCTAGTATCACGCAAAAGTGATGATTCTGGTAAACCAATCAATTTCTGCAGTGAGTTTAGCTCCACCCTTTTGGTACCCTTTGCTGTGCTAGGTACCCCAACGAAAGGGTACCAAAAAAGGTATGGTTCGCTATTTTGGTACCATTCACAACTTCTGACAATAGAAACGGATATAATTGCGTACCATACTGTACTGTACCGAACTGTATCTCTCAGTGGAAATGAGACAAAAATGCTTGCTGTGGATGCAAAAACGGCAGAAAATGGAACCCGATCTGAATTGTTTTTATGACGCATGAAAGTTTCGGAGGCAGTGTGTAAATGTGATTGAGACAACGTGAGGTCGTATTTATTTTTTAACATGTGAAAATTTCAGACTCGGTGTGAAAGAACCGCTTAGCTCCATTCGTAGCTATGCAAAGACTTGATGTTCAAACAGTATCATAGCTATTAAACTATAATAAGATATATCTTGTTATGATGTAAATCTGCATTTAACCTGGCCGTGTTTTAAAATGATGAATAATTCAAGTGATGAAGGATTTTTAAAGTCCGACAGTAATCTGTGTTAAGTACTACTGTTAACCCTGCCTGCTTTAAATGTTTGAAAATGATTAATAGTTGAAAACATTAGTAAGAAATTCAGAAAGGTTATCAAAAAGTAATCAAATGTAATCAGTTACACTGCTTAAATAAAGTACGTATAGAACTTACAGAAATAAAGAACAGAAATTAAAAATTCTTACTGACCCCAAGCATTCAGATGGTAGTGTACCTCTTTCCCTGAGATCTTCTTGCTTCGCATCAGAAGAAGAGAGAATCGCATGGGCTTTTTATTACATTACAAGAACTAGTTATTGAGTTCGGTATTGTTTAATGTATATGCGGTTAATTTGGTTGCAGAATGCGGATGTCAAACAACTGAAGTCTGTGTGTACAATACAGGATGAAGAACTCAAAAAAGGACTGACAATCGTATTTAGCTGCAGTGTGTACATGGCCATACTGTCTGCACTACTGTATGTAAAAAACAGAAATCTATTAATAGATAAAGAATAATAATAAAATAAAACATTAGATAGAACAAGGAAAGCACGAAAGAGCAGAGGAAAGGATGTCATTAATACACAAATGCAGGGAAAGCAAGAGAGTTAATTGCTGAATGGAAAACAATGTGGTCACAAGTTAGTTGATGCAACAAGTTCTACTATGAAATGCATATACAGTATATCGAAATGACAATGGAAAACATGTAGAGGATGATGGGAATCATGTGTTTTTTTTTTTTACCTGCCCCTGTCTCCAGGAGGGGGAGTGGGGGTTGGAGATGTGGCCAGCTCACCGGGCTGCTCAGTGATCAGGGTGTCTGCAGGAGAGCCGGGCGGTTGTGCGCTGGGAGGCGTGGATGAGGCTTTGCGGGCCAGTGTAGAGGAACTTTTCCCCTTCACCCATGATGTGTCCATGACTCTGACACCCACACTGCCCACATAAAGACCCACAAACCATCAATCACAACCACTACAGAAAACACAACAGAAACCTTAACCCTCTGATGCATGATGCCAACTAGCCACCTTGGGTGATTACATTTAAGCATTACCCATAATTCAATTCAAGTGTGCTTTTTATTTATGATGTAATATTACAATTTCAAAAAGGCTGACAAAAGTGGTGAAGGTCATTTAAAAGAGAGGCCAGATGTGTAGTTCTATAAATTAGGATTATATTATTATATTTTTTTTCCTCATAAAAATAAAATGTTTTTGTCATTTAATAATCCATGTGTCAGAGGGTTTAAAAACACTTTATAGTAGCTTGCATAATTACAATTAACATTAATTACTGTAATTGTTACGAGATATAATTAGAGAATAGAATATGATTTTGATTCAAATTTTGAATAATACACATTACTGTTCAAAAGTTTAGGGTTGGCAAGTTTTTATGAAAGAAGAGGCTTGTGTTCACCAAGACTACATTATCTGATCAAAATTAAATTACAAACAGTCCTTTTGTGAAATATTACTAGAATTTAAAAGCACTGATTTCTGTTTTAATATTTTCAAATGTAATTTACTCCTGAGATTCAAAGCTGAATTTTCAGCATCATTACCCCAGTCTTCAGTGTCACATGATCCTTCAGAAATCATTCTAATATGCTCATATGCTGCTCAAGAAACAGTTCTTACTACTATCAATGTTAAAAAGAGCCAAGCTGCTTAAAAATTCTGTAATATAATTTTTGGAATATTAAAATATATAATAGTTTTGCAATATTACAGTATTTATTCAAAACAGAAATCTTTTGTAAAATTATAAATGTTTTTTTTAATGTCACTTTTGAACTAGTTAATGTATTCTTGCTTAATAAATCAAATACACAACCTGAAAAAACTTTTGAACGGTAGTGTTTTTAGATTTGAACATACATGCATGACTCTCTTGTTAAGCAATACAGAAATGAACTGATTGTTAATTAAGTTATTAAAAAGTGTTACCAAAAACAAAACCACAGTATGACAGAAAAGGTGAACGGTACCTTTGAATTTTCCTAATGCTGCATTAAGTGTGGATAAAATAATGAGTTTAGAGAAAACACTGAGTTCACATTTAACAGTAATGTCTGTAGAGTAAGCAAAAGTAAAGGACATGGGGACAGGGGAGGACAGCTAAATGAGAACTGTGTAGCGTGCAGTGGGGGATATATGTAGTTTGACAGTGTTTGGAGGATCGGGGCCGTCCAGAGGTGAGAACATGTCAGCCTAAATGAGCAGCTGGCACTTTTGCCTGCTGCGACACCATTAAGCCTCATTTATTCTAATTGCTTTTACCCCGAGAGCTGTGGACATAAATAATCAGACACTTAGCCTCCCCTTTACCAAAAACACATCAGTCCTAAAATACAGTGGATCAGACTCTCTAATTGTTATGTAATCTATAAAACTTTGAAATGACAGCAGACATCAGGAGCATTTTAACATGAGGAAATGTGAGGGAAACACAGAAATGCTTAGTTGTCATGGAAATATTCATATATAAGATTAAAATATGAATGCTTAAATGCTAAAGCTTTGAGAAAAAAGTTAGTAGCTCCAGAAAAAGTCATAAAAATGTAAGTTAGAAAATGCATGATTTTGTAAAAAGATGCATGTTTTCACCACGGGATAAAAATTTGCAATTGCAACTGCGAGTTTACATCTCAACTCTAAATTTATATCTCACACTTTTTTTTGTCTCTGAATTCTAACTTTACATCTCGCAATTGTGTTTTTTGTTTACGCCACAGAATAAAAAATAAAAAAGGCAATTGTGACTTTTAAATATCAACAATTCAGGCTTTTTTTCTAATAATGGTGAGTTTTTATCTCAGACTTTTTTTTTTGCAAAAATTCTCATTTTAAATCTCATGGTTCTGGCTCCTTTCCTCAGAATTTTGAGTTTACATCTTGCAATTCTGTTTTGTTTTGTTTTTTGGAAATAAACAAAAAAAATCTTTCAAACATTCAGTTTACATCTCGCAATTCTGACTTTACAGTATCTTACAATTCTGACTACATATCTCACAATTTTGACTTTATATTTCACAATTCTACGACACAATTCTGAGAACAAAAGACAGAATTGTGAGACAAATTCAGAACTGCAGGGAAAAAATAAAAATGCGATAAAAAACGCATTTACAATTTTTTAACCCGTAGTGAAAATTGGCTTCTGACTTTTCTCTGCAATGTAGCCAAGCAAAAAAAATTAAATAAATAAATAAATGGTAACACTTAAGCGTTTTTTATCAAAAATTATCATAAAAAAAGTTAAAAAAATATCACTTAATATCACTGATATTACTCAATATTTCTAAATCAACCTAAATGCATGAATACATAATATTTTAGCCCTTAAGTTAGTTAGAAATATAGGTATACATTGCAGGTCACCATTTTTTTTACAGTATATGGGAGTGAAACTAACAACGTCTAAAAGTAGTGTGGACATGTTCCAACTTCCCTCCAGTTATAATGGCTGCTATTCTCCTTTCATTAATCATTTCATTAAAGCACTTGCAAAAATTATTCCACGCAGCCTTGTATTTAATATGTGGTAATTTATCAGCAAAGTTTGCCAAATATTTGCCAGAACACAATATTTGTCATAAGCTAGTCTGTAGTGGGACTCTATCTAACAGAAGTCTGGATCTCCTCCTCCGTATGCGGTATTTTTCCACCTGCTGGAGCATTGCAGGTGGCATGAGTCAGAGCCTGGCACATCTGCCACGTGTCTCTGTCGATAGCGGCAGAAATCCAGCCCCCTCAGTGAATGATAAGCAAGCCGTGGCCCTCCTTCAACACTCCATCCACGTTACCATAGAGACCGAGGCAGTCCATCAGCCCGAGACCAGCTCTATTCAAATGAGGGCAGGTTGTGGGAGTCGCTGAGATGTTCCTGGAGCTCAACTCCAATTGAGAACAAATGACAAATGATTACGGGATAACGACGTGACTGATGTCCCGGTCTAAGTGAATTAGTCGCTGAACACATTAGCTATCCGACGCTGTCTCCTCCGCCACTGCTAATTGGTTTAAACAGCACTATCGAACTCAGTCAGTGATAGGCAGTTACTGCAATGATGTTTAATTTAAAAGGATAGTTCACAGGAACGTGAACATTCTGTTGTAATTTTCTCATGTTGATAAAAACCCATATGACTTTCTTTCTTCTATGGAACATTAAAGATTAATATACTGCCCTAGTGAAAAATGAATATTTGAAATATATTTATTTCAAGCTTAATATACTACAAGTACATTTACAGTACATGGTCCACTCATGAGCGAGTCTTCTGAAGTAATAAGACGCTTGTGGTCACCTTCATAAAAAAATGTAATTGCGTTTTTCTAAATAAATTAGCAATTTAAAATGTAATTTTTTCAAATCTTCAGATTTGTGGTGTTTGTTTAAAGGCGTTGCACAATTTGGCCAAAACTGTTGTGATTACATATCAGTATGACAAAAACGAAAAAAAAAGAAGATAAAAAATCATCATCTACACGCACAATACATATACATATGAAAATACTACAACTATAAAACACTACTACAACAATTAATAAAAAATAGTATTATTATATTAGTATTATTATTATTAAATAAAAATATTAAAATAAAAAACATTACTATTGTAATATTTTACTGTAAAATAAAAAATAAATAAATTAACTATTTAAGTAAAATAATATAAAAGTAATTATATTGAAAAACTAATATTTATGGCTGTCTTAATTTCTTAAATTTTCAAACGTTAAACCATCAACTTTTTATTTCAGCAAAACAGCCTCCTCAAAAAGCATCTCTTATTGACAAAGTGCTTTTCTTTACAAGTTTAGGAAGATGGTTGACGCATGCTGTGTTCCTAAATGCACATTCTAAGCGACTCAAACTAAGAGCAGATGCATTTATGGTGAACCAAACTGCTTTGAGAAACTGAAAACACTGTATCATGAGCTGCTCATGTGTAAATAAACACAATGCTTCACTCTGAAACCCACAGCACACGTATTTATTTAATTAATTTGCCTTTTTGATTTGATATTCACAGCCATATTGCGAGCATTGACGGATATTCTTCAAAAATGTACCTTTTGTTTAATGGAAAAAAAGAAAGTCGTACAGGTTTGGAACGAATGAGTAAATGATGACTGTCCCTTTAAGATTAGGCTTAGTATGAGAAGCTAAAGGAAGAGTGTGGGAGGGAAAAGTGGAGAGATGGAGGAGGCAGATGGAGCAAAGAGTGCAGAACAACCTACCCATCCTTCTTGTAGAATTCCAGCATCATGTTGTCAGTAGCAACACTGAGTGGGCGTCGACTCTGGTCGTGCTGCTGCTTGCGCTCTGATTGGTCCATATCGGGCGAGGGCATGGAGCTGTAGTTGGAGTTGTGGTTGGTGTGGACCGGGCTGCCGTAGCTGCCTGTCAGGTTGAACTCAATATCTAAGAATAGCAAAGACAAATTAGTCCAAATCTCGCAGGAGAACACGCTCGTGTGTATGTGCGAATATGTTTTCACAACTCTTTCTATCGAACCTCCAGGGAAGAACCAGTCAGCGTGCTGGATGATCGGCTCAATGATGCCAACGATTTGCAGGGACATGGTGGTCATCATTTCTGTCATGTTCCTGTGAAGATCAATGACCCATTTGATCTACACATTACATATGTCAAACAATATCTTAAATAATATATCAAAACTAATATATCAAAATATATATAAAACTACTAGATACATTAAAGAAGTAGTATACCTAAAAATGTCATTCACTTATGTCCATCCAAAACTGAATGACTCATTCTTTTGTGGAACACAAAAGGTTACATTTTAAATAATCCTCATGTAGGATAGTTCCTCTCCATAAAACAACATTTCACAGTGACCACATCTAAAGAATTCCCAAAACGTTAAATAACAATCAGTTTTACTTCAAATGGCTTGAAATATAGTGAACCGTATGAACTATTTTTATAGTATTTTTTTTATCATTCTTAAAGCTTGACAGACATGTCAACTGTTATAGTATAGATTCTTCAAAAATATTTTCTTTTGTATTCTTTATGTATTATTATAGTAGTCATTATTATTTTGAATTAGCTTTTATTTGTACATTTAAATAATGATATGTGCTTTGCTAATTTTTCTTTTTCTTGGTCAATATTTGTATTTTGATTTACTTTATTTTTTGTTTCTGCTTTAGCAATTTTAGCACTTCTTGAACTTCTATTTTTATCATATTTAAACGTTTTAATCTAATATTTATATCTTATTGTACTTCTGTCTCAAGAAATTATTTTGATTAGTTTTAGTTTACAATAACAACACTGTGCTCCACAGAAGAAAACTAATAAAGTCATAAGTCATGTGTACAGTACGTAATAACAGAATATTCATTTTTTCCAGTGAACTGTCCCTTTAAATTGTTTTGTGACTTTGCTGCTCTCCACATAAATGTATGAAATAATCCAAACGGAAGTCATGCGCTCACCCTTCTGAATGTGTCCACAGCAGGTTGGGTCCAAGGACTATTGCAATATTACCTGGCGTCATTTTATTAGCGTCTTGATGCTCTGTGAGTTTGGCTAAGAACTTGATTAAATATCTGTTTTGAAAAAAAAAAAAAACTTCAGTTACAATCTCAGTTTGGCCAAAGAGTCGTTATTATTGTTGTTGTATATTATCAATATTTCAGTAGGTCTGACAGAAAGCAGGTGCAGTCAAACATCCAAGACCCACATACAATATCTGAAAACCTTGGCTAGAAGTAAAGAAATGCCAAATAGTTACAGGATTTGTATGTGGAATTGTGTGCATAATGCATAATCCATATGAACAGGCATCCTTATTTTCTTAAACAGAAGCTTTTTTTGAACTTAATCCTGGATTAATGATGAATTATTTATTGTGTGGCTCATAGTCTTTGGCCAAATCAGTCAAGACTAAATGAAAGGCTGAATTTGTATTTGCCAGAGACCGCGTCTCTATAGTTGGCACACTAAACAGGTTGGACTGAAGGACATTTCCGAACTCAGAAATATTCTCTGTAGGACTAATGAACTCTGAATATTTCAGAAACATGCCCACTTCCTGTCAGTGAAGGAACTTCTGCATCGCTGGTGATATGCCAGAGATTTGACACTCCTCTCTTCTAATGAGCTCTTGCATTCATGACTCATTCACAGACAAAGGCCTCGTCAGAAAGAAAAAATAATAAGTAAATAAGCACCACACACCTGAAGTTGTTCAGATTGTCTGCTGGTAGCTTCTCACATGTACACAAAAGGGCTTGGAGTCTTTTATCCATATCTTGAACACTAGAGAAAAGACACGGGGAGAAATGCATTAAGGTACAGTATACAGAATATTAATAAACTTGATCTTTTTTTTTCCACAGTGCTATTAACAAACACAGAAAAAGACAAGCATTTGCCTGATTTTACTGACAAATCTTCCCTATAAATTTGGTGTTAAGTTCACTTACATACAATTCAGCATAAAAACTATTACACTAGTAGTTTACTGAGTGTAAAACTAAAAAGTGGGTTACTACTAATACATTGTAATTAATATATTTACTTCACAAAGCATACTTGGAAAATATACTTGAAGTTTATTTACTTTTTTTGTAATAGTTTTAGAATTGACAACTGATATTTGGCTTATGAAAATTAACCATGGCTTTACTACAAATACAAACAAATAAAAAACACATTTTTTATTTGTTTTTAAATAAAAAATAAAACATGGTAATTATAGTTAAACCATGGTAACCACATATTAACCATGGTTTTGCTACATAGTTAAGCCATGGTATTTGTAGTAAAACTGTGGTTGTACAAAAGGTAAATAATATGCCAAAAAGCCATGATTATTAACTTTTACTATAATAAAACCATGGTTAATTTTCGTAAAGGTGATTCCAACAGAGTTTAGCATTAGCACATGTTGCTAAGCTAACATAATACTCTATCAAGCATAAAAACAAACACAAATATTAGGATAAGATTTTTAGCGTCTTAAATCCTATCCACCTTATTTTTCGTCTTTCACCTTATAGTGCAGGCATGGCCATTTGTAAATTTAATGTGTCTGGCTTCCGGTGTCATTCATGCCCAGCTATTTTTAGCTGTACAAAACAGCTTGTTTTGCTGCTTAATATTGCACACTGTTGTGTCTTACCATCTTATTTTAATGTATTATCTTAATTATGAACACACACTGGTTTGTTGTGCAAACAGTTTTACCGTTTACCGCACCGTTGTTATTCTTCTCATTATTTCCCTACAGAGGCTAAAGAACCGAAAGTCTCACACATTCACAGAAAACGTCTTACTTCCACGTTGAAAAATAAGGTGGATAGGTAGACGGCTCACTACCCAGAGAGCACATGTACATCTCCAAGATTTCAGTGAGGCTTGATCTCCAAAGCATCTGTTGTGTACAAACAGCTGATATGCATCTTTAAAAAGGCAGTTTTACATATATTCTAAGTCATAAACATCTTTTCTAGATGTCTGCAGCTGGTTTAGCAGGCTAGTTTTAGAAAGGTTTTGACCATTTTAGCTTTTCAAGCTAGTCTAACCAGATAAAACTAGCTGAACATCAGCATCCTGGGAGAGATTTATTTTAGCTGTTTTTTTGGCACAGGAAATGTCTAAGAGACATACTGCACATGAGCACACACTTTAAAAATACATCTTCCAGAAAGACGTCTCTGTGATGTACATTTGCTATCAGGGTATTTTTTGGAAAGGTGAAATCTGAAAATGGCAAATGGTAATGGGTAATGGGGTGTGTGTTGGGGTAGACCATAGATACTTACTTTGAAGCTTGAATCCATTCATCATAGAGTTCAAAGGTCATTAGAGGTTCAGGAAGTTCACGCAGATAAGACTTCAATGCTCCTGAGGGAAGTAGATGAGGAAGGAAAGAGGTCAGAGGGAAGGAAAGCGGCAGGGGCACGCTGAAAGAGGGAAGCACAGCACGTGTGATAGGACGTGACTGGAGGTGTGATATTCTCTGCTTGAAATACTAAAGGGAAGCCTAACAAATGAGCTGTCAAACGCCACAATCAACGTGGCCTGTCGGCTGTGGCCCCCTACCTGATGGCTACTAGGTCACACTTCAGGCCCAGAGTAATGAGATCAAATTAACCTGGGACAGATAATGCCAACTACCGTGGGGTCTGAGATTTTGTAGCTGCGATCCACTAAAAGGACACTGCGGGTAGATCAGTGGACATTTCAAAAGCTAAGAGGAGAGAGGCAGATGCTCACCTGCGATGGCATGTGGGTCGGCCGAGTACTCCTGCACATCCAGAACCCCGCAGTCTAGTGATGCCTTCAGTTTCTTCAGCTTGGAGGCTGAGGGGGCCACCCGAAATAAACCCTAAAGTGACAGGAAGAGTGAAGTTAGACCTTTTTGGTCATAAAATCCCAAGCCCTGTTCCAAATGGTACCCTTGGCCCTCGTGGTTTACTTTTTTGTTTTTTGCAATAGACCTGTGGTTCTTAATCTGGAGGCCGGGGCCCACTGGGGCGTCTCAGCAAATTTCCAAGGGGGCCTCAAGATAGATAAAAAGTATTTAAATTAATAAATACTCAGTAATTAAATTTTTAAGTAAATTTAAGTGAAGTTCAAGTAAATTTCCCAAGTATGTTTTAAGTAGTAAGCACACTAATATCAATGCACTATATTAACATTTTCTCTAAAATAACACAATATTAACTTCTTGAATATCTTGAATTTTAGGGACATTCTAACTACGTTTTCTAGGCTCCATCATGCTATGAGTTGTTGCCTCATATTTGTCATCAATCAACTGTATGAATTGTCAGATGACCCACTTCTGGGGCGAGGCAAGTGTGTTAAATGCATTAATAATTTTTACGTGTTATTTTTTACCGTAATTAATGAATCTAATTAACCCGTTAAATTACAAAAAACTATAATTTTATGCATATATATATATATATATATATATATATATATATATATATATATATTTATATGTTCATACACCCTATTAATTAGCTACATTATTACTCATATATTAAAATAATCAAACTGTACCCTAAATTAATACATTTTCATTTATTTCTTATAAAAGATGTATTATAAAAATTATTATAACATTATGTAACATAAGAATAATAAAAAAAAATTCACCTCATTAACTATTGTTTTAATTGAAGAATTAAAGAGTTCTTAATTTCTGAAATTGAAAAAAAAAAATTAGAATAACGTGAGTAATTTAATAACTTTGTATAGTTAATACAGACTTCATGAATGACATGCAAAGCAGCCAATCATGATTAGTTTTTTTATGTGTCATTTAAGGGCATTTAAATAAATAAATAATTCAACAAAGGGAAGTATTCAACAATATTAAAATATTAATACAACTGTTTGATTTGTGAATGGACTGTAGGTGGTTCGTGGACGTTCCACATGATGCTGAGACTATAAAAGTCCTGGTCAATGTTATTGGACTTGATCATCTGTCAAGGTGAAAATTACAGAGATCTTTCCAGATCATTTCAGGTTATCTACAGCATAATGTCTATGAACAGCATCTGTGACATGCTGTTGATTACCACAGACAATAATTTCCACTCATCCCTCAGTTTGTAGAAACAAACTGTGTTTCCAGGTATAAATAAGCCATGCTGTGTTATTTCTCAGCAGTCTTATACCTCTTCCTCCATGCCACATTCGAGCAGCATGGTGACGCATGCTTCGATAGGAAATGCAATCTCCCTGCCACTGATGGCTAGATGTTCCTCCAGGGCCTTTCCATACGATGGCTTCTCTATCCAGGCCTCTGAAACATACCATGATGGACAATAAAATGCAGTCTCCAAAATGCAACAGAAAGAAGTTTACTGACAGACCCACGCACACACTTGAAAGCCACCACTTAACCAAACGTGTACGTTCAGACATTAAAGTGGAAGTGGAGAGTCTCACCCTGGTGAGCTTTGATCTGTGGCAGCACACTCTGCAGAATCTCCAAAGACTTCCTGTGATACTCCGCCTGAACCTCTATGAGCTGCAGCAAGACCAATAGGAGGACACACACATGTTGTAAGCTATTCCAACTAAAATTACACACTTCACCTTTAGTGCCCAGAGGTACTTGCCGTTTGAAAGTAGTTTGCATAGTCTATTTCTTTGGCCACAAAGTTGTACATGTCCGCTGATAACTGGTCCTACAGAAAGGAAGACATGTAGGTCTACATTATCACAAATCTTTAAATTTTCTAATTAAAAAAGACAAACATTTTAAGATGGAGATTATTAGGTAAGAGTAACATACTAAATTTTGTTTCGCATTTGGTTAAGTTTTAAATTAAATGTGGAAGAAAGAGTGAGAGGATTCGTCACCCTGCAGATCTCCATCCGATTGGCTGTCTCCTCCATTTCTTCTCTCAGGGAATCCCCCTTAGCTCCGCCCTGCTGCACATTACTAGGGTGACTTGAAGATTTGGATGACTGTTGCCACCTATATAGGTCAGGAGGATGACAATGACATTGTCAGAGCACAATGTGGGCAATGCAGAAGAATCAAGGAATCAATAGCAAAACTGCTCATAGTTCATACCGTGTCCTTGCAGAATCCATGTCCAGAACGAGTTTGGCTAAATGTTTTCGCTGTTTCTGAATGTTTGGAATTTCCACCTAAACAGCAAATCACCAGTCCATATGAGAAGAATTAAGCAATGTGCACAAAAGTTCATGCACAAAAATGTACAAAAATTAGCGTCACTGTATCATATTTAATATGCATATTTGATACACAAAGAAAGGCCTCTAAATTATCAACATGATCAAAACTTTTTTCAAACCTGCTGCACCATAATAAAAACTACATAGCTTTGATCATAAAAATTAACCATTTAAATTGCTATATTATTGGGCGATATAGAGTCAAAATGTATGTTTATATGCATTTTATGTAAGTAGTCTGTTATCAGTGTTAGGGAGTAACTAGTTACATGTAACAGAGTTATTGTTAAATAAATGTTAGTTACTTATGAAAACGTTACTGAATACAATGGGGTTTGCATGTTTTCACACACATACTAATATGATTGATTTCTTTCCCAAATTGCACTGATTGCTCTAAAATATGAGACATCAATGTTTCGTAGGACACAAGCTTCTTAGATTTGAAAATGAATAACAATTGAAAACGTTAATTAGAAATTTAGAAAAGTAATCAAAAAGTAATCAAATGTAATCAATTACATTACTTTATTAAAGTAATTGAAATAGTTACACTACTTACTACATTTTATATAGGGGAACTTGTAATCTGTATTCTGTTACATTTCCAAAATAACCTTCACAACATGGTCTGTTATACTGTTACCAAGAGCTCACTGATTTATATTGCTTTAATCTTTCCTTTTGGCCATATAAATATCAGCAGCTGCACCAAAAAGGTTGCAGTCTGAGCCTCTAAATAAAACTGAGGTGTTTTTCCTCCTCGATTTTAAGCTCCATATTCTTCTGTATCATACTACACAATTGAAGCCAGATGTATCAAGTATGATACTCATTTAAAAAATAGATTATTCTTACTATTATTTCATATGTCAGGTACTAAATGGTTAGATGCAGATGAAAAAGGACGCAATGTGTATTACAGTGTAACTTCGACAGGAAAAACACGCTCACCTCAGCCAGCACATACAGAGGCTCCACAACATCTCTTTCAATCTGAAACTCAAAGACGAGCAGCTCTTGGGCCAACTTCTCCTCTGTCTCACCACAGAGATTCAGCATCTTACTGCAAACGGAGACCATAGGTTAGTCAATGCAGTCAACCAAACCAGGGTTGCATCCTAATTCCCAAATTTCTAAGTGAATGTCTTAAATGTGAGCAGAAACTACCCATATGATGTTGACCTAATCAAACTCTATATTTTTGGTGCTACTTTATCTGTCCCTTGGTAGAAACTATCCAAAATAATTTGGTGCAAACCAATGCAGGTTGCGTGACAAGAGACATTTAGAAAACAAATATTGACCACAAGAAGTCTGAATATATGGAGGACTAAACCTGCAAAAACAATAAATAAATAAATACGCAAATAAATAAATAAATACATAAATAAATCCACAAAATAATACATAAATAGATAAATAAATAAATAAACGTGCAAATAAATACATAAATAAATATATAAATCCACATATTCCTGTATAAATAAATATATAAATAATTAAATGTGCGAGAAAATAAATAATTAAATAAATTAAACGAATGTTTATTGTTAACTAAAATGAAAACCAAAACAATAAAACATTAAAATAATGCTGAAATAAAATTAATAATATAAAATAATAAATAATAGATGAACAGATTTATATAATTAAATAAAAAAAATAATGTTGCAACTAACTGAAATAAAATAATTTCAAATACACACACATACAAATGTATACATATTAAAAGCTTGAATTACATGATTTAATGTGTCTTGCCCAATCTAAGTGACTGATTCACCCTTTTGTCTGCTTTTTCATTTTTGTCTGAATCGGTATTATAATACAGTTCAGTATTTTTGCTAAAATATTACATCAGTATGTGTGAAATGAGTGCAGTGATATCACTGAATCTGAACATATCACAGCTTTTTTGGCATCACTTCCTCAGCTCAACCTGGAGCCATTTGTATTGCCATTTCTTAGTGTACACTGACTTCCCATCTGTTAATTTCCCACATTTTCCACCTTTTTAAATTTTAAGCAAAATCACATTCTGGAAGACAAGAAAAAAATATCTGCCAAAGGGGGGAAACAATTTAGTTTTTAGAAAAGAGAATGATTTAAGTCATAAGTTTTGTTTTCTGAAAAAAATTTCAAAATTCAATTTATGCTTAAAATAACAAAAAGCATTTGTGGTATAGGCAAACCCCCCCCCCCCCCCAAAAAAAAAAACAATTCAAAGTGACAACAACCCTCCTATCACATTTTTTTCTTGTCTTCCAGTAAACAAGACTTACAAGGAAATGTAAGGAAATGTATCTTGATTTAAGAATGTTTAGATATTTGTAATGGAAAACAAAAGCAAACACTGAGAAAATACTAAGAAAATTACTTTTTGCAATGTGGGTTTAAAAGCATAACTCTCCATAGATGCCCATTTGATTGTAAATTATGATGCAGCCCAAGGGAAACAGTTTGAAAAATCTAGTTAGACATCAAAATACAAAGACAAACTCACCCAAGAAGAGAGTCGTCTCCTAACACAGCCGCTCCCTCCACCATACATTGAGCAAGTATCGTCAGAGGCAACTTTTTCTGTTTAGGGAAAATTACAATCAAACTGTTATGACTGTAATTAATTGCAGTGCAGAAAACAGGAGTGTGAGGTGTGAGAGCTGATGTACCGAGGGAGATTTGACTGATTTCTTGTCTAAATCGGTGCCTTGTTGTCCCTGCAGACAGGCGGTCAGCTTCTTATGTGTGCTATGAGAGACCTGCTTTACCAGGTCTAAACGCTTCTCCACCTGAATGCAAAATAAACACACATGTGAAACATATGAGCAGTGCAGTAGAAACAAGAGTATATTTGAGCAGTAGATAAATATATACAGCTTGTGTTCACACTGATCTGATTTCATCTCACCTGCAGCAGGTCTTCACTCAGTACCTCTGTTTTTTCTGCCCTGTAATATCAGAGAGAAGAGGCATTTAGGTGTTGCACTAGCAAGAGGCTGGATAGTTTTGCTAAACACACTTTATGAGAGCACCTCTACCAGGGGAATGACTATAAATCCCTTCAGTAATTAATTAAACACAAGTTATTTGATTCAAGATTCAAGATTTGTATTCGTCACATACACAATTATACAGAGTATAACCAGCAGTGAAACGTAGGAACACTTATATGCAAAAACACATGCTCTGCAGATTTTTGAATGGATTTGGAAGACAACCTCATAAACTGTGATAATTTGAATAGTAAAGTCAGCTAAAAATAAAATAAAATAAAAGTTGTATTGTAAGTTAAATTACATTATCCTATACTACAGGGTCAGTATGTCTTTTACTAAGAAGTTAATCATTTTATTCAGCAAGGATGCATTAAATTGATCAAAAGTGACAGTATGAAGACATTTATAATGTTACAAAAATTTCAAATAAATGCTTCCGTTGAACTTTCCATTTATCAAAGAATCCAGAAAAATGCATCACTGTTTCCACATAAATATTAACCATCACAGTGTTTTCAACATGTGACACTGAAGACTGAAGTAATGATGCTAAAAAAATCAGCTTTGAAGAAATAACACAGAAATAAATTACATTTTAAAATATATTCAAATAGAAAACAGCTCATTTATATTGCAATAATATTTTACAATATTACTGTTTTACTGTATTTTTGATCAAATAAATGCCGTCTTGGTAAGCATAAAAGACTCATTAAACGGTAGAGTTTGAATACATTTTCTTTGTCCAATTGAATCATACTGGACTCATCAGCAAATAATGAATCATCATCTGAGCACCTTCATGTTGCTCAAAACACAAACAACTTTTTGACACAAATGTCATCAAAACTTTGGAGGGGTGGATGGATGGATAGAATTTTTTTTCAGGAATACTTAATAAATGGTGTTTTGACAGTCTTTGATGTGGCATGACAGATTGCTGTATAAACACTTTGCGAGCCGCTTCTGAGATGGTTCAGAAACGTGCTGGTATAAACCCGACACAAGCATTGACTCGAGCGGCCGTGATCAGCTCTGGTTCCCGTGTCTGAGCCGTGATGCGCCGCAGACTTGTGCAGAGAGGAGCGCGAGTGAACGAGATCATTCCTTCCTCTGTACTAATAGTTTTAATTCGAATAAACATAACTGAACATCTTATGTAATTGCTCAATCAGTGTTTCAACCACGGAAAGACATCAACAAAAGCATGGAAATAAAATGTCACATAGCATTGAATTTACCTCAGCAAGTCATCAGTGTTTACAGCTCGTTGAAGTCTAGAGAGGAGCATTTCACGAAATATTACACCATATACTCCTTATATTTTACTAAACCTGTTAGTCTTATTATTTAATGTATGTTTAAATGAATCTGTTATGAAACATGCTAGTGCCAGTGTGTAATTGAATATATTTTAACAAATAACCTAGAAGTTAATGTAAAAACTGCATTATGTGCAGTTTACATGTTTGCATAAATTTTTTTTTTTTTTTTAATTGAGTGCTGATCATCTATTTAAAAATAAATAGTAATTAAATTTAAGTTTGGGTTAAGTTGTTAGGCCTAGTTGTAACCTTATAATGTAAAACGGCTCCCTATAGTTTTAAGCATAAGATGAGGTAGATTTTCATCACTAAGAAAATTTTAACTATAACTGAATGTATTTAAAGAAAGAGCAACTTGTTCAGTCAACCACTGTTTATTAAAAAAATATTAAAAGTTTAGTTTTCCCCCTGCTGTATCGAAATTTAACCAAACTGTGACGTTAAAACCGAGGTACATACTGAACTGTCATATACCGTTACACCCCTAACAGATAGAAAATTTACTGTAAAAAACCCGCAGCTGTGGTAAACCGGAAGTCCCTATCTCCTTCCCCACCCATCAGATTTGGGGGGGAAGCCCGCTCGGCGGTCACTTCCCCCCGGGGTGTGGGCTCGGTGCTTCGCGTTTCATCCTCTGAGGAGGGTGAGTGTGAGAGCGCCGCCCCCCCAGTCGCCCGGTATGAGGAGCTGTTGGAGAGGATGACTCGTGCTGTGGCCAAGTTTTAATCGACTGGCCGGCCGAGGAGCAAATGTAACCGCATGTGCTTTTATACCAGCTGGTCATTACGTCACCCCGTCCGTGACGTTTCGCCCATCCATTGGATAGGTTGCACACGATATTCAGAGCCGCTCACGCTGAAGGCGTTCCCCTAGCGTTCTCAGGACGCAGCGTCTCATTCCCTCGAGGAACTAGGGTTACATACGTAACCTGAGGCGTTTACGTTTTTTCCCTGTAAATTTTACAGGAATTTTCCATTAACCATTTAACAGGTTTTTACTGTAGCAATTTCACAGTTTTTTACCGTTAAAATCACAGTCATTTTTTACAGCGTATTCAGATTACTTTTTTAAATTACTAGTAAAGTAACAGGTTACTTTTTAATTTACAATAAAATATCTGAGATACTTTTTCAAACAAGAAAGAAAGAAGGGCTTTTACATTTGCCAAAAACTAGAACTTTATTTATATAAAAAATAAACAAGCAAGCCAGGCCAGAAGAGAAGAGAAATACTAATGCAAAAGTAACGTAACGCATTACTTTCCATAAAAAGTAACTAAGTAACTTAATAGGCTACATCTTGAACTTCTAAAAGAAACTACAAACTTCTAAGCACCAGCTACTAAGACAAGACTATAACTGGTACTTGCCTTATTAACATTCTGTCATTTGATACCAGACCATTAAATTAATCTTGCCTGAATACTGAGAATATCATAAGAATAACAACACAGCAGTTCCTATATAACTAGCTGACTGAGAGTCACCACTTTGAGCAATTCAAACTGGGGAGAGGAACTTTTCACAAATGAGTGGAGGGTCGTCTCCGCCTCCTCCAGCTCACATACATTAATGAGCTATGTGAATCAATAAAAACAACTTTCACAATCCCCCATGAATGTGCCATATTGAACTCTGGCCATACATTTTCATAATGAATCACAGCGAGGATGCAGACCAGGTTCTGTTTCTGCTGAGCCTCAGATAAGCAGCATGAACCATATGGCGCTCACATACATACAGAAGAGCAGGTTGCTATGGCAGCAAGTGCCGAATGCGAATGAAAATAGACACCAGCACATCTCCTTCCCATTCACGATGACTGTGACTTGTTAAAGTGTAAAAGAGGGTCTTGATGTAGAAAGAGGTGCATTTTATATCTAAGACAGAGACATCAGCGTGCATGTTTTTTTTTTGTTTTTTTTTAAGAGACAATTTTAGAACAATGATGTAATTTACAAGGTTGGAAAATTTAATCTCTCCTATAATTATGTATACAAGTACTGTATATGCTTGACTTTCTTGAGAAGCCTTACAATAAATACTTAATGACACTAACATCTCATTAAGTAAAACCATTTTGTTACTTGAAATAAAATAAAATATACATATAAAAAGGTATTTAATTTTAACTAGTTGACAAAGGAACATTTCCCATTTTCTTTTAGTTAAATAAAAATAATAAAAACAATATAAACACTAAAAAAAACAAACAAAAAAAAAACAAATGGAAATGACAAAAACACAACAAAATTACTAAAACTTTAAAATTAAAATGCAAATATAAAAATAACCTAATTCAAAGTACAAAAAACTATAATGAATGTTATACTATTATGCTGTATTATGAACAATATTGTAATTATTTCTTAACATTTTAAAAACATTTGAACATTTACATAGAAAAGGTGTGGAAAAGCACTACAGTGTGAATCATGGACATGCATAAACTGATAAAAATGCACTTCAATGCAGATATGCACCATACACGTACATATAGAGTGCCTTGCAAAAGTATTCATTTTTTTTCACGTTTTATGTTGCTGCATTATGCTAAACTGCTTTACATTACTTTTTTTCCACATCAATCTATACATACACCATAATGGTAAAGCAAAAAACTGATTTTTAATATCTTCGCAAATTTATTAAAAATAAAAAAACATAACTTATTCAATTGCCTAAGTATTCATACTCTTTATCTGGGACAGTTGAAATTTAGCTCAGGAGCATTCGAGTGAAGTTAACCTGTGGCAAATTCAATTGAATGCATATGATTTGGAAAGGCACACGTCTTAATAAAAGGTTCAACAGCTGATAATACATATCAGAGCAAAAACCCCTGAGGTCAAAAGAACTGCCTTTAGAGCTCAGAAACAGGTTTGCATCAAGCCACACATCTGGGGAAGAGTTCAAAAAAAAAATTCTGCTTCACTGAAGGTTCACAGAAGCATGTAGTCTCTGTTACCCTTAATGGAAGAAGTTTGAAATAACCAGGACTATTCCTAGAGCTGGCCTCCTGGCCAAACTGAGAAATTAATGGAGAATGGCTTTGGATAGTATGATGACCAAGAACCTGATGGTCATTCTAGTTGAGCTTCATGATCATATGTGGAGATAGGAGAAATCTACAGAAGGACAAACATCCCTGCAACACTCCACCGATCTGGGCAAAATGTCTTATCAGAGTTCCAATCCGGTTTTAGGAAAAAACACAATACATCCACAGCAATTATGCTTTAATGGTTTCATTGGATAATAAAAACCATAGTGCTGCTCTTTTTATTGATTTATCTAAGGCTTTTGATCTCGTAGATCATGAAATTTTGAAGCAGAGGCTACTTAGCATAGGTCTATCAGTAAATACTGTTGGATGGTTTGTTAATTACTTATCGGATAGATCTCAATGTATAAATATAGAGGGACTCACTTCTAGTACTCGGAATGTAAAGATCGGCGTACCACAGGGATCGGTTCTCGGGCCATTATTATTTATTTTATATATTAATAATATTGGGAATAACCTTGTACATTCAAGTTTTCACCTATACGCTGATGATATGGTGATTTACTCTTCTGCACCAACATTGGGCCAGGCTGTGAATCATCTTCAATCTGATTTTGATGCAGTTCAGCATACACTGAGCAAATTAAAACTTGTTCTAAATGCAGAGAAATCTAAATGTATGATGTTTACAAAAAGAAAGTCTGCACATTCAAACTTATGCTCAATTACTACTCTTCAGGGTTTGGAAATTGAAGTAGTATCCAAGTATAAATACCTGGGGTTTTTAATTGATGATTCTCTTTCTTTTGGGCCTCATATTCAGCACCTTGTGATGAAATTAAAGTCGAAACTGGGCCTTTTTTTAGAGTCAAGTATTGTCTCTCTCTTGCAGCAAGGAAGAGATTGGTAGCAGCTACATTTTTGTCAGTGTTGGATTACTGTGATATCATATATATGCAGAAACCTAAGCATTGTTTACAGGCATTGGATTCAGTTTATCATGGAGCATTAAGGTTCATCACAAATTCAAAAGCCCTTACTCATCATTGTTCTTTGTACTCTCGGGTTGGATGGCCGGGATTGTCATCCCGTAGACTTAAGCATTGGTATTTATTTATATATAAAGTAATTTTAGGTTTACTTCCCTCATATTTACAGCAGAATATCTTTCAAAAAGATGTAAAGAATTATGGGCTTCGCTCACAGGACTATTATCTTTTAAGCATCCCTAAAGTTCGTACTAATATGGGTAAACGGGCATTCAGTTATGCCGCTCCATTTGATTGGAATCAATTACAAGCTAAGTTATGCTTAAAAGAGTCGGTATCACTAAATGATTTTAGATGTATTTTAAAGGATCTAGTTGTAGAGTCACCTGATTGTAAATGTTTTGAGTGAATTGTGTATGTTTTTGTGTATGTCAACTAATGTATTTTGTTTTATGTGTAACTAAATGTGCTGCCTATCTTGGCCAGGACCCTCTTGTAAAGGAGATTTTAAATCTCAAGAGTTTTTAAATTTCCTGGTTAAATAAAGGTTAAATAAATAAATAAATATGGCGGTGTGGCCAAACTCAATCTTCTCTTCACTGAAAACAAAAAACAGTGCTTTTACAAAAAAAGCACCTAAAGGACAGACTCTTTCTCAGACTCTGAGAAATAATATTCAGTGGACTGATGAACTTCAATTCCAAGCATCATGTTTGAAGGAAACCAGGCACTGCTCATCACATGCAGAGTACCATCCCAAGAGTAAAGTGTGCTGGTAGCAGCCTCATGCTATGGGGCTGTTTTTCAGCGGCAGGGACTGAGGGACTCGTCAGAGTAGAAGAGAAGCTCAATGCACCAAAATATAGAGATAGCCTTAATGAAAACCCAGTCCAGAGCATTCAGAACCTCAGACTGTGCAGAAGGTTTACCTTCCAACAGGACAATGGACCTAAACACACAGCAAGAGTGGCTCATAGACAAGTCTGTGAATATCCTTGAGTGGCCCAGCCACAGCCTGAGCTTGAACCCAATCAAATATTTCTGGAGAAACATGAAAATGTGCATCTGCCCCCATCCAAACTGACAGAGATTGATAGGTGAAGAGGTGAGGTGACGAATAGCAGATAATTGCCAAATGCTGATGAGTAAAGCTTGTCGCATCAAACAAGAAGACTTGAGGCAGTAAAGGTGCTTCAGCTAAATATTTAGTTAGGGGTATGAATACTCATGCAATGTACTTATTTCAGTTTTTTTATTTTTATTAATTTACAAAGTTGTGACAATTAAATTTTTTTCTTTGTCAATATAGTGTATGGAGTATAGACCGATGTAGAAAAAACAAAAGCAAAACAAATTTAAAGCAGTTACCATAAGGCAGCAACATAAAACGTGAAAAAAATGGAGTATGAATACTTTTGCAAGACACTGTATTGTCTAAACAAAAACTTTTATTTTTGATGCAATTAATAGTGATTAATCATTTGACAGCACTAATATTTACGAAAATACCTAAAAAATGTCTGTGCAGCTATCTTTAATTATGAAATATGTGGGCATATTGACCCACAAACATGATAATCGTAATATAATTGTTTTACGCATATTACACAACACATCAGACATAACAATTTTGCAGGCATTTTCATGACCCTAAATAAGAATAAGCCACAAAATTACAAGAAAAGCATCAGCTAACCAGTATTTCCAACAACTCAAAAACCAAAATGTGTCAAACTGACCTGCAACAGTGAGAAAAAAATCATATTTACGGAAGTTCATATTGTTTGGCCATTCATCAAATATTTATTTGGAAGACTGCTAAATATGATCCAAAATTAATTAAATCAACATTTTAAATTAGATATTTATTTATAATTATTTAATATTTAATAATATATTGATTTAATATTTAATTACATTATATTTTAATTAATTAAATAGATAAACTGCTTTAAGTTTAAGCCATATTTAGAAGATTTCTTTCTTTCTTTTTTTCTTTTCATTCAGCTTGACTGCATAGGGTTTCTGAAGGTTAAAAAAGGCCATGCGTGACTTTTTAAAGGCTAAAGCCTTGAAATATTCTCTTTACTCCCATTTTTCACATTTTAGCAGCAATTAATAATTAAAAGACTATCATCCAAACAACAGTTTTCAATTTCATTTTTGCCCCTACTAAAATCAGTATGCTGGTTTTCCTTCTGTTGGTGACTCAACACTGAGTCTGTCTGTTCACTTTGAAGACGCCATGAAACAGACCCTACTGACTCGCCATAGAAATGTCCCTAGTCTTATTGTGTATGACTAATCAGTGCACACTATTATACATACAAAAATGTTTGATTTCATAATCTTTCATTAAAAGTCTCTGCAATGTCTATGCTTCTTCTACTGACGTAACCAAGTCCGTGCAAGAAAAATAATAAATATATAATATACAGTTCCGACTCTAATGTGATTAGCCATTTAAAGTAGCCAATATGTGAGCAGACATACTACATTAATGAGACAAGATGCTACACCGCATGGCAATCATAAACAGCCTACAGTTAATTCACTTATTAAATCTCCCACATCTAACTATTTATTGAACAGCAGTGTTTTTGTTGCTATAAAATGACTGTAATGCACAGATTCTAAAACAAAATATGTTATGAAATTCTCATGTTTTTGAGCAGAAGTATCCTCCTGTTTCAGGTCGATTGATTAAAAAAAAAAACACCCAGGCTGCCTACAACAGATGCTTCAAGCTGAACCTCTTTCCTACACTGCAAATTTCCCAAGGCAAAGACAAAAACAAACAAGCAGCCTGGCAGAGGAGAACAGATGATGCATGTGAATGACCTAGCGCTCAGTGAGACAGGCCTGCTGGGGCCGGGCCAGAGATGAGGCACTGACCGGGGACATGAGAGCCCAGAGAGTCCCACACACATCTACTTGGCCCTTCAGGAGACTCACCAAAGCTCTCCCCCAATCACTCTTCAACATGACTCACAGGCAGCAGGACAACTCTCAAAGATTGGCAATTAGTTTGCAAACATCTTAAAGAGAATGCAAGGCTGCACTGCGTTGATATTTCCCATTTCTCAGACCTCCGTATTAAACTTCTGAAATGAATTCAGCACTAAACATATAGATCATTGCAGCCTAAAGTGGGTTGCATTCTTTGAAAACTTTTGAAGACATTTAACAATTCTAATCTTCCATTAATTTTACAGAATATTTGGCATTCATAGGGCTTTCGCCAGTGCAAACCCACATTTGGCATTAAAAAACTATTCTCAGGATTTATTAAAGACACGCAATGGGAAATTAGCACTGAAAAGGCGTGGACATGGTTATTTTTGTGACTCACCTTACTGAATATGCATTTGGATCCAATCGGAGTTATATTAAAAATTGTCCTGGCTATTCTAAGCGTTATCACTGCAGTGGGCGAGTGTTTCTGTTGAACAGTCCAAAACAGTTTTAGGTGAACTAAACCTTTAAAGCAGGCGATAATTTGCACTGCTCTTGGTAAATTGCGCTGGTCATTATGGAAATGAGATGCTGCGTCTGTGTTCTTTAATGTGTGCATTGTCAGTAAATCACATGCACAATTTTCCCCTCCTGTTGACACTTATGGAATATGCACATAATTTCAATGACGTTATGACAGTGCTGATTGGCTGAAGTCAGTAAAGTGCTGCCTTATACAATCTGTTTTTTAAAAATGAATTTATGCATGACATGTTCATGCAAGAAGGGTACACATTTTAATACATGAGGGGTCCTCTAAATGTGTCCTATGACCATCTCCCATACTCATCCCTCTAATACCTGGAAAACTGAGTGAATGAAATCCCTGCCATTCAGGTCTATTATGAGCACTG
This sequence comes from Barbus barbus, assembly GCF_936440315.1. Lineage (NCBI taxonomy): Eukaryota > Metazoa > Chordata > Actinopteri > Cypriniformes > Cyprinidae > Barbus > Barbus barbus. The sequence continues at coordinate 21,104,661 of NC_136731.1, read as the reverse complement.
TCCGATCCCAGCCAAAGAATTCCAAACTCGGTCTGTGCACACGACACTTGCTGTGTGAGCGGGTTGGTGCCTGACACCAAGGGGATCGCAGGAACAATGTGTGTACAAATGGCCCCAATCTCAGGACAGTCAAGACAGCAGCCACACAGACTCACGCCCTTTCTCCTACCCACTTCCTGTCCTGTCTGCAAAACCTCTTCCTGCAATTGTGACTCGAGCAGAGCAACACCACTGCCGGGCCGATCCACATAATAGCCATTCTACTACTTTTATTTAAAGACAGAATGAGACTGCAGAGAAGAATAGTGCTGCTATCTGGGCTCTTATCTGATGCCAACAGCCCTGTGGTGGAGGGATTGTTTTTGCCATCTGTTCCTTGGCTCCACTTCTTCCTCCATCTTATTTCAAGCACTTCGTCAGGCCTAAAACAGTTGGCACTTGCCAAGAATAGGGTACAAAATAGGGCCTGAAACTCTTAAAAAATAAGAGCTTTTTTTTCAATTGGTCAGTGAAAAGAGGTGCTCAAACTAAATATTATATGAGCTGCTCTTTTCTATTATTTTACATGAGGTTTGCATTTTTTCAACCCCTACAGTCTGTGTAAAGACACCTGAATGCCATTTCAGAAGTGCCTCTGTGCCATCTTTGCTTTGTAATTTCTTGGAATGCACCAATATGAAAATTTTGTCTGATAACAATAACCGATAATGCTTTATTATTAAAAACCGATAACCGATATGTTGGCCGATGTATTGTGCATTTCTAGTAAATTTGACATAAGACTAAATGCTGGTTTGTATTAGTTATTAATAAACTTATTTCAGTGCAACAATGGTGGAAACAATCATAATAAGTTGGTGAGGTTATATGTAATATGTTGGTTATACATAATTTCATACATACAACATGGATAAACTACAACAGGTTATCATATCAGCTTTGTGGATGCACTTTCCAGTGAAAAACAAAATGCTAGAATAGTTTGTGTGGCTACTGTGCTAACTGTACTAGCCAAATTACCTAAATTTAATTACCAAAAATATATATTTTTGGTTTCAGTTTTTGACTAAATTAAAAATTGAATTACTCAAACACAACAATTAAAAAAGGTTCAAAGATTCACTGATGTTCCTGAAGGAAACACGATGCATTAAGAGCCGGGGGTGAAAACTTTTTGAATTTGAAGATCAAGGTAAATTGTACTTCATTTGTCTTCCAGGAAACATGCAAGTATCTTCTGTCGCGTCAGAAGGGCAGTACTAAATGGAAAAATATGATATTTCAACAAAATAAGAAACATTTTGACATCTTCATCCTGTTCAAAAGTTTTCACCCCCTGGCTCTTAATGCATCGTGTTTCCTTCAGGAGCATCAGTGAATGTTTGAACCTTTTTTAATTGTTGTGTTTGAGTCCCTTTTCTGAAGAACAGTGCTCAGTTTAACTGTTCAGAACAAACAAGGGACTCATGAACAACCATCACAAAACAAAAAAACAGTCGTAGATCATCCAGGTAACAACACATAGTATTAAGAACCAAGGGTTCCCAAACTTTTGAATGTGGTTATTTTAATAATTTCAGCTATTTTTTTGTCTTGTGGACTATATGTAAACATCTTTTATGGAAAATATCTTACTCAGGACAGTACTAAATAAAAAATAACATGCATTTTGTATGATCTCTCTTATTTTGGTAAAATTATCCACATTTTCACAGATTCTGCAAGGGGTTCCCAAACTTTCGCATGCCACTGTAAGCACGTGCGGCGGAGCCGGCGTCAGCTTTCTGTCATTCAGCAAGCGTTCTGTATGTTGTCAGTACGTTTTGTGTTTTGTGAGTCTTATTTAGTGTTGTCTGTCTCAAAAGATGCCTAAATCCAAGGCCAAGACGTTGGGCGATCCCAGATCGCGTTTCAGGTTGTGTGTTAGTCCCTGCCCTCGCTACATTACGAGTGGGGACACACACAATCTGTGCGTGGTCTGCCTGGCTGCTCTCGAGAGCCGATTGCCCGCACTGTGAGCGGCTCTCGCTGCACACACTCCGCACCCGGGGGGCTCTCTTTGAGGAGGGAGCCTTTGTGAGCACCCCACGCGGTGCTGGTCCCGCTTTTGCCGAGGCAGAGCGGCGGCTGCACTCGTGGGGCTCGCAGGCTGATCTGGCTGGCGAGAGTGAGACGGGCATGTCCCTATCTCCTCCCGTATCCGCCAGATCTGGTGTCCCGTCTCTCAGGGAAGCGGTTCCTTCCCCTCGACATGAGGACTCAACGCTTCGTCTCTCTTCCTCTGAGGAAGTTGACGTGACGAGCGTTGACGAGGTTTCACCGCCTCTCTCGCCCCAGTATGAGGAGTTGCTAGAGGTGGTTACTCGGGCTGTGGCCAAGCTCGATATCAGTTGGCCCCCCAAGCAAACATCTGCGCCGCATTATAGTCTCCTTGATGAGCGTTTCCTACGCTCGCGGCCACCACCTCTACGCAGGAGCCTTCCGTTTTTCCCCCGATCTCCACACCGAGGTGTCGAGATCGTGGGTTAAACCCTATACGTCCCACCCATTCGTTCCCGCATCTGATTACTACGGTAATGTGCGGGAATTGGATGTGCGCAGGTACAAGGCGATGCCCCAGATCGAGCAGACGCTCGCGAGCTATCTGTCTCCTTCCACGGCATCCTCTCTGAAGGCTCCTACTCTGCCCACTAAGCCTCTGCGCACCACATCATCCTTAGTGGGCAGGGGGTATGCGGCAGCAGGTCAGGCCGGTGCGTGTCTGCACACTATGGCAGTGTTGCAGGCATACCAGGCTGAACTGCTGAGAGAGTTAGATGAGGGCGGGGATATCAGAGCTGATGATATCTCCGAGCTCAGGAGGACCGCTGATCTTGCCCTCCGTGCCACCAAGGAGTCGGCCCGTGCCATCGGCCGCTCCATGGCAGCTATGGTGGCAACGGAGAGGCATTTACGGCTGACCCTGTCCGATATTAAGGAAAAGGACAGGGTCTGCCTTCTGGACGCCTCACTTCAGCCTTCTGGCCTGTCGGCGACGCTGTGAGCTCTGTCGTCGACAGGTTTCAGGAGGCTTGCAAGCAAGCAGAGGCGTTCCAGCGGTTCCTCCCCCATCGCTCTCTAACTCTGGAGGCTGCTGGGTGGGAGCAGCCTCCTCCGCATGCCAGCTCCTCACACAGGGCAGCGCAGAAACAGAGCGTCGCCTCTCGTGCTCCCCTGCGGCGGAGCCGAGAGTGGCGGCGCACTGCACCGGGGACCTCGCGGCCAAAGGCAGATCTGAGGGCTGTCTTGTCGGCCAAGAGGTCCTCGGCAAAGAAGTCCTGATGGGCAAGCCCCAGGACTACGGAGGGCGACCCCTACTGGGGCGGAGCGGCTTACACCGCGGTACTCGGTGGCCGTCTCCCCTCGGTGCCCTCCGGGGACCTGTCTACCAACCCTGCCGCTGTTCCAGGGCACTGCGGGTCCCAGCGAGTATCTTCCTCAGGTTTCTCCGCCTGTCATTACAGCGGGCCTGAGGCACTCGCCTCAGCTGCCAGATCGCGTGTCTCCTTTCGGTGTGCCGCATCGAGACAGAGGTCTGGCCGCTTCTCTGTCACCAGAGGTCAGTCTCGAGAGACTGATTCCCTTAGTAGATCATTTGGCAGCCTGGCAGCGACTGCCGAATGTGTCTCCTTGGGTCCTGCGCACGGTAGAGAATGGCTATTGCATCCAGTTCGATGGGCCACCTCCGTCCGTTCAACGGGGTTGTTGTGACTGCGGTCCGCCCCGAGCAGGCTCTGGTTTTGGAACAGGAAGTAGATACTTTGCTGAGGAAGGAAGCCATCGAGGTGGTTCCTCCTCACGAGGTTCCAGCACCGGCTTCTACAGCCGGTACTTCATTGTTCCAAAGAAGGATGGGGGGCTGAGGCCCATACTGGAGTGGTTTGTTGAACCACTCAGCCAGAAAGCTGAAGTTCAAAATGCTCACTGTCAAGCAGGTCGTCTCACAAATCAGGTCCGAGGACTGGTTTGTCACAATAGACCTCAAAGACGCCTATTTCCATGTCTCCATCCTTCCCTCTCACAGGAAGTTCCTGAGGTTCGCTTTCGGGGGCAAAGCGTACCAGTATCGGGTTCTTCCCTTTGGCCTAGCACTCTCACCCCGCACTTTCACCAAGTGTGTGGATGCAGCTCTGGTCCCGTTGCGACTGCAGGGCATCTGCATACTCAATTATATCGACGATTGGTTGATCCCCGCTCAATCAGAGCGGTTGGCGGTTCGGCATCGAGATGTCATTCTCGCCCACATGAAAGACTTGGGGTTAAGACTAAACGCCAGAAAAAGTGTGCTTTCTCCAGCTCAGAGAACCATTTATCTAGGCGTGGTGTGGGATTCGACCACGATGCAGGCTCGTTTGACCCCTGCTCGGATCGAGTCGATCCTCACGGCAGTCACGAGAGTGCGAGAGGGCCAGCCATCCACTGTCAAGCAGTTTCAGAGGCTGCTTGGGCTCCTGGCAGCAGCGTCCAACGTGATTTCGTTCGGCCTGCTTCACATGAGGCCCCTACAGTGGTGGCTCAAGACCAAGGGGGTCTCCCTGAGGGGAAACCCGTTCCACGCTGTCAAAGTGTCACGCCGTTGTGTCTGTGCCTTAGACATGTGGAGGAAACCTTGGTTCTTGTCTCAGGGCCTGGTGCTGGGAGCTCCCTGTCGCCGCGTCTCGCTTGCGACGGACGCCTCCCTCACCGGTTGGGGTGCGGTCATGAGTGGCCACCCTGCCCTCGGTCTGTGGAGTGGTCGCCACCTGACGTGGCATATCAACTGGCTAGAGATCCTAGCTGTGTTCCGTGCACTGAAGCACTTCCTCCCGGACCTGAGAGGTCACCACGTGCTGGTCCGCACCGACAGCACGGCAGTGGTCTCTTACATCAACCACCAGGGAGGTCTGCAATCGCGCCCCTTGTACAAGCTGGCACACCAGATCCTTGTGTGGTCCCAGGGCAAGCTCCTATCACTGATAGCTGTGCACATTCCTGGGTATCTCAATGTGGGAGCAGACGTCCTGTCGAGACAGGGGCCGAGGCCCGGGGAATGGATGCTTCACCCCGAGGTGGTGAAGCAGATCTGGAAGGTTTTTGGCCAGGCACAGGTGGACCTCTTTGCGACTCGAGAGTCAGCACAATGTCCCCTCTGGTTCTCTCTAGCTCCTCCAGCTCCTCTGGGACTGGACACTATGGTACAGACCTGGCCGAGGCTTTGTCTGTACGTCTTCCCACCCGATCGCTCTGCTCCCGGGAGTTCTGGCGAGGGTGCGCCGGGACGAGGTCAGTCTACTGTTAGTAGCACCGTTCTGGCCGGGCCGAGTATGGTTCTCGGACCTGATTTCTCTCCTCGACGGCACCCCGTGGCCGGTGCCGATCAGGAGAGATCTCCTCTCACAGGCCAGGGGGACCATAGTGCACCCTCGCCCGGAGTTGTGGAAGCTGTGGGTATGGCCCCTGAGGGGGCACAACTCATAGCTTCCGGTCTGTCAACCGAGGTTGTCGAGACCATCCTCCAATCCAGAGCTCCCTCCACGAGGAAACTGTACGCCTTGAAGTGGAAACTCTTCACTTCTTGGTGCGGGGACCACCAGCTCGACCCAGTCAACTGCCCGATTCGCGCAGTTCTGGAGTTCCTGCAGGCCCGTTTCTCCGCAGGGTTAACCCACTCCACTATTAAGGTCTACGTGGCAGCTATTTTGTCATACCACGCCCCTAGTAGTGGCCAGTCAGTGGGTAGACACCCCCAAGTTACACGTTTCCTCCGCGGTGCACTGAGGCTGAGGCCGCCGGTACGATCACGTGTCCCCACGTAGGACCTGGCTGTGGTACTGGAGGCTCTGTGCGTGACACCTTTTGAGCCTATTGAGGAGATCTCCTCACCATTAAGACCGTTTTCTTGTTGGCCATCACTTCTCTGAGGAGGGTGGGTTATCTTCAGGCCCTGTCTACGGCCCCTTCGTGTATTGACTTTGTGCCCGGTTCGGCGAAAGTCTTTCTCTACCCCCGTGCGGGGTACGTACCGAAGGTTCCAACGGTCGTTCCACAGCCAGTCGCACTCCAGGCCTTCTGTCCTCCTCCCTTCAGGGAGCCAGACCAGGAAAGGCACAACTGTATGTGCCCAGTGCGAGCACTGGGCACGTACATCCACAGAGCTGCCTTGTGGAGAAAGTCGGACCAATTGCTCGTGTGCTTTGGTCCGCCTAAGAGGGGTCTTCCTGCTACGAAGCCCACTCTTAGTAGGTGGATAGTGGATGCCATTAATCTGGCGTATGAGGCCTCTGAGCGTCCCCCGCCATTGGGAGTCAGAGTGCACTCAACACGAGGTGTGGCGGCCTCCAAGGCCTTCTTGGCAGGTGTCTCCTTGCAGGACATCTGCAACGCTGCTGGGTGGTCCACGCCCCTGACATTCGCCAGGTTCTATAACCTAGACATCCGAGCCACTCCAGGCTCCTCCGTCCTTTCGTCCTGACACCAGGCAGGGACTTGTCAGTCTGGCGGCGTTGGTATCTCGTTCCCATAGCGTTTTCGGACGCAGCTCGAAGTTCCTGGAAGGGAACGTACTAGGTTACGTATGTAACCCAGGTTACCTGAAGGGAACGAGAGCTGCGTCTCGTAGCCACACTTCCGGCATCCCTGCCAGTGCTTGCTTCATGACTTGAAGCTGACGCCGGCTCCGCCGCACGTGCTTATATACTTCCTGGTCGTGACGTCACCCCGCCCGTGACGCCTCGCCTTCTTTTGACTGATTACAGGTAATATTCAGAGCGTGGTCACGCTGAAGACGTTCCCATAGCGTTTTCGGACACAGCTCTCGTTCCCTTCAGGGAACCTGGGTTACATACGTAACCTAGTACGTTTTTCCTGAAGCTTTAGGCATCCTTTTAAAGAGCAGCAAAATGACAATATACTAATACTTAGGGAATATAGAAAGGTTACATTTGTGTGTTTATGACCGAAGATTACATCCAAGCAGTCTTTAAAATTCTCATATAGTGGGATATGAGGACAGTTATCTGGGGCATCACACACAGAAGTGGAACACCTGTTTCTTAAGGATGTTCTACATGCAGCCAGAGAATATAATATGGAGAGATTGTGAGCAAAATTTTATTTGCCTGGCAAAGGACCAAAATACCAAATATGGAAATTGACCCTTTGCAAAGACCTGTCCCCCTTAGTTACTGTTGCTATGTCCGACAAGACAATGTGCTCCCACACTGCACATCATTTTCTCATGCAGAGAAACATCTTGCAGAGCAAAGAAAAAACTGACAACGCACCAACAGACAAGATACAAGACAAGACAGGTTACTTCTGGTATGAAACAATTTTGTTATTTTTTAAATAAATTATACTGTTTTGTGGCTCTTTAATGTGTTTTGTGACATGTCACTGTAGCGCTTCAGTTGAAGTGGCACATGAAGTAATCATTTATTTCTCTTTACTAGTTAGGCCTATAGCGTAAAATAAACATGAATGAACATCAGAAGGTATCTTGTTTCAACCGTGGAAAGAAGTCAATATTCAATACACACCATTTTTCAAGTCCACCAATGTAAATCTATTCTTCCATTACTCTCTTGTTTGTCGGACAAAATAGCAGACTCAGTGTTGATTAGTCAGATCACCTGTGAATCAAACACCCAGTGAAGGGTCAATTAACAGGTGTGTACACACCGCTATAAATACAAACAAACAAACAAAAAACTCTGTTTACTGGTATTCTACACCATTATTTTTCTTCATCCCAATATATCCTCTGCAGATCTACACACAACATGATACAGAGAGCAGAGCAGCTGTGGGTCTGTCATGTGTGCAAACAGCCCTTGGCAGTGAGGCAGAGTAAGGGTGTCTACAAACTAGAGAAAGCTATGCTGGAGCCTCTGATGGCGAGAAATCAGCCACAACATTAAAATCACCTATTATAGTGTATGTCCCTCTCATGTTGCCAAAACAACTCTGATGTGTCAAGGCATGGACTACACAAGACCTCTAAATTAGTCCTGTGATATCTGGCACCAAGATCCTTTAAGTTACGAGGTGGGGCCTCCGTGGATAGGCTTAGATAGATCAATTGTTGCCAATAGGTGGCCAGTTGGATTGAGATCTAAGAAGGCCAAAGCAACACCTTGAACTCTTTGTCATGTTCCTCAAACCATTCCTGAAATGTTTTTGTAGTATTTTGGCAGAATTTTACCATGTTTGTCATTAAGGGGTGAATGTGGTCTGCAACCATCTTTATGTAGGTGGTACATGTCAAAATAACATCCACATGAATGCCAGGACTCAAGGTTTTCCAGCACAACATTCTTCAGAGCATAACACTGCCTCCACCGGCCTACCTTCTTCCCTTAGTGTATCCTGCTACCATCTCTTTCTCATGAAAACAATGCACACTCACCGGGTCATTCACCTGATCTAAAGGAAAACGTGATTCATCAGACCTGTCAGTCTTCTTCCATTGCTCTGTGGTCCAGTTCTGATACTCACATGCCTATTGTAGGCACTTTTGGCATGTAGACAGGGGTCATCATGGGCACTCTGGCTGCTTTATGCAGGCCATTCGCAGCTAAATGTGTGTTTTGACACCTTTCCATCATGGCCAGTGTTAAGTTTTTCAGCAATTTGAGCTACAGTAGCTCTTTCTGTGTGATTGAACCTGATGGGCTAGCCTTCGCTTCCCACACGCATCAATGAGCCTTGGTTGTCCTTCCTTGCACCATTTTTGGTAGGTACTAACCAATGCATACCAGGACACCCCACAAGACTTGCCGTTTTGAAGATGCTATGATCCAGTTGTAGCCAACACTATTTGGCCCTCACCACAGTCCCTCAGATCTTTCCAGTTACCCATTTTCCTGTTTCCAACATGTGATATTCAAGAACTGACTTTTCACATACTGCCAATTATATCCCAGTCCTTGACAGGTGCCATTGTAATGATTTAATCAATGTTATTGACTTCACTTGTCAGTGGATTTGATAATATGGCTGATCAGTGTATATACAGTATATACTGTTCTGAATCATGAACATGCATTAAGAAGTATAGGGTCAGTTTTCATTCATATTCAATTTTGAATTTGAATTTTCTCATGCTTTTGGTTATATGACAAACACTTGCATTCTTCCTCTGCATCTGGAAACCAATGGTGTGTAGACATCCTAAGGTTGCAAGAGACTGATACCCGGAGGAGTCCAGCAGGTAGACATATCCATCCAAGTGAAGCCATCCAATACATTGGGTGCCTACACTTGTCTACCGACCCTGCTTCAAAGAGCCATTTGAGCCCGACAGGTAGTCATTCCCCTGCTGCCATGTCTCAGACAGAAGATGAGCCCGAGAGCCAGCAAGATGACAGGAGCATATGTTTAAGAGGACACTTGAGTGTCTCCCACAGCCTGTAACACAGGAGGCCAGAGGGGACTGTTACCAGAAACAAGATCAAAGCCGGGGGTCTGTATCAGTATGGATCTTTACAGAGACAGACATTTCACTGTTTATTTTCAGAGGGAGGGGTTTCCTTCTGGGATATCCGACATGCATTTGGTCTGCCTATCATGTCAAGTGCCAAAAGCCAATTGCATTCTGGACAGGACAGGATATAAATCCAAACACTGTGGTCTTATTAGCCTTACAGAATATGGAAGGAAGGACGTAGTTTGTATGTGTGAGTATATGTGACTTATAAACTCTGTATTTACATTTACATTTATTCATTTAGCTGACGCTTTTATCCAAAGCGACTTACAATTGCTATATATGTCAGAGGTCGCACGCCTCTGGAGCAACTAGGGGGTTAAGTGTCTTGCTCAGGGACACATTGGTGTCTCACAGTGGATTCGAACCCGGGTCTCTCACACCAAAGGCATGTGTCTTATCCACTGCGCCATCACCACCCCCTGTATGACGTGGCCTACATATCAACTTAATTAAAAGTTGATAAATAGAGGGGTCTGTGCTCATAATTGTGTGGGTAGAGTCACGTAAATGCAGTTTGAGACAGCCATCTGTCACCATCTCTCTGTACATTAATTACAGAATTGAGATGCCTGAACCTGAAGCCTTAAAGGGACAGTTCACACAAAAAGGAAAATTATATAATTTACTCATCCGTGTTATTTCAAATAGTGTTGTCAAAAGAACTGTCTTCAGTACCAGTGCTTCTGTGTAAACACTTGGCGAAGAGCGTGAAGCGATGATTATCGTAGCCAATCACAGTCATATCTGTTGAGCGCGTGAACACATTGACCAATCAGCAGTGTTTAAGAATCGGCTCAACAGTCCTCAAATGTTAGCGGAAAATGGATGTTTTTAAAATTTCAGTACCGATGGGTATCGAAGTCAGTACTTTTGACAACACTAATTTCAAACATATGATATGAGACATATGACTGATATTATTTTTTGTCTGTTGAATACGAGAAATAAAAGAAAATTTGTGCAAAAATAATTCATGCTGCTTTTTGGAGTTTCAAATCTGTGGTTAAAATTTCTGTTTTCGTTCTCCATGGCAAATTAATAGAATATGGACATTATAAGTTTGGGGTCAGTTAGAGTTGTTATTTATTTCATTTTATTTTTTAAATTAACTAATACTCAACCAGGACATATTAAATTGATAAAAAATTGACAGTAAAGACATTTATAATGTTAAAAAAAAATGATTTCTATTTCAAATAAATTGACATCTTTTGAACCAGTCATCAAAGAATCTTGAAAAATGTATTGTGGTTTCCACAAAAATATTAAGAAGCTAAACTGTTTTAAAATTGATAGTAAAAAGAAATGTTTCTTGAGCAGCAAATCACCATATAAGAATGATTTCTGAACGACCATTGAAGACTGGTGTAATGATGCTGGAAATTCAGCTTTTAAAATATATTCAAAGTGAAAACAGTTATTTTAATTTGTAATAATATTTTAACTGTTTTTGATTATATAAATGCAGCATATACTGTGTAATGATTACAAATAGATGAAAAAACATTCTAGCTATAACCTTAATAATTTTAAATGCCTCATGTGTTTGCTTTAGTGGTGGGTATTTGGATTCCCCTGACAGACTAGTTTCAATCATTTCACTTAAAAAGCTTTATTCGGATTCATTAACTGATTTATTCAGTGGCTGGACGAAGGTTACATCAGCACAGGGTGTTTCCTCAGAGAAGGCAAAAGGCGGCTGTGATTCCTCAAAATGAGAAAGTATGTATAGGAACATTAAAATATGAGCAATAAAACAAAATTCAAGAATAAATAGTGTGTAATGCACTGATTTTTCTAATACTGATTAACTGTGACACCAGCAGCTCTCTTTTCACTGAGCTCCTAAAGCATGCTGTTTCAGGGAAACAACAGGATACATATAAAAAGTCTACATATAAAAAGAGGCATTGCTTCCACATTGCTGTGATTGACTCATTACACTGTCAACATGATAATGTCCACCTCTCATGTTCACAAACGGTCTGTAAACCAACCTGAATGATTTAAACAGATGAAAACGGACAGACTAATGCATTACAAAGTAATTATTTAAATCGCAAACCCCTTGGCTAAAGTAAAGATACACCTCAGTGTCTACGACCTTACATTGACTGAAAAGAAAGTGAATATTAGTAATAACAGTCAAACAAAACCACCAAAGCATTTACAGGATTCAAAGCAATACCTTCAAAAGAGAGAGGTGAAACATTGCAAGTGAGCTAGAATGATTTGTTCACTTCTTAAAATATTTGCTAAAAAAAAAAACGCTGATTGTAACCAAAACATAACTAGTTTGCTGAAATATTGGGGAGCAACAGCACTTTTCTTCACACTCTGTATCATCAAATCATGAGCAGATACAACTGAAGACTTTTCTACACTACATCATTCTATATTCCCATTATGTTAGGATTCTTGCACCATCAGCCTCTCTCTGACCCTTTGAAATTAATCACATGTTTTGGCTCATGTACCTTTAAAGGGTTACTCCACACCAAATGAAAATTTTGTCATTAATCACTTACCCCTATGTCGTTCCAAACCCGTAAAAGCTTTGTTCATCTTCGGAACACAATTTAAGATATTTGTAAGTGATTAATGACAAAATTTTCATTTTGGGGTGGAGTAACCCTTTAAGGCTTCTATGTAAATGACCTCTATTATGATATGCTGTGGCTAATCTCTGTTTACTGACATTGTTCACTCTGTGTTCATCAAGCCAGGCCAAGCTCTGAATAATGAATAAGCACTGATATGTGAACGTGGGCAGTCATACTGCATGTTCACACGCTCATGGTTGTCAAGGCAATACTAGCCCATTTTTATTATTTTTTTGGTGGCTATTTTCCATAAAAGATGTGTGTGGAGTGGGAAAGAAGCTTTGCATTTTGAATGTCAGCGTATTTCTACATAGTACATCAAACTCATATATTTCAAAAGAGCAAAGAAAATCCTATTTTCTATGATATGTCCCCTTTAACAAGCTCCTGCCTTTAACCCCAGGAGTGATTTTAAGACTTCAGCCTTAAGACGGTTCAGCTTCATAACTGAATATGAGATGATGTGGCTCAGAGGAATATTTCTTGCTAGAGGTCACACTTGTAATTTGTCTGTATTCGACCAGGTTGACATTTTACCTTCCAGCACAGTGTGGTTATGAAGCGAATATTTATTGGAATTAATGATTCCACAAACTTATAACATCTGTGGAAACGTTCCATTGAAAAAAGGTTCTTTAGATGATTAAAAATGGTTCTTTTGAGAACTGTTCACTGAAAGGTTCTTTGATGAACCCAAAAATGGTTCCTTTGTGCCATCGCTGCGAAATACCCCCTTTATTTTTAGTGTGTAAGAAAAATGGTGCAGAGGCAACTGGCAGTTCAAATCCTTCCTCCTCCTCCTCACTCTGCACCTAAAATGAGTATATCTAATCTAGAGAGAGTAATACACTCCTATTCCACTGTGCCGCCTACTCTCCCTCTCACACAAGAGATGCTACATTATAATAACTGGGAAATGGAGAGAAAGAGAGTGTGAGAGAAAGGAGCAGGAGGAGGTCTGGAGCGTTGGCGGTGAACTGCATTTTCATGCGAGACCTGCTTTTAGAGGATCTCTACAGAGTATATTTATGAACATTTCTACATCGAAATGCAGCAAGAGACATAAATGCGATCCTAAGATGAAGATAAGACCGAAGGACGGGGAATGACACAAGTCGGGTAAAACAGAGAAACCCACTTACTAGGGCTGTGCGATGAACTAGGTCACCACTCTGTTAAATATGCAAGAATAACTGCAAGGAACACACACACAAATACATTCTGAAACTTCCTGCTCTGCAGCACAGCGCATATGCCCATGTGTCTGACCCAAAGGTACAACATCAAATGGAGCACAAATTTTTTTGTTGCTCTTTCACAGCTAAGGGTATGTAATGGAGTTCTTAGTTATGTTTTAAGCAGCACCATCATTTTAGATGTTTCTCTTAAAGGTGGGGTATGCATTTTTTCAAAAACGCTTTAGAAAACTGAGTCTAAAACAAAGTTATAGTCAATCAACATAAGGTGTGTGTCTGCTCATGATGCAGAGGAGAGAGCACTCAGTGCACATGACGGACATTAGCCGAGTGTAGCAGAGGCCAGCGGGTAAGTGCTGTGCAGGTTAAAACTCACTCCCCGACCTCAAGTGGCGACCCCAGCCACAACCTTAATCTGGAAAAGGGGCAGGGAGCAGCAGTTCATTTGCATTTAAAGAGACATGCACAAAAACAGCATGTTTCTGCTTTCACTCATATGCATTTTCAAAATGATACAATAAATGATATGTGGGGTATTTTGAGCTGAAACTTCACAGACACATCCTGGGGACACCTGAGACTTATATTACATATTGTAAAAAGTGCCCTTTAAGCAGATGGATTGATCAAAGAACATCACCAGAGAAATCTGTCACTTCACTGGAAGATCCAGTTATGACATGTTGATTAAACATTATGAAGTCATTTTTTTTTAAATTAAACCTATGCATGAATGAATTTTAAATATAAGATCAATAACATGTATTTACAAATAGATTTGAATTTTCATGCCAACTTTAAAGTGCAAGAAAACAATTGGGGCATTAAAAACATCTTCTAAGTGACTTTTCTTTCCTCTGGGTAACACAGTTCTAAAAGTTGATTATAAGGCTATGCTGCACATTAAACAAATTAAGTCCCCTAACAAATAACATGCAGCCATTTAATTACAGCATATTTCTGTAGGGTGCATTTGGACCTTGGATGATTGAAGCACAGAGCTCTGCTTTGTCTTTTCACCTTCCTGAAATAACAGGATGCAATTACCAATATCAAGTAGGCAGCATGCTGTAGATGAGCAGGCTTTAAAAACCGAGATGCATGGTTACTAGGCAACCAAATGTGAGATTCCTATATCATTAACAGTGAGATGAATACAGATCTGGAGGGAGAATCTGGCCTGAGGAACAAACTAAATGGAGCTTTAATTCAAGAAAGATTAAATAGCATTTAACAAGCCAGGAGGAAACAGACTAATTTATTGCTGAATTATATAGTAGATACGGTAAACCTCTATTTCAGGTAAATTTAATCAAGAACTATTGAAAAAGTTCATATTGTAGAGATATGGAGCCTTTAAAATGAGTGTGGACTGGATAACTCTGATAATTTAAACTTGAAATATATTAGAGGAATATCTGAGTTTATATTGAAATCATAGTGTATTTTGGTCAAATTTAAGTCATCATGATATATTTTCTGACATCCCAAAGACGACATTAAATCTGTGGTGTCTCTAGTATAATTTTAAAACAAATCACAAATATTTTTAGATATTGAATTTTAATATTATTAACCCCTTAACTGTCATCCCCATCTTTGAAAATTCACGAAAACAGTGCACTACAAACTTAAATTATTATAATTCATGAACGCTTTTGAATACAGACGTAAGGTTGGTCTCTTTTTAAAGAAGACAATTAGCAGATTATTACAGAAGTGTAATCATTTAATACAATTAAAGTATTAAAAAGTTTAAATTTACTGTAAATAAATGTATTATACTATTTTTATTTTATATAAAATAAATATTTTTAAAAATTGTTAAAAATCTAAAATTGCTATAAAATTAAAGCCTTGTGTACATAAGTTGTGTTCCAAATTTGAAGTTGATATAAAAAAAATTGAGATTCATATGCAATTTTGTTTAGGCGTTATACCACAAACAGCCACCGGGTGCCATTCAAACTCCATTGAATTGTTTTTTTGATGCATTTCTGTCACAAATCTTTCAATTTCTCTCTCAATATTACATCTATAACAAAATAAGAGACTCAGACCTTTCCAAAGATATGTATTTTGTCAAGATTATAAAAAGTTTTAATTCTAAAAGATCGTAATACATTTTGTAATATGACACCCCGGCTAAGGGGGAGGAGACCGCTAAAACAGTTTCTATGGTAACGCAATATCCGATTTCAAAATGGTTTTCATAGGATGAATTTTGAGATTTTAAGCTTTCAAATGGTATATAACTTATGATGATTGCTAAACGTGATA
Source organism: Barbus barbus (assembly GCF_936440315.1). NCBI lineage: Eukaryota > Metazoa > Chordata > Actinopteri > Cypriniformes > Cyprinidae > Barbus > Barbus barbus. The sequence goes on along the minus strand of NC_136731.1, from coordinate 21,089,074 downwards.
CGGAAAAAGGCAAGGAAATAAAGACTTTTTGTGACAAAGGTCAGAACTTCTGTTATGATGTAGATTTATTATAGACTCTTGGTGCATTCTTGTCATTAATCTATTACTGTTCCTACATATTTGGTAACAACAAAAAATGGTAAAATATCTATTTAGGAGACTTAGACCTTTCCAATGATATATAGTTTGTTATGAAGTAAATTTAGGCGTCCCGTATACGGGACGGTGACAGTTAAGGGGTATAGTATTTATTATTATATAATAAATTATAGAAAAAATATTATTATATACATTTTAGTAATTTAGTAAGTTATGCGCTTTTATCTCTTCTTTTGCTTTTCTATTTAGCTCATTTATTTCTGTTTAATTTTTATCATTGTAAATTTAGCCTACAACTTCGACTTCAACTTACATTATTTCAGTGAATTACCAAGGCAGTATTTCAGTATAATAATACTTTTTTTTATTATTATTAATTCACTTAATTTCATTGTTTATTTATTTATTTATTTATTTTTTTTTGGGGGGGGGGGGGGGGGGTATTGGCTTCATTTACAAAACTTAAAAAAAAAAATCTTCAATTACCAAAAGCAAGTTTTAATCGTTTAGTTTTAGCTATAACAACACTGACCCCAATATCTTGTATATTATTCAAGTGTCAAATACAACAAAAGTAGCTGAAAAGTGGCCTGGATCAACTCATGATTTCTATAAATTTATTTCGAATTACATTTAGGACTAGGACAGTGATGGTATATGACTTCGGAAGCAGACTATGCATGATATCTGGCCAAACTGTGAAGAAGCCTGCAATATCATGACTCAATTTCAACTGCTGCCTACTTGGTTAAATGTTTGCAATTGCAAGATGGTAAAATCTTTTGTATTGCCAGCCAGCACTAATCAGTCAGCAGCTGTACAAATGAACATTTCCATTTCAGTAAGTGTATAATGTTAAGAAGCAGCTACGCTGACGACCACTGTAACTTTCTGCAACTCAGCAATCTATCATTTATTAGAACTCCTGCAGACCAGCAAAAAGAGCACTTTTATCAAGCCTTTACATCTATGAGTAGGTAATACCTCACCAAGTTTCTTTTTTGCCTCTATTCTAGGTTCCTTCAATGCTAGTGCTCATTGCAATATGGCCATGTTTTATGCATATAAAAACTTGAATAATTTAAAACAGCATCTTAAAAAAACATTTGCGGTCACTTTAGGGAGCCAAGTTGTTACCAATTGTGCATGTTCAAAAATACAAAGCAATTGTGCACAAAACATGTTGCGTTTTTAGTTTTAAAAAGCTATTCTCTTTTCCCGGTCTAAATTTTTGTGATACAAATAAATCTGCAATTTATGCACACACAACTTAAGGCATGCAAACTACACTAAGGTTAATGGATAAGGTTCAACCTCCTGAACAGTTTTATCAGCAACAAAAATGCCCCCTTTGTAGCCTGCATGATCCCGAGGCCCTCAGGAACAGTTAGCTAACGGAGGAGGGCAATTTAGCAGTTATCCAAATCATATGCTCTGTAAGTGCTCCAAATCAGCAAATGAGAAATGTATGAGTCAGTCTTATAATGAGCGCTGCCTAATGCAGGTAAGAAAAGTCCTGCAGAGTCTTGAGCATTAATGACATCTCCCTGATTCAACCAAACATCCAGTCATGCAAGAACTCCTGACTGAGAAAGCCTTGTTACGTCTCAAGAACTGAGTGATCTCACCTCTGCAGTTTCTGACCAGCTCATCACAGCTAGAAACAATCAATCACATGCTCAAAGTTGATGCACAAAGTTGAACAAACTTCTTGTGCATGGCCATGAAAACAAGAGAAGTGCTGCTTATTGTCAAGACAAAGTTTCAGGTGACTCTGATGTGGCACTTCATTACACAGAATTACACAAAGCCAAAGCAACTTTGGATAAAAGCATCACCGCATTCAAATCAGTTCTCTGGGAATCAAACCTATTTACTTGCCATTGTTAGTCTCATGCTTTACTCTACATCTTTACAATATGGAGGTGGCACTGATGTAGAGCCCTGCGTGGGACTGTTTTCTTAAACCCGCACCCGCCCACTCCTGCGGAATTTCTGACCAGGACCGCCCACTCCCACAACCTGCGTGTTCCACTCCCGTCCACTCCCGCAGACTTTCTCTCAGAGCTTGTGAAAATGTCGGCTACACAAATACTAAAATATTCGTTCAACTTAACATCCAGAATAGCAGGCTTTAAACATGATTGCGTTTAAAGCACCACATGTGACAAAAACCTTGGGTATTTTTTTATTAGCGTTATAAAACATTAACCATTAAAACAAAAGCACAAATAGCAGCACCTCAGTTTTTAAAAGTAGCCTACTGCATGATACACAAGCAGATTTACTAAACAAACAGTTTAAAGGTCATTGCACACCCCGTCTTAAATTTTCGCACGCTATGAAATAAATACGACCTCACATTATGTCAATCACATTTACACACTGCCTCCCAAACTTTCATGTCATAAAAATTTTTGCATCAGGTTCGATTTCTGCATTTTCGCATCCGTAGCATGCATTTTGATAGAATGAGGAATACGAGAAAAAAAACGGAAAAACGCACATGAAAATTTTGGACTCAGTGTGCAATGGCCAACTGTTAACAAACAGTTTAAGTAGGCTAAGCTAAATAAGCCAAAGCAAAATATTAAATAACTTTACCTTAAGTACATAGAACTTAGAAAATAGGTGTGCCGTCTCAGGGCAGACTGAAAACTGCCGTTTTCAGTGACAATTGAGAATTGTTTCCAGATATTTGACTTGCCTTGCATTGCTTTGCTTTTGTCAAGTAAACAGCCGCTTTAATGTTCTTCTCAATTTAATGTGTTGACTCATTTTCTATTACACACCAAATCTCACCGTTCCATGCGGGTCTCCTGTGAAATTTTCTGACCGCCCAATCAGATTACCTCATGTCTCATTCACAGAGAAACCATTACAGGACAAAGCACATAATATTACAATAATAACACTTCCATTCTCATTTGGTCTGCAATGTGCAAAGTAGTGTTGTCAAAAATATCGATATTTCGATAAATATCGATAGTGAAATATCTGAACGGTACCAATATTAATTTCCCGAAGTATCGATACACCGATACTAGCCGAGCTGTCACTTTCACTTCTCTCCAAAGGCGCGTGGACAAGCACCACACGTGACAGCACTCGTCTCCTTCGCTCTGGTTAAATAGCAAAAGTGAAGTGAATAGAAAGATGACTGCTCTGGTTGTTAAAGAACACAGCAGGAGCGCTATCTGTAGGGATCTATGATCTCCGCGATGCAGAGAACGCCACGGAATCCAGTCATAAACACGGAATTTACAGTTTAACGCGGAATGTCACTGAATTTACAGTTTAACGCGGAATGTCACTGAATTTACAGTTTAACGCGGAATGTCACGGAATTTGTCAAAGTTTGGATGAATTAATCAAAAGTAGGTCATTACACTTAAATCAAATCGCGATATGGACTAGTATCTGTAAATATTAAGCTGCAAAAGTCGATTTAAATATGAATCCTGCATGTTCTGTGCGTCTCTGTGTGAATGTGCTGCACGTGCGGTTGTGTTTACTAATGTGGCGCTCGCGGTGATTTCAGCGTGTGCCGTCTCAATGAGGACATAAATACATCAACAATATCTCCAGAACTGATCTGAAAGGCACTTTACAAGCATTTTACCATTTAATTTGAGTAAAACTAGCGTCATATCATACACACACAGAACTTTAAAGGTATTCACGGCAACCCGTCAAAAGTCCGGTTTAACTTAGCCTATTAAAGACCGTGTGCCAGAAATAGGCTAGATATATTATTTAGTAGAATGTACATAATACTACTACTTACTGTTAATTTTTTAAAAAGAAATAATCATAAAATATTTTAATTTTAATAGTAAATCCCCTTCATTTGCCAAAAAATTAAATGTTTAATTTTCATTCATTCAAATATAAATTAATTAAAATAGTTTTATGCCTTCATCTGATATCCAGTAAAATTTAAAAACACAACACAGAATTTATGAGGGGGAAAACACATTTCATAAGGCTACTGTAAGAATAAATAAAAATTGTTTGTATGCATTCAAATAACAGACATGCTAAAACACAGAATATGGTAACAATAAAACATAAGGTGAGAAAAAAATAAAACATTTCATAAGGCCCTAAACGTGTCATTTTTGTTACACTTTTAATAAATTAAATGTTAAATTGTATAATTTTTCATGATTTTAATGAATTAGACATTTAATTTGACCATTAAAAAAAAAAGAGTCCAGATTCAAAAGGAAAAAAACGGAATCCAGAAAAATTTAAAATTGAATATAGAAAAAAATTAAACGGAATTTGGGGAAAAATAAAACGGATTTCATAGGGCCCTATATCTGGAAATATTTTGGTTATGAAGCAAATGAGAATATCAACAAATAGAACTTTAATCAGATTTTAATTAGTACATGTATTAGTAAACGTTAGTTTCAATTAACATTTAACTAAGATTAATAAAAGATTAATAAATAAATCAACAAATGCAGTACCTCAAGACATTTTTTTGTTCATGTAAAATATACCGCATGTTCTCGACTTGTTACATTTATCTTTAAATTAAAAAAATTACCCCCTTAATATTGTGGCAGTTTTTTTCAACGTGGTATCGAAAATAGTATCGAATATCGATATTTTTCAAGGTATCGTATCGAAGTTAGAAATTCCAGTATCGTGACAACACTAGTGCAAAGTAAAGCGCTGATGATGTATCATGAACAAAAAGGAAAAGTGACATAAAAATGCATTTGCTGCATCAACCGTGCCATTTTGGCTTGCTTCTACAAGTGTTTGATCTCTTTAATCATGCTTCACTGGAGCTTCGCAAGTACACTGCCGTACCAGGTGAGCTACCGAGCAAGTTTACAATATCAGAAAAGCCAAACATATAGAGCTGTTTATGTGACGCAAATGTCAAAATGTACAAGTTTAAAAAAAAACATGCACTATGGTAAAATTGTTTTGAGGTCATAAGATGGTATTGTGCAAGGAACAGCATGTAAATATATGTATTAATCCATAATCTGCCCCTGTAGATATTATAAGTTTTGTGAAAAAGAATAAAAAATTGTTGGTGTTTTACTGCCGCTAGTTATAATAGTGGAAAGTTCAAATTGAACATTATTACATTTTAATTCTGCTTTCTAGTCACTGGTTGGAAATCAAATAATTAATCTTCATTTTTTACACCTGCCATATTGAGTGTTGCACTTTTTCCCAATCATCTTTTATACAAGTGCTCTGTTCATTCTTCATTATACTGTCTCTAATTTTACCTCGTTTCACAGGGAATGCATTCTGACACACAGCCTTGAGAAGTCTCACACATCCCAATCACAGAAAGCAACAGTCTCTGCTTGGTAACTGTAGTCAATCTGGATTCGATTTGTGACTGCAAAAGCTTGCTTGTGGTCAGAAGAACATCATGAGAAGCGGTAATGTATTCCGGCTTGAGAGTGTGTTTAGGGTGTTTTCTGAGCCAGGCAGAGGGGCGAGACAGATTGACAGAGACAATGAGTGAGAAAGAGGACTGTCCATTCCAAACAGTGGATTTGTTCGGGTAATTGGACCGTGCATTAGAGAGGGGCCGCCTGCCCTTAAGTGCTCTACAGACATCTATTACTGCACAGCAACGAGTATTATTTCAAAAGGCCTGGGCTTTGGAATAAGAGCAGGAAGTGAGAGAGAGAAAAAAAGGGGAAGAGGGAGAAAGACATAAGTGGAAAGTGTGTTGGTGGCTACAAAGATCTGACGCTAGAGGTTTCAGCTGATATGTTCTGTTCTGATGTTTATGATGTGCTATATTAATCAATTACACTTCAAAGTTGCTTTTTGATGTAATCACAGGATTCATCCAGAAGGTCCGCTTTGAGTTCTTTATTGAAGGGAAAGGCTTTCCTGGCCTTTTAATTTTCATGTTATGAGTTCTGATAGACCAATCATCTAATCATTTGGCCCTAGATTGGTCTGTCTTATATATTTGTCCACCAATGAGGAAAGCTTCTGTTACTTTGGAAATGGTAACTATGGGAAATGTTTAACAGTGAGCAGTGTTGGGGAAAGTTACTTTTAAAAGTAATGCATTACAATATTGCGTTACTCCCTAAAAAAGTAACTAATTACGTTACTTAGCTACTTTTTATGGAAAGTAATGCGTTACGTTACTTTTGCGTTACTTTTTAAATATGAGCAGGGCTTGATTGTTTTTAATACAAGAAATTACATTAATACAAATGTAAAAGCCCTGTATCTTGTGAAGGAAAAGTAAATTCACGTCTGTAAAACTCAGGATAAGAAGGTTTAACACTCTTCAGCAATAACAAAACAATGAAGCACAATTGTTAGTTTATCTAAAGTCATTTTTGCTTATTAGTTTGGTTGAACTGGATCTTCAAAGGTAAGCAGCAAAGACTTTGGTTAATAAAATGGGATTAGATATATTTGTGTTATTTAACATATTTAATTATTGCAGGTTTGCGTTATATTCTGAGTTTGCATTTCACTGTTTAATTCATTTTGATGAATACTAAATCTGTTTTTTGCGAGTGGGATGAATTAATACACATTCACATTTAGTCTAGAACTACAGTAACAGCATGCTCACACAGTGCACTGTCAGTCAATAAATGGGAAAAAAGTAACTGGCGTTACTTTTTTGAAAAAGTAATATTTTCTTGTAAATTAAAAAGTAATGCGTTACTTTACTAGTTACTTGAAAAAAGCAATATTATTACGTAACTCGCGTTACTTGTAATGCGTTACCCCCAACAGTGACAGTGAGTGACCTTGCACTGCCATAAGGCATTGAGAGTGACTCAAATGAATAATCATATGAGTAACTCTTCATCAAAAACAACATACATTAATGTTGAACAGTTTGGGGTTGGTAAGAATCAGTAAAAACAGTAATATTGTGAAATATTATTAAAATTTAAAATAACATTTTTCTATTGCTATAAATTTTAAAATGTCATTTATTCCTGTGATGCAAAGCTGAATTTTCAGCATCATTACTTTTTTGTGTGTCAGACGATCCTTCAGAAATCATTCTATTATGCTGATTTGCTTAATTGTCTTATTATCAATGCTGACAACAGTTGTGCTGCTCCATATTTCCATGGAAAAGGATTTCAGGATTCTTTGATAAACAAAGTAAAAACAAACAGCATTTATTTGAAATATGAATCTTTTGTAACAATATACTTGTCTTTACTTTCACTTTTGATCAATTTAATGCATCCTTGGTTAATAGAAGTATTAAACTGACCCAAACATTTTGAATGATAGTGGAAGAATATGAATATTTTACAAAACTAGAAATAGAAAAATTCAGTAATTCAGACATATGGTATTTATTTTATAAATAGCATGTACAGACTTTAGATCATAGTTCTCTATTGCATCATCTGATATAATGTAATTAATAATGCTTCATGAAAAGCTCATTCCGCTATAAAATAGGCACACAATCTAGCATTTTTTTTTTTTCTCCTAATGCTTGCTTTTAATCAAATGTTCTAATACAACACTATTATTCCATTATTCATCTTGGAGCAAGTTCAAATTAAACGTCTAGAACTCTTTATTGTGTTTTTGAAACTCCAACAGAAAATAACAGGAAAAATGATTTTCATAAAATCAAAAGTAAGTCCAGTTAAAACGTAGGTGGTCACTGCTGTGCTCTATTGCCAGTGAAAAACTCCTATCAGTCATCCACTCTCTCTCACTGCAGGGACTGATCACCACTAACCAGTGAACACACACCAGAAGCTGGCATAAGTTTAGTCTTAGTGCTACTGACATTGCACACCTAAACGGCCCCAGAGACACTGGGGTGGAGGCTGGAGGAGAGAAGAGAAGGAAGGAGGACCTCTTTATAGAAGCGTTTCCCAGCTAATTAAAAACTAGGCCACTGCAGATACATAGACGAAGAGACGCCATGATGTCTGAAAAAAGACACTGGCCCTGTGACTTACATCAAATATAGGCTAGGCTAATGATAGAGCTACAGTAGCGGGGCTAAAGACTCGGCTTCTGAGCCCAGGGTGGCACAAACTGACCCTGCCTGTGCTTTAGGACAAGTTTTAGAACTGGAAAATTATCTGAAATTGGGGGCGTCACATTGTCTTCAAGGAAAAGAATGGCGACGTCAGAGAACAATACATAAACTCAACCACTGGACTATAGGGATGAGAAGTATATTGAAAATAGACTATATTGGTATAGAACAACTGGCCAATACCAGAAGATAATGCGCCATTCTAGTGAGCTGCCTTGTTTTCCACTGCCTATAGACAGCTATCTCCTATAAAGGCAGCAAGCTAACCAAAATGAAAAATAATACATGAAATCATAAAACTATCTACACAGGCAACCACGCTAACAGCTCAACACTCTTAGCATGTTATAAGCTAACACCAATTATAAACACAGCATACACAAATATTGGGTGAAACAATTACTTTTCAATTAAATGGACCGTTATGAATAAATTAACTTTTTAGTAATTAGTTTCTCAAATCTGCCCACACTTTTTTCACTGAGGTCACAATGCATTCTGGGATGCTGGCTTAGAATTTGGCCAAAATAAGGTATCAAAGATGGCATAAATTTGCCTTCCTTGTGATGCCTTAAATGGATAGTTTACCCAAAAATTTAAATTTAATAAAAAACTAAATTTTTTAAAAATACAATTACTCACTCTCATCTCCTTCCACACCTAAGACACATGCTCAGGACACAAATAACCTTCTTTTTTTTATCTACGTGTCCAGCAAATTTTAAACTTCTGATTACTATGCTAATAACTTCTGATTATTGGAGTATGTTTTGCAAGAAAATACAGTAATTGCATGAGAATACTATCTTTCTACTTCAAAATTTGATGTTAAATTAATTTCATGTTTAATTTCATAAATTTAGTTTCTATACTAATTTTTTCAGTGCCTGTTGTGCTTTATATATGTGAATTGATTGAAGTTTATATATAAATAAAACCCTATTAAATCTGTTCATCATATAAAGCAATTGTGTATCTACAGAAGAAATTGATTAAACTGCTTGATTCACATTAATTACTTTTACTATGGCTTTATAAACCTTTTCTAGCTTGAAGGTTTTGGTTGCATGGGCTCATTGGCAAAAATGTGCCTTTTTTATAAAACTTTTCCAAATGCACTTGTTTACACTCAACTCACTGCAGATTCCAACTGAAACAGACACTAGTGGCAGTTAAACACCATCGACTTCCAGTGTTCTTCACAGAAATTATAATCACCGTACCTTTCATTTTCAATCTGCCTCAATACACACATATTCAGGTTCATCTGTTTCAGACTTCAGTAGTTTAAATTTAAATCAACTTTTCAGTAATTTAAAATCAAGCACACTTTGTGCCCACATTCATTTTAACTTTAATGAAAAAGATAAATCTGCAAAATCAAGACGCTAATAAGAAACTCAGCATGCGTAATGAGTCTCAATCTGACCATAAGAAACTGGCTTGTTTTTCTGTATGCTATGTAAGCCCTGCTTGACTCCTCTTTATGTCCTCACAGGCCTTTTACATATTATTTGTCTCCAAACTGCAGTATATTTAGATTATCAACAAAAGTACCACACTGTTAATGACTTTGAATGAATCCACAGTTCAAATGAACATACTTCAGACCTCAGTTTTACTCAGGTTTCATAACAACTATGATGATTTTATGTGAAAACAATGTACTAAAATGGAAACATTTTTACAGACAATAATGTTGTCAAAACAATCCCTGTTTACACAGATCCACGAAAAATGACATTAGGCATTAATGGCATTAATTAGGTAGTTTGTATAAAACACATGTGGATGAAATCACTATTTTCACAAATTCGTTTTTTTTTTGTAGTTTACAAGGAGACGATACCAGTATAGTTTTCAAAAACTGGCACTTTGAAACACGTGGACCCAAAAACGAACGGCCAGAGATATAAAACCCCTTAAATATAAGTGTTTGGTGTATATATAAGAAAGGATTCCCAGCAACGTGTGGGCAGTCCCTGTTGTGCAAGCACGTTTGTAACGCAGGGCCATTAATCAACATACACACTGTTCCCAAGCTCTCTGCTGATGGCAAAAAACACACACAACTCCATAAGCACTTACAACGTACTGTTCCCAGTTCTGTACAAGCTGTCAGTTCTGAAGGAAGAGGGAGGCTGCCATACTTCCTGAGAGAGAAAACACTACAGGCAGTGCACAGCCCCACCAAAAACCCTTACAAACACTCACTGCCACAAAAACATGAATGAGAGGACTCTAAATATAGTCACAATGAGAACACAGAGCACAAATACTGGCCCCTGAGCCAGATAAACACAAATACACATACAAACAGAGCAGGGGGTAGACATTTTCATCACAGTGGGCAAGAGGAAATGTGATTTACAAATGATGAGAAATGAAAACAGCGGGGAGGATGGGGGACACAGCAATAAAATCATCGGGACAAATGTCAAATACATAAATACAAATGTATAGGCTACACTAGGGCTGCACAGTATTGCAGTGCATACAGTGTGATTATAGAAATGTTTGTTAGATACAACATGAAGAGGAATTATTATCAACTATTTTGTGTATCCGCTATTTTGCAATGGCTTCAAACATGGCTCGTCGAACAGAATTTGGTTTAAGTTTGGGGTCAGTATTTAGTAATGTTTTTGAAAGCAAGGTTGCATTGAATATATTTTAACATGTTATTTATTCCTGTGATGCAAAGCTGAATTTTCAACATCATTACTCCAGTCTCTAGTGTCACATAATCCTTCAGAAATCATTCTATGTTTTCTATATTTGCTGCTCATTTCTTATTATATTGAAAATACTTGGGCCGCTTAACTTCTTTTGTGGAAACTTTGAAGTTTTGGATGCTTTGATGAACATAAAACAGAATTTGTTTAAATAGAAAAATAGTTTGTAACCTTATAAATGTATTTACTGCTATTTTTGTCTCATTTAATGTTTAATTGCTGATTAAAAGTACTACTTTCTTTCATTAAAAAATAAAATTTTACCGACCCTAAACTTCTAAATGGTAGGTTATTCATTTAAAATGTTGCTTTCACTGTTTTGAGTCTGAGTCTGCTGTTTTGTATATTATTAAAAGACTCCTTATTCATTCATGTTAATAAATACTTTTAGTAATTTTGGAATTTTCGTTCATCAAGTTCCGAAAATGATCAGAAAATAACCAAATAACTGAAAATGCATCCTAATAAGAAAACAACAACAATTGTAACTTCTGTTTCAAGTGAAAAGCGAGCACTGAATACTGAAATGAAGGCAGATCTGAATGTGATTGGCTTGACTGCATATATAAGCAGAGAGAAGTCGATCATATCACAGGAAGAACAAGTTATGACATTTAAATTCAGATTTGGTCAAAAACACATTTATGCATTAAAAATTGTTCACAATAAGATCAACACACATTAATAAAATAAAATCTATATTGATTTCATGCTGACTTTAAATATTTGCAAAGAAAACTGGTGTTGATAATGGATAACAAAAGTCAGTGACATAACAAGAGTCATGGATCATCTGCATTACCTCTGCACGAGTCTATCAAGGTCATGAATACAGTGTCTAAGTGCAACTCTCAGCTGATATTGGGAGATGTAACTCTGTACTTCAAATTCATGACAGGAACATACAAATCTATTTTCCAAAGCAGACATGAGTCCAGCGTGCCCTCCCAGACCCTGGAACATATTATTATTGAGTCAGGACACTGTGTTGTTTAGGAAACAGGTTGTTTCTCATTATCGCACAACTACAGACAGAATGCCACAGTGGGCCGCTGCCACAGTTCCCTGGACATTACCAGGGAAAGGTAGAGAATACTAATGCAGGGCTTACGCACAAACACACACACACAATCTCATGCCCTGAGCAATGCTGGAACCAGGTTGGAGGAACTCGGCTTGCCATTTTCCACTGGCCTGCTGATGCCAGCCAGAGGAGGTAAAAGAGAAGCTTCCCTTCAACCCACCCACTGAGAATGGATTTGAAATGATAACCCACAACACTGTGGCATAATCACTCAGCAAGGAGCTGCCCGATAGTGACACACACCTTCTGGCCTTTAACAACGCCCCATGCATGACAAGAAGAGAGGTGGATGAGCGAAGAGCGAAAAGAACAATACAAACATGTGAAAGGTCAAGCATCGCACACCCACTCCAGCATAAACAAAATAAATGGGGTAAGCAAGACAAAAAAATGGCAGCAACTTTTTTGCAATCCGCACTATAAGGCTTTGGATTTGGAAATTTGAAGCCGTGCTTTCTGAAGCAATGATGACCTTCTCCGTCACTGACAGATCTTGCTGATGTACTGCACCCAACTCCTCCTCCTTTTTTTTTTTTTTTTTTTTCCAGGGATCAGTGTGCAATGAAAACATTGCACCTTTGCTATTTTCCTCTCATCCGCATCCATCCGCATCAGCTGGCACTAGAGACATGTCATTCTCACACCTCTCATTCAAATCGTGAGCTGATACAGCAGTGCTACATTAAGCTGCATTTGATGGAAATGCATCCTGGAGCCATGAGCAGGGGGTGTAGTGTCAGTGCCATGGGGAGCCTCCGAGAAGCATTTGCTGGATGAAATGCCTCTGCAGTGAACCCGTTACGCACAACACACGGATGCAAGCACAACCTCCAATCATGCCTTTATAATAATGATGCCTAATATTGCATGGGTGTGATAATGTATAAAGCTATTTTAAGATGCATTGCGCAATAGCTAGACGCTATTAGTAGTAATGGCTACTAAAATGTGCATTTATATATTTAGAAAACAGCGAAAGTTTGAATGGGAAAATATACGTGAGTTAGGGATTCTTTTCTGCAAATAAACAGGCTAAGTAAATAAATAATAAATAAACTTCGTCATGGTGTAAAACGATCTTTTTGAAGATCATAGCGCTCACCTGCCAACAGTCTGGTTGGCGAGCTGTCGCATCCGATTGAATTGCTTCTTCATTTTTGTATTTTGTATTTTTTTCTGCGTTAACACATCGAGCGCAAAACAATCCGTATTTCTCTCAAAATAAAGGGAGGTAATCCGGTGCGAGCATCCCCGTTATTCCCATCACACGCCCTCATGGCAAACCGAAAGAGGGTGGAAATGTCCTAAGATGCGTATATCAGTGCATTTTTGCGCTGCTGCTCTGCTGAGATGCTGCTGGGCGATTCTCACATCGGCAAAGTGACAGCAGCGGAACGACGCGAGCGCGGTGCAGCATGGGAAATGTAGTCTTATTACACATGATCCATGTGCCGAGCGCTTTTCATTGAGTTCGGTGAACAGACAGGTATGCAGTGGTGGCGTTTAGTTTGCACTGCAGTGCAGTTCGCTCGTGCGAATAAACAACGCTTTCAGACAAAAACGATACGTGTGGTCTTTTCGCATAAACAGCCTTTCTGAGGGAAACTGTAAAACATAGGTGCGTTGACATGATTACTATTAAAAATGAACACATTAGTTCCACAATAAGGCAAGAAACCACTTTGCATCCAATTTAAAATTAATCTTATTTTCCCGTTTTTGAGGGTTCACATGCAGAACGAATGCGGTAATGGGCAAAAAATATTGTTTATTATTCTTATTCAAATAAAATCTTTATTATTTATTTCCACTTAATCAGATTCTGACCTTGTCAACACATTTAGCTAATGCATAACACATGGTGAGGAATCCCGAATGAAAGCATGAGTGATAAGAGACAAGTTGTGTCCCAAATGACACACTCCGCTAGGCACTGTGTACTCTGCCGTCTAGTGTAATTATTATATAAAATTATTTTGTCATCCAACATCGGAGCCCATACCCCTCCATCATCCGGGCACGTGGAGTGCACTTTTTCTTTATGGATTATTCGATGTGCACACACTATATCACACCGACTAAAACGGCATAGACTTGTGCTAACCTTTTTTTTTTTTTTTTTTTTTTTTTGCCATTTAGGTGGGTTGTAGTTATTACAGGAATTTGTCCAATCAGTTACGCTGACCTAGGCTTTATATGAAAATAAAAACTTTATAGTAACAACGATTAGGCTAATTAATTAGGTAGCCTACTAAGCCAAGATAAAGTAGGCTGTGAGCTGAAACATGTGAGATAACCCTATTAGACTATATCTCCAAAATGCCACTCAAACTTTTACCAGCTAGTAAAGTTATAAGCTGTAAAATCATAATACTAAAGAGCCAGTAAAAATAAAATAAAATAAAAAGGACAAACCGGTTTTGCGAAGGTTATTGACACTGCCATCTTGTGGCTGCTTTCGTGTAGTTTGACCTGTATTTACAGTTTTTCTCGATTGGTTTGGCTCATTTCTTGAAACCGAGATGACATTCTCAAAACCATAAGGTCATTTGGCCAAACAGTCTTACAGTTCTGCTCAACATTATAGCTCACTAGCAAAATCAAATATCTTTCCCCAAACTCTTCTTCCATGCTTCAAAAGCAGATTCCTTTCCCATATAAAAGGTCAGTACAGTCAAAATAGCACAGATCCTTCTCAATTGCCTTGGCACATGTGCATTCATTTAGTGCTTTTGTCAAAATAACCTGGATGGTTTAGCACAACACCATGGATCCCCTGCAAAAGCTCATCTCTCTCCCAAAACAGTTTATCCATGTGTCAAAACTAAATATCATTCTCATATAAATAGTCAATGCCCCCAAAATGCATTATACCTTTGGCATTGTTTAAGCACTGCAAGTCAAAATGCTTAGACGGTTTGTCACTGAGGCACAGGTCTAGCAACAGAATACCACTATGAATAAAACTAAAAGATTTTACAGTAAAATCAGCCTCCAATAAACCACTCATACTCAAGGAAACTGTAAACATTTTTATTCGTACAAAGAAATGTTAACATTAGAGAACATACTGTGAAAAGAAAACATATACAGGATTCTGTAAATGTGAACAGTTATAAACACAAACAAAAAACAAAAAAAACACAAAAAAACTCTAGCCTTCCATACTGTAAATAAAGTTTCAGAACTATAGTACAGTAATATTTTCAGTGGTCGCCATTGTCACCCTCTCTTTCCTGGCCACCATCCTCATCCTCCTGGCCATCGACGCGCTGCTCTCTGTTAGGCCATAAATTCTCATCCACATCGCAACGGATATTTTCTCTTGCGATGCAGCGAGGGAAGAAACGGCGTGAATGTCTCAACCATCCCCTACATTGATCCCCTGTGATGTCCTCACATGCAGCATCCATTGCATGCAGCAGGGCCCTCTGGTCTTGAGCCTGATGCTCATACACCCTCCACCTCCAAGCTGAAAAAAACTCCTCAATTGGATTTAGGAAAGGAGAGTAAGGTGGAAGAAACTCCATTAGCATCCGGGGATGGGTGGTGAACCAGGTTCTGATGCGTGGGCCACGGTGGAAGTTCACATTATCCCACACAATGACATAATGTGGTAGCTGAGGTCCTTCTTCACCTCTCTCATTTTCCGGGATCAGATCAGTATAAAGGTGGTCCAAAAAATTTAGGAGCTTTTGTGTATTGTAGGGCCCTAAACTGGGAATGTGTGTGGCCACACCTCTTTCTGATATAGCGGCACACATTGTTATATTTGCTCCTCGCTGGCCTGGGACATCCACAGTGGCTCGGTGGCCAATGATGTTACGGCCACGCCTTCGACCTTTGGCCAGGTTGAAGCCAGCTTCATCAACGAACACTAGGATGTGAGGGGTTTCGTTGCCTTCTAATGCCATTATTCTCTACAATAGAATAAAAATAAATCTAATCAGTCAAGTAGAGACAGATACTGCAGGGAGGATCTAAAGTACTGTAAAAAGAGGGAGTGAAAAACTGAAGACAATTTCTAGGCAAAATGCTCTAGTCACACAAAGCTGGATTCTGAAGGTAAAAAGGATAAAGCAAAACAAAAAAAAGTGGTAACCATGTCTTACTGTAATAGTGTTACAATGATAGACAACCAGTAGTTGACTTACATGCACATACTGGTACCGCAGCTCTTTCACTCTGTCAGAGTTTCTCTCAAATGGTACCCTGTAAATCTGTTTCATGGTCATCTGATGTTTCTTCAATACCCGGTCTATTGTGGAGATGCTGATAGAGTTTATATTTTGGAACATTACATTGTCTAGAAGGATTGCATTACGAATCTGTCTCAGTGTGATGGCATTATTTGCAATGACCATGTTGCATATTTCTCGTTCTTGTTGTTCATTTAGAAGTTTTCTTCTGCCACCCACTTGAGGCTGTCGTCCAATCCTAGACATACAAGTCAAAGGTCAACACTGTAAATTTGTTACAAAATGAGTTACCAATGTAATTGTACTGCTGTTTTATGGTACTAAAAGTGTGATGCACTGCACAGTGACTGGAATACTATTCACAGTATTTTCTCCATTTTTTTTTCTTTGTCATTTTTATAGTATCATATAACATCACATGAAGATATTACAGTACTCTAGGCCTACACACACACCAACACTGAATAGTTCAATAGAATAGTTCTGTACCTGTTTTCCCTGCGAAAGGTTTGGATGATGGAGGAGACTGTAGACCGAGGCACATTAGGCTGCACTCGGCGACCTGCCTCTGCCATTGTGAGGCGATGGTTTATAACGTGGTCAATAAGGGTGGCCCGGATTTCATCTGGGACATCATGGTGCCTCCGTGCTCCTCGGCCTCTTCCCCCTATTCCTCCACGCATTCTCACTCCTCCTCTTCCTCTTCTTCTTCCTCCTCTTCCTCGAGCAGGAAGTTGCTGTTGTACTTGGCGAGGTGCTTCCATGTTCACACTGCAAATGAAACTGGCCCCGGGCCAAGCTCTGTCTATATACTTTTGGCAGCAGTCATAATCATAGACAACACCTGTCAGGTAACTAAACAAACTGTTTGATTAGTCATCTGAGATGTGGGAAACTGCTCCTTCGTTAGTTCTAATTTGACCTGATTGATTGTCAAGTACTGTCATAAATTTATCAAATGTTCCAAGAAATTCTTTCATGGTATTATATCTTTGACTAATTTTGACAGTTGAACAGACAATTGTGCATATGATGACTTACACAATGAAACCATGCTGATATGTTTTGGAGAGAGTAACCATTTCACTGAAAAATCAACTAATCAGTTTAGATCAGCAAGATCTATTTATTTGGAAAATGTGCTAAATGTGGGCTCATTGTGCTAACTGTAGCTACTTGTACATAATCATTTGAAAAAAAGCACAGAGTCACTTGAGACATGTACTAAAGCATTTGCAATTTGATAAAACCAATGAAAAATGACATTCTGTTGTGAACAATTGCAAGGTGGTTTGGAGATTTGTCCATGTTATTTTGAGAATGTCATCTCGGTTTCAAGAAATGAGCCAAACCAATCGAGAAAAACTGTAAAGGACTTCCACCGCCTCCTGACAGCCAGCAATTGCATTACTGTTAATTGAATACGTATAAGAATAAGAATAAGAATTTTCAATATGGAAGTAGTGCTTTAATCTCTTGAATTGGGACTAAAAACATCACCCTGAACTGTTCATCTCAAATTTGTCCTTCCAAAAATACTTACATAATTATGAGAAAACAATTAATCTGTTCATGAGCTGTTTAACTCATGGGGAAAATGAAACCAAACTTGTTAGATGAAGGTAACATTCTGAGACAATTAGTATAAAAACAGAGGCTTTGACAAAACAGCCAAAGCCATTTTTCACTTTCCATTGCTTGTTGATTGCAGGAAAGAAGATATTTAATACCTAGTGAAAGCTATCCAGCATTCCCGTTAATCACAGTTGCTTGGCTCTAATTATTAAGTTCTTAAATGCATGTTTCATTTTGCCACATTGTCATGGACTTCACTATCAAGTTAAAATGCTCAGTGTATTATTATTATTAACCTTTAATATTAATCTTAAATTGCAAACGTGTTGTTGCAAGTCAACAGAGGTATGTATTTTAATATAAGTCAGCCAATAGCTCGACTTCACAAATATTTTTCTATAATTTTTATTGAAACATGCATGTGTACCTCACTGAAGTATATATATATATATATATATATATATGCAGGTGACAATCACTGTCAATCATTTAGCCTGCAAAAATGAATTTTTATCAAAAAATAAATAAAATTACTGTACTACAATGCAAAAATACTATGGCAAAACAAACGGTCATGTTACTGAGTATAACAAGTTAGAAAAGTAAATAAATCAATAATTCGTGAAATATTATTAATAATATTACTATACATCATTTTAAAAAGGTATTATAAAATATTGTAAAACTGTCTCTTCAGTTTTAAATAGACAGCAATATATTTAACCATGTCTGGCAACTTGACCAATAAAAAGTAAATAGATCTATAAGCATTTCACAGATGTCTTTGTACATTACTTATATACTGTACAATTAAATTGTTGCCATAGTTCTACAAATGAGTTGTTTGGTAAATGAATGAGTAAATAAGCAAACAAACTAATAGTGGTTACGAGGGCGCCCCCTGCTTCCCACCCACCCACTTGCAGGTGATGCCCTACCTTCAGCTCAGGAGGTCCTAATGCTGAACCTAATGTTCTAATCTAAACTGAAGTATGTGGTCATCCTGTAACCCCAGGGTGTGCCGTACCGCTTTAATTCAAACACACCTAATATGTACACGTATTTGCATCGCTTGGACTGTCCCACCTTCTCTCACACACAATAGGTGCGTTCGACTTCATGCAGCACTTAGCAGACCGATCGGCGACTGACTTGAAGCAGTGCATGCCGGTTAGAAATTTAGTCCGACTTGAAACGGCGCCGACCACACGTCACTGTCACGTGTGGCATCAAAGTACCGCGATAGCGTTTCGAGAGCAGCCGGCTGACTCAGCCGGCGCAATTTCTCCAGAGCGACTGCGGGAGCGCTGATGACGACACAGCTGTTTCACGATTGGCCAAATTCACCACATGACAACAAGGACGTGTATTTCGGGTTTATTCTGACAACTTCAGTCCCACTAATGCTCATATACGGACTTTCAAAAAAATTTAAATAAATTAACTTTTCATGTCATCTTCATCTCGTTAATCATGTTTATTAAAAGATTACAATTATTTTTACTGCAATCACTTTTTTGTTAATTCGTTTATATAGGTTTTGTGCATAGGTTTATTTTGGACCTTTTTCATACAGACCCTTTACAGTATTAAGCTGCATAACCTATTTAGATAATAATTTTGTTATGGAATAAATCAAATGTCAATCTTACAGACTTTTAATATAATGTGGTCATCATGGATTCTGATTGATACTAATTGTCTAGTTGCTGGGTTCATCCATCTTCACTTGCATGTGATTACTACCAACAACTCTGGCTGGATGTCAACTTAATACAACATTCAGATCACTTTCATAAGCTGGTATAAATCATAATAGAAAGGCAAATAAATTGGGCTTATCCGTAGGCCTGTTCATGGTGTTCACGTATGAATGTCTTACTAAAATGTGCTTACCTTACTGGAGAAATAGTAAAATAAGTAAACAAATATGTAACATCCTAATTCTTTTATCTGTAATGAAAACCACATTTAGTACATACAATTATTATCTTCATAGATTGTTTTTATTAAGTTGCAGTAGCAAAAACACACGTAATGAATCATACTGCACAAGTCAAATTTTCAATATGTTCTGTTTATTTACTTAAAACTTGTTTCTGTCGTGATGACACCCTTTCAAAATATTACATACATCTTAAAGGTTTATTAAAACAATATTTATTACATTGAACCTTTACTCACTTTCGTTGCTCATTGTGCTCAATTTCATACAACAATAACGGCATTTCTATAGCTTCCAGTTCGTCTGCAATAAAGCAAGCAAACGCCACGTGATCTGCCATGACTGAGGTAGATGCAGCAAACTACGAGAGCCCCGAAGTGTCCGACTTGACGACTCCGTTTTCAACTCCGCCCCTGACTGCAAGCGGCTACTCTCGTTTACCACCGTCTGTAGCCGTGCTTCAAGTCGAACGCACCTAATGATTGGTCCATTATGTACAATGCCTGCATGTTATTGCTCAAACTACTTTTCGATCATTACCTTCAGCAAGTATGAAAACAGGAAAACAGAGCCAAAACAAATCATGGCAAGTACGTATCTGGGAAAAATGGCACGTATATATAGTCACCCTAATGTAAGGTGTGTTTGTTCGTTCAACTTGAAGCGTCGCTGCGCACCGATCATAGTATGACACCAAAGTACCGCGAGAGCGATTTGAATGCACGAGGTCTGCTCTGTACGCTGTTCTGTGTCAGCCGCACCACACGGATATGTTGTTTTCATTCAAATCAAAGCACAAATAAATGTAGAAAACATATCCATGCGATGCGGCTGACACAGAAAATTATTTTAGAATTATTATACATTTTTAAAGATCTCTCAAATTTAGAAACAACATATTTGTACTTTTAATAATTAATTGGTCCCACTACAGGATTACTTGAGTGAACTGTAAAACTAAAAGATTATTATAATTGTGAAAACCATGTTAAACATAGTTAAAGCGCCTAAAAATGCACTTTCCAATTTACATTTTTACCTAAAATGTTGTTGCTGAAGAAGCTTCATGAACATTTGTCAAGTTATTTTTCAACTACAAACAGGTGGGCAGTGCACTGAGGCCTAAGGTTTCAGTGACCTCACTTAGTAAGTGATACTGAAAAATAGCCACTCGCTGCTCCTACCACAGGGGCCCCATTAATCTGGAAATCCTATGAGCCTTGATCTCAGCCCTCTGACCCCAACTCTGTCATTCGTTTTTATTAGTCTGGAGTCAAATGTTAATCACATCTGAGCATTGACGAATCTTTTAGTGCTGCCAGACCTGTGCAGGAACCGTGCACCAGCAAACAAGCCATTTTGGATGCTCTCCTGACTGTCTTAAATCAAAACGAAAGGGACTCCCAAGCAAGTACATTCCCCAAAAAAGACCCCTGCCTCTGAATTTCTTTTCGAAGCTCACTTCATCATCTCTTGTCATACTGAGAAGAGACAGGAATGTAAGAGGGGAAGAGGTCAAAGGGGAAAAGGCATAGTGAAGATATTACTGAAAACATGAAGCTCATAAAAACAACACAATTATAATTTCATTAGTGCAAGGATGGTGCTGTGTGTTTACTTTATGATTTACAAATAAATCCATGAAAAATACTAACCTTAAAATCAAGTTATTGTTGTGTCTTCCTTTGACTTTGCTCTCTGGTGACTAGTGATTTTCTCAAAGTACAGCTGTTATTAATGGGAAGTTGTGGGGAAGTTGTGGCCTAATGGTTAGAGAGTCGGACTCGTAATCGAAAGGTTGCGAGTTCGAGTCCCCGGCCGGCAGGAATTGTAGGTGGGGGGAGGGAATGTCCAGCGCTCGCTCCACCCTCAATACCACGACTGAGGTGCCCTTGAGCAAGGCACCGAACCCCCAACTGCTCCCCGGGCGCTGCAGCATGGCTGCCCACTGCTCCGGGTGTGTGTTCACGGTGTGTGTGTGTGTGTGTGTGTGTGCATTTGTTCACTACTCACTGCTGTGTGTGTGCACTTGGATGGGTTAAACGCAGAGCACCAATTTCGAGTATGGGTCACCATACTTGACAATACGTCACGACTTTACTTTACTTTACTTTATTAAGCTAATAAAGCTGTTTCCTCAAAGTTCACGACCTTTAGTACCCGTGACCTTTCCATTTGAACTTACATGTAGGATATTTCTACTTGATATTGCCGACTTCTGACCACAAAGGTGTTCCTGACTTTAAGAAGATGATGTAACTATGATTAATACAGAGGGTGTTTTTTTTTTTTTTTACATACCTGTTTTCACTGTCATGTAGAAACCTTTTTCTTATTGATGGATTTTATTTGATTAACAATAGACATTTAGTATTTACTATGTACAATACCGACCCTTGTGAAAAATAAGTACACTTTAGCACATTTTTAAACCTATTAGAGAAATAATATACTACACAAAAAAGTAAAAATTGATATCAAATGCAATAACTTCAGAGTACTTTTCTAACTCACCTAAATAGGAGTTAAGTACATCTTTCATGTAATTTAATAATTACAAAATATACTTTAAAGTAAAACTTTTCAGTTGGCATTAATACAAAGTGCAATTTTTTAAAGTGTAATTAAGAGTGTTGTGAAAGTGTCCTTTATTTCATCAATATATCTGCAAGTACAGTTGAAGTACACAAGTGGACCTTCAATACAGTTAAGCACAAGTGGGGGTAATGCAAAATATTACAAAATTTGAAAGTCTTCAATCCTTGTATTTACACCATAAATCACCACTTCCCTTTATGATGTGGCTTTTTGAAATGCAAATGTTATTATCTGATACCCTTTTCATTCTGTTAGCATCGATTAAGAACAAAGCTAACCTGGGCTAACAGGCACAGTTGATGTTAGAGGTAAGTCCAGGTTGTGACCTGTAGCTGGACCCTCCCACCGTCTGCAGGGGAAGTTCATACACAACCTGTGTGATCAGACTTCTTCACAAAGAGTGTCATTTTACCATCTATTGGGAAGGAGTCGTGTTTGAAGCTGCGACTCTTACAGCCAATTAAGAACTTCATTAACAGTGTGTTGCTTCATAGACTGACTTCTAAAGCATCTAATGTTAGAGGCAAAAAGCACTGTTATTACTAACCTGTCTGTGCATGGCACATGCCTTTAAACCAGAGTACTAGGATTAAAATGCTCTTCCAGACTGGAGAAGTGCAGAGACCAATCTTTAAAGGGTGCTGGAGTCATGACTATCCCCCTCACACCTTGGCTAATGAAAATGCTATGAAATTAGAAGCGTTAAGAATTTGCAAGTCTAAACTGGAAAGGTTATTTCTAGACAGATTGGGTGACAGAAAATGATGGCTATCTCCACAGCTTTGAGACGCTAAATGCAGGGCAGGACGATGGACCTGATAAGCCAGAGGCGATAAGCTAGCGTCCCTCTAGATGTATATTTATCAGCCTTTTCTTCTTGTAATGAACATGCAATATTTCAGGAGATGAATATGCAATATTCGGCAACAAAAACGAGACGCTGCATCGAAAGCGCTAGGGGAACGCCTCCAGCGTGACCGCGCTCTGAACCAGAGTGTAATCTGTCCAATGGATGGGCGAGACGTCATAGGCGGGTGACGTCACCGACCGAGAAGCATAAAAGCACGTGCGGAGGAGCCGGCGTTTGCTTCTAGGAATGAAGCAACCACTCGCAGGGATACAGGAAGTATGGCCTCGAGACGCAGCATCTCATTCCCTTCACACGTATGTATATGTAACCCGAGACGTTCCATTCCAGGAACTCGAGCTGCATCAAAAGCGCTAGGGGAACGAGATGCCCACGCCACCAGACTTCCAAGTACCTGCCCTGTGTGTATCACTAGGAGCACAGCGAGGGCAAAAGAACAGAAGGCCCCCGGAGTGGCCCTAAGATCAAGGTCATAGAACCGAACAAAGGTGAGGGGCGTGGACCAACCCGCAGCATTGCAGATATCCTGCATCGAAACCCCTGCTAGAAAGGCCTTGGAGGCTGCCATACTCCTGGTGGAATGGGCTTTAACCCCCAAGGCGAGGGAAGACCCAAGGATTCATAAGCAGAGAAATAGTATCCACAATACACCGAAGCAGCAGCGGGAATTCGAGAAGCACAATCAGCCCAATCATTTTTTTAGAGCTGACTGCTCACCGTTCTCATTCATAATATGTTTGTGCAAACACAGTTTCATTGACGCGTCCACCTCAGGTCTTAGGAAAGGGAAGAAGATAGGGGCTCGCCCGTCTTCATTCCACGCTAGTGAAAGCTCACTCCTCAAAGAGAGCCTTCCGAGAGCAAGAATAAGCAATGAAAAAAGCTCACAAAACGGGCAGTCAGCTCCCTCGAGAGCTGAATCTGCGTGCTCTGCTCTCAAGCAGACCACACACAGACTGCGTGCATCCCCAGCAGTGATATAACCTGTGCAGGGAGGAACATACAGCCTGTAATGCGATCTGCTATCGCCCAAGTGCTTGCACATATTGCTGGAGCCTAATTCAAGTGATTGTGCTGGGACAAACAACACTAAATAAGACTCACAACACAAATCGACAGACACACAGACAGAGTAGCGGTTGCTGAATGACAAAAAGCAAACGCCTACCGCACGTGCTTTTATGCTTCTCGGTCGGTGACGTCACCTGCATATAACGTCTCGCCCATCCATTGGACAGATTACACTCTGGTACAGAGCGCGGTCACGCTGGAGGAATTCCCCTAGCGCTTTCGACGCAGCTCGAGTTCCTGGAAGGGAACTTGTGGACCTATGGAATGGAAATTCAAAATATGAGAATGAAAATTATATCCAAGAACTGCAGCAGATTATAGGAAGAGCTATAGTACTCATGCTACGCATCGCAACTAATGCTAATCGGTTTTAATCTACATATTTGATAATTAGCTCTTTGATTAATTAATAATCAAATATAAAATGTCCAAATGTTGTTATCCAAATTAAAGGTTGTGAAAATATAGCACATGTATCTGTTTAAACATATATTATGTGCAAAGAAAGGGTTGCATGTACACTAAGGGAAGAAGTGAAGAAGTGACATACTGCCAAGTATGGTGACCCATACTCGGAATTCGTGCTCTGCATTTAACCCATCCAACATGCACACACACAGCAGTGAACACACACACACCGTGAACATACACCCGGAGCAGTGGGCAGCCATTTATGCTGCGGCACCCGGGGAGCAGTTGAGGGTTCGGTGCCTTGCTCAAGGGCACCTCAGTCGTGGTATTGAGGGTGGAGAGAGCGCTGGACATTCACTCCCCCCACCTACAATCCCTGCCGGCCCGAGACTCGAACCCGCAACCTTTGGATTACAAGTCCGACCCTCTAACCACGACTTCCCACTACAATAAAGAAAAACAAAAGCACAGACTTATATTTAATATAGCAAAATGTACATTTTAGTCAGAATTATTGCACCTCCCTTCTTTTGCACTCGTTTAGTGCAATCTGTAAAGACTCGATTGCTGTCATTTTGCAAAATGGAAATACTACTGTGGCTCTACATTTACATTTAAGGATATAACCTTAAAATGTAAGTTATGCACTGATGACTCAATCTCACAGGAAAATGTAACTGTTTTATGAGGTGGCAATTTTGTATGAATTGGAATGGTGTGAATCAAACAAAATCACGATTTTTATAAAAAAATAAAGATCGGCCCCTAAAAATAACCGTCAAAGGGGTGTAAGCAGTTCATACAAAAATGTACGAATAAGATCATATGAATTCATACTAATTAGCCAGCAATTCACCAAAACTTACAAAAGTTACAAATTGCCATGATAGTGTCTTGAAAAATCTGATCTTTAATGCATTACATGAAACACACCTGTGAGAGCACCTGATAGGCCAAGATGCATTCAATTATATAGTAATTAATTAGTTTGAAGCTCATAATATAAACAACGCTATCTCGAGTATTTTATGAGGTGGCTAATTCGGAAGAATTCGTACGACCTCACTCATACGATTTGTCAAAACCGCAGTGACGGGTAGGTTTAGGGGCGGGGTTAGGTGTAGGTCATTCGTACAAATTCATATGAACTGGCAACTTGTAAAATACGTACGATTTAGCAAAAATCGTATGAATTTGTACGAGTGAGGTCACATGAATTAGCCACCTCGTAAGATATGTACGAATTGCTGTGAGATCGGGCTGAATATAAAGCATTCACAACTTATGGCGCACTTTTTTTTACAACAGTTCATTCTGTGTTCCTCGCTATTTTCCACATGTGTTTTGTCCTTAGATATGTATTGTTTTCCATGTACAGCATGCAGCAAATGAGAGCGATTATCATATTCATTTGATTTGTTTATGTAGCCATTGAGGTATATTATTGTTTTATTAGAGCTTGGAATTAAAAATTAACATCCACTTTAAATGTATAGAAAAGTGCAGCTGGGACATTCTTCAAAATATCTTGTTTTGTGTTCATTGAAAGAAGAAAATCCTACAGGTTTGAGGGTAAGTAACAC
The DNA here is from genome assembly GCF_936440315.1 of Barbus barbus. Lineage (NCBI taxonomy): Eukaryota > Metazoa > Chordata > Actinopteri > Cypriniformes > Cyprinidae > Barbus > Barbus barbus. The sequence continues at coordinate 21,062,862 of NC_136731.1, read as the reverse complement.
TGTTTTTTGGGGGGAGGTAATCTATCTTTAAGGGTCAGATCAGGAAGAAAAAGTTCCTTATGGTTACAACTCATAGCACAAAATGTTTACCAAAATACTATTTCATGCCTGCAGTCAAATTAATCACTGAACTTGAATTCTCAGACAAACAGAGATATTATCTTTACGTCTATATTTATCTATTTCAGACGTTTAACACTGTTGTCACTTAGGCCTCATGAGAAGCAATTTAAAGCAGTCTGGGGCTGCCAAAGTCAGTGTGTAGGTGACAGGTACTATCCTCAGGCAAGGCCCACCCATGCAGCTTAACATCTTCTTAAATTAGCAGCGTCTAGTGCACACTTTAACACACACCTGAAGAGGAATGACCGATGTACAGCAGTGTGTGTGTGGTTTGTAAGTGTAAAACAGTGACATAGAGCAGCTGCTCAGGGGAAAACATTACCGTTTTGTTGACACAGAGGAGAGCAAATGAAAACCAAAGTGAAGCCCTCTTTGTTTGGTTGTTTAATGACGACATTAACTGAGGTTATTCATTAAACTACATAAGACAGTTTGAGACCAGATTGACCACATTACCAATGATGGGTGCCAGACATCTGCTCTGCTTTTGGCTTGACAGATTAAAGAGGTGTTCACATCATGAACGAAAGATGGATGAAGTGATTCAGTAGGTTTTCCAGTGTATGTGGATCTTTCTTAGATCTGTATTTTAAAGGTATTCTTCTATTGTAAACAAAAGATGGATTTCTGAAGCATATCCTGGCCACACTTTTCAGTGAAGATGGATACATACTGCCTTTGAAGACATTTAGACAGCTCTTTTCAATAAAATGAAAACCTACATTCACCAGTGACTGTAAAGCTCCAAAAAGGATTTTTACAAATATTTGTGCTATTCTTAATTCTTATTAAATCTTTTCTGCATACATGTTAACAAATTAGAGCAGGCCAGTTTCGCCAGGTCTTCAAACAAAACTAGCCCTATGGCCAAACAAAACGTGTGACACTGTCAAAACTCAAAATATGCCACTCCCATGTTTAAAAAAACAAACATATTTTACAGTCATTGTTAATCGTAATACATAATTTCAACTTCAAAGTCACTATATAGATGTAATGATAAGTAGAGTCTGTTTTATATCCTCCTAAAGAAGTTTTATCATTGATAGAACATTAAATGTGTAAATATTGGAATATAGGCCTACACATTTAGATCAGATACAGTTTATGTATTTTGTCAAACCTTTAACCCAAAGAAAAAAATCAACCCAACAGTTTGAAAGTAGCCCAATTTTGAGAAGACTTGGCAACCCTGAACTGCAGAGTGTTGTGAATTGTTGAAAAGTTAACAATTAATTAAACCATAGAAATGTCCAAACCATGTGTGACAATGTATACATTTAATGTCATCAAAGGAAAATGTGCATTTTAGAGACATCTGTTTGTTTCTCTCTTCTAATATTCTGTTTGCAGTTAAAAAGGTCATTGTTGACTCCAGGTGATGTTTGGACTGAATCCTTCCAGAAATATTACTTACCACAATAACCCAGCTCTGCTGTACCTACTCAAATGGTCTTTTTAAAAACATCAAGATGAAAGCTCTCCTGGTGGAAGGCTCTTGAATGCTAGTAATAATCTGGCTTTATTCGTACTACAATTTTGTCATGTAGAATGCAGGCTACAGCTTTAATTGAGTTGCTTTCATGGATGACCTTGTTTCCCTCAGCCTCTGGTTGAACTCCATTTAGATGAGACTTCAGTCTGTAATTTAAGGAAGCCTCTTATCATTTCTCTCTCTTTCCAGCCTGAGGGGACATACGGTTCACCGACAGTCACACACTTCTGGGTATGATATGTCAGCAGGGGTAAATGCTAGAACACGCAAACTGAGTCTAATATCATGTTTGCAATGGAAATCGATGCTAGATGTCTTTAAACAGATGTCTATATTTGATGGTCCTAGATGAAGAGAGGTTTTATGTATCTGTATGTGTCCCTCAGCCTCCCTTTCACCATGTTTTGACTGGGGATGGTTGAGTGCTTTGTGTGAGGGACCTCACAGGTTTCTCTTCTCGGTCCAGATCAAAGAGAACAATAGGCTTGGCCTCTGGTAAAGTTAAAGGGGTAGTTCACCCAAAGATTACCCCATGATTTACTCACCCTCAAGCCATCCTAGGTGTACACTGCTATCCAAAAGTTTGGAGACACTCCAACCTTCCTAAACCTTCCAACAAGACAATGACCCCAAGCACACTTCAAAGCTGTGCAAATCCTATTTGGAGAGGAAACAGTCAGCTGGCATCATGTCTGTCATGGAATGGCCTCCCCAATCACCCGACCGGTTGGGGTTGGTAATAAGCAAAGCAATGCATTTGTGTAAGAAAAATATTAATATATATAAAACTTTATAAACCGGAATTTCTATCTGTTTTTGTAAGTCATATATACCTAAGATGGCTTGAGGGTGAGTAAATCATTTTCATTTTATTTTCAGTTTTGGGTGAACTATCCCTTTAAAAGTCTTCAGTTTGAAAAAAAAAATCTTCCACCACAAAAACTTTAAGAAGATTGACTATAGAAAAGAAAAGCACATGCAGAAAAAGGTTGTAACATGGCTTCATGAATTCATTTCAGTTTACCAAACAAGCATAACATAATTTACCTGACTTGCAGTAGAATCCTGGAAGAGTTTGAATAATTAATGCAATCAGCCATAATCATCTGAATTGGAATTGTACTGTGATTCTGATGCACTGATTCAACACTGATTATTTTGGAACAATATTATTCTGCTCTAGTGATTGTTGTTGGTGAGACATGACTATGAGGGAACTCACCG